>NW_017728995.1:42766381-42769979 GCF_001723915.1 Gavialis gangeticus
AGAGAGAGAGAGAGAGAGAGAGAGAGAGAGAGAGAGAGAGAGAGAGAAGGGTCACAATATAAGTTTGTGGTGTAGCTAAGAACAGAACTCAGTCCTTCTGTGTTTCAGCCCTGGGATTTGACACCTACACAATACTTCTCAAAAGACTTCTAATTATTCCTTTTACTCAGTATATTGGATTATGTAATGTCATGTGCACTCAAGAAGGTATAATTTAAAGAGTCTGACATGAAAAAGCCTTCAGCCAGTCGGACTTCACACACACATATACCTTCCCCACATTAAAATTAAAACAGAAAAATTCTTTGAATAGGTTTGTAACTGTTCATGGCATTCACTGGTGCGTCTTGTATGTATGGGTTTTTCTGGCTTTCCCGTTGCTTGGAGAGAGGACAGGTTGTTGCTGGGATAGACTCTGGAAGGTCCTCAGGGGTTTTTTCCTGCCATGTCTTGCTGGAATAAATTTGTTTAGTTGTGAGGAAGATCATTTGTCCTGCCTTTCCTGGTACCTTCCTTCAATCTTCCCATCTGTCTTCCCATTTGGGGCTCTGCCTCCTACATCTCACCTAACACCAGCCACGGATGTTGTTTCCCAGTCTCTTAGGTCTGTTTTGGTATAGGTTCTTATACCTTGGTCTGTTGGGTCGTATTAGTCAGATGTTGCCTCATCTGAGTTCCCTAAGGCCATATGGAATCTTGCCTAGATTCCTTCCTGACCTTGGGTTACCTTGCTCCCCGGTATATCTTGCTCCCTCTTCAGTCTGTATTTGCCACAGTTTGGAGGTCCATCTCCCCTTTTCTCTTCAGGTTCCCACTCAGTCCAATCTTGCCCAGAGATGTCTGGAGTCCATGACTCATTTCAGGTAACTCCGTCAACCCTCCTTGGCTCAACTCGTTTTCAGAGGCCCCTTCCTGGGGCAGCCAGCACTTCTCCTCCATGAGACTCTGCTCTGGGCTTCTCTGGGCCTACTGGGGAACCCATTTCTGGTCCCCCTTGTTTGCCATCTGCTGAGCTTTTTATCCTGGTTCCAAGAGTCCGGGCAGCAAATCAGCGCCGCACGCTGCCATAAAACGCGCCCATGCCAGCACAGAAGCTGGTCCTAGCACCTTCTGGACCAGCAGTTCTTTTTTTTCTTTTTTTTTTCTTTTCTGCTGCTGCAGCGATTTTTCCTGCCACGGCTCCACTCCTGGTTTGCTCCTGGTTCAGTGCAGCGTGCTGCCGGCTCCGGTCACTCCCCACTCCAGGTAAGTTTATCCTTGTGGCCTCATGCCTGCTACAAGGTTATACTTTAAAAAATTATGCTAAAGAAGGATGTATAAGAAGGGGATTTTCTCCAGTTCTAGGGGTTGATCAAGGTATTAATTAAAGAACAAATCTTGGTATTACTGAAAACTTCCATGTATTTAAACGTAATCAAGACGTGACTTTCAGAGAACAAAGTTCTCAGCTTTAGACTCACCAAAGTAGGATACCATCTGCAAGTGATTTAAAAAGACTTTCATTTGATGGATTCATGGGAAGGAGATGCTTACAGTCCGGGTCATCTTGCAGAGCTTTATTTATCCAGTTAACAAAAGCAACCTTTTCTTCTTCTGCAAAATAAATAAATAAAAACTAAGTAGTCTAAGAATGAGGATACCACAGAACACCAGTAGAATAGTCTACTAAGTATTATAGTAGGAGGAAGGTACTATTGAACTGTCCAGAGAATATAATAGTAACACTCTGCCCATAACATAATTATAAAAATATATTATTAACATGGATTACCAGAGATCATTTTCTCTGTACTTATGTTAAAAGGAAGGAAATTACTACATCTGTATTATGATCAACATGAATGCACAGACACGATTGATTTTTAACTTGTTAGAATGTCAGTATTTCAGTCTGGCCTCTATACTCTGCTTTTCAGAGGCTGGTACCACCTCTAAGAATTTATTGTAAATGACTGTGCTATATTAACTTTAGGGAATTTGGGAATTTTCTTTTTACAGGGAGACTCTTCTATTCTCACCCCTTGGGAATTTATGTACAGGATTCATCATTACTTTTGTCTAAGAATCCTTATCACGACTACAATCAGTCCAGCTACAACATTTGTATCCTTTTCCAAGACTGTGTGTAGTGTTCACTCCTAAGAGTTGACCAGGTTTCAGGAGGAGACAGGTTACATAACATGCTGTGGAGAAATATTAAAATAAAGCAATTGATGCTATAAGAGCAGTACTCAGACCGTATAGAGCTAGCATGTACAAAACTTGCAGTTGACTCATGTCCAGAATGTAGACTCTGAATTCAAGTTCTAAGCACCACAGGAAGCCAAGCATACAGACAGAGCTGTCATTTATTATGAAAAAAAAAAAAAAAAGTCTTGTTAAAGGACTCAGTCCTGAAAGGCATTAAGAGGTCAGACTGATCCAACATTTAGGATCATGGGGCACTGACAGATGTGGAAAAAAATGCACTCTACTGCGAGCAGCAGCATGTTACTTTGATCCAGCTCCTCAGTGTCTAGAGAGATCAGGAGCTTCAGTGGGGCTTTTTGGTGCTTTTAGCTAAAGTTGATTCAAGCAGCTAAGTGCCAAAAAGCACCCCACTGAAGTGCCCAATCTCTACAGATGTTGGGAAAGGTGGGTGCAACTAAGGAACTGACTCTTCTGGGCATGTTAGGCTTGGCGTGGGAGCATACCGAGTTTAAAATAAAGCACCATTTTGTTCCTCCCCCACCCCATCTGCAAGCAGCCATGGTACTACTCTTAGAAATACATGCAAGCATATGCTTCAGTTCTTGCTTTTTAAGAGGACTTTTCTGCTTAGGGTCATAGTACTTACCACCTCTCTAGTCTCAAGCTCTAAACAGCAACCATCATCATGAAATCTATTCAACTAACATAACAGTCTTTTCAAGTACCAACCTCTGTCCTGCCCTGAAGTCCCCTCCCATTTTTGTGGTTTTTATCATAACATTTTCCTACATTTAAAAATTGTCTTTCTTTCCTCATTTTCTATAGGAAGGATCCACACAAACAATAGAACTGAACAATAAACCCAAACCCATATTTATATATACACAATGGTGCTTGTACATGTTAGACAAATAGTTGTACAGTTAATGTTCTGTACCTGCGGCTGCCTGCATGCACACACACACACAGAGCACTGAGATGAAGTCATGTACATATCTAAGCATATAATCAGCAGGTAGGGAGAAGAACTATTCAGAAGAGAGAGTTTAACTGAAATAGCATGAAATTAAGAAAGAAAATATAGATTAGGATGAGCAGTGTAAATCATCATCTAGGAGTGATGAAATTACTGTTACTTAGTACTTCTACAGCTAGACTGAAAGAAAGTTGGAGTACTGTGTCCAGTTCTGGGCGCCGCACTTTAAGAGGGATGTGGACAGCATCGAGAGGGTCCAGAGGAGGGCCACTCGTATGATCAAGGGACAGCAGGGTAGGTCCTATGAGGAAAGGTTGCGGGACCTGAACCTGTTCAGCCTTCAAAAGAGTAGGCTGAGGGGGGATCTTGTGGCCTGTTATAAACTGGTTAGGGGGGATCAGCAGGCGCTGGGGGAGTCCCTGTTCCCCCGAG
>NW_017728995.1:42770058-42780345 GCF_001723915.1 Gavialis gangeticus
CATGTGAGGTGGTGCAGGCTCCCACCCTGGGGGTTTTTAAGAGGAGGTTGGATGACCACCTTACTGGGGTCATTTGACCCCAGTGCTCTTCCTGCCATGGCAGGGGGTTGGACTAGATGATCTGCTTAGGTCCCTTCCGACCCTAGAAACTATGAAACTATGAAAGTTAGAAAATGTACAACCCTGTATTAACAGAAAGAAGCGTTAGATCTAATAGGACTGTTCTCCTCTATAAAGTCTACAGTTCTATGATACCATCAACTGTTTTTAATTCTAGTTCTGCACCATAGAAAAGAAAATGGGGATTCTCTTTTCTAAACACTACATGAATACAACATTTAAAAAAAAAAAAACAACAAAACTCCACATAATTAAAAGTAGATCATCAAAATAATCACAGATTAGTTACTGAAACATTCCACAAAATTACATTAATTATGGTTATTCATTAATTTTTTACTTGTAACTAGAGTTCTGTTTTCATTTTCTGCTCTGGCAAAAATTCAGACTTTCTTCCTGGTGCAGCCTGAAACCATAAACAAGAAAACTAAACACACACAATGACTCTTAACATAGCCGAGTAAAGAGTCCTGCTACACCTCCATTGGTCTGCTTTAGAGAACATTTGTTAGAATGTATTTTTGCTTCTTTCTTCTTATTGCAAAAGACACAGGTTTTTGGGTTTTTTCTTTTTTGTTTTTTTACCTGAATAAGAATGCTGGGTCCCCTCACTGGAAATTGGTGAAGTTCCTCCAATTGCTGTAATACCCTGTTTCTTGTTTATTGATTTTCGGAATGTTTTGCTAACATCTTTACTTTTCAGTTCCTGAATAATCTGCAGTACAACATAGAAGAGAAAGCTTTTCCTCACGGAATGTAAACTTACAAGGACAATTTAACATTAAGCTCACCCAATTCCTGGGTGTTGATAACTTTTGATTCCTTTTTCAAAAAGAATACCATATCAATACCATCAAGGTAGATTTAGTTACTATTCATCTACTACATTATGGAAGTCTGTTGGCTGGATGACTAGCTAAGGTTTTACCCTTACAAAGTTATGTAACTTATTCAAATATATTCACAACAATATACAGATCTTTTAATAGATGTTTTGGTGGATTAAAAAATTAAAAAAGAAAGAGAGGGAGTTGATTTATTTCTCAGTGCACAAGTCATACAATACTAACACCAAAAAATCTTGTAATATGAAGGATATTGTCAAATCTTACCAAAAATATGAAAATTATCAGATAAATTGGATAAATATACAGCATAGGCTGCAAGACAAATGTTTATCATTCAGTTAGTTGGGCAAATTAAATTATCCTGTAGAAACACCAGAAGACCCTAGATAATTGCAAAAAGTTCATTGTTTCAGCAGCAATAATCATTTTGCATTCAATCTACAGTGTTTACAAGAGCAAGGAAAAAAAATCAATCTGAAACTGTGCAATTCTCTCAAAAGAACACTCCAGCCAGTGACTTACACATAGAACACCACAAACCCTTAGGATTAATTATTTATTAAAACCAGGCCTAAATAGGGCACAGCAATTCAGCACAATGGTATAGGCATCTTGTGTCACAAACAATTCAAGGACTCAATAGTTCTTGAAGGTGAGGGGATATACTGCTTCCTTTCAAGAAGTAAAAAAAAAAAAAAAGAATTGTCTGAACTAGCTCTGAGTTCATCTGGACCAAACTGAACCTGCTAAGTAAAACAATAATGCAACAACTAGAAACAGAATACTACTTCTAACTAAAACTGCAAGGGGAACTGAGTAAGTTAATGTTGAAGTTGCTTGGGATACCAAGTATGTACCTTTATTCTCAGAAAATACCAGAGGATCTTAAATGACCATGAGTAATCAGGAACCCAGTTTTACATCTGCCCTGAAAGGCAATGTTTCCAATACTAGGGTCTTTGCACTGCCCTGGCACATTTGTTCAGTGATGACTCAGAAGGAAGACTGCTATACAACTCAGCTATCTATTATTTACATTCTCCTTTATGGTACACATCCAATTACTAAACTAGCCAGTTTGAGAGATTTCAGGGAGTAATAGCAATTGAGAAATAATAATGACAAAGAAGTCAAGCACCCTTCTTTGATTCTTTTTACAGGGGTGTATGTTGTAGCCGTGTTGGTCTAAGGACATAGGCAGACAAGGTTCTTTGGGTAAATCTGATATCTTTTGTTAGACCAACTAAAAATTGAGTTGGTTTAATAAAAGTTATCAGATTTGCCCTAGACCCTTGTCTGCCTTAGTTCTTTTTATATTCTTTTCCAAAAATGGAACCCAGAGGGCACAGCAAAAACTAAAGAGAACTCCATATCATATAACTGCGGGTAAAAATCTTATGTTATTTAAAATATATTATTACATTTATTACTATTAAATAGAAATAGCAGCCATGGATCTGAGCCTATTATGCCCAGGCACTGGACAACATGCACAGAAACAGTCCCTGCCATCTACAGCTAGATGCAGAGACATAAGGAATGTAGTTAAAAAAAAACCCAAAAAACCCACCACACACCAAAAAGAATATCCTAGGCAAAACAGCATGACTCTAGCACACCAGCTGCCTATTTGTTGCTTTGGAAAAGGTTATGTGCTGATATAATATAACATGCTACAACATCTCAGCATTATGCTAACTATTTGAAATAAAAAAAGATTATTTTAGTTTCCTTGACAAGCTTATGTTGGAGTGGTCAATATCTGCATAATAGTTAATCAACTATCCTGCTATTATAACTATCTTTGCATTCAGGAATCAGCAAAAGTTTGTAATTACTGTACAAGCTGCTCTCAAAACATTATCTAGCAATTCAAATCTAAAGTTAGTCTATCCAACCCTTCCTCTTAGAGATTTCAGGCAATTTGGAAGCTTACATTTCCAGTCAGGCATGGTAAATAATTCTTTAAAGTCGATCTTGACTACATAATGGACTTCACAAGAACTAAGAATATGATTCAAAAGGAGCCAAAAGCAGCAAAGTACAACATTTCTATTGAATGTCTGCACACATTTTGTTACTCAAGTGTTAATCTTATAATCTTTCAGGGATTGAGACCTTTTCAAGAGGTGTACGTTGTAGCTGTGCTGGTCCAAGGACATAGGTCTGTCTATGACCCTGTCAAGACACTTAACGTTACTGGAGTAATGGCCTACCTCCTTCCCCTTATATTCTTGACTGAGTTATCATGGACACATCCCTTCCTACTCAAATGTCCTATGACACGAAATTTAATTATACTTAGTTCAGACACAGTACCAGGTAATGTTTTGTGTAAGGCAAACCTACAGTACATTACAATATCCTTTTTAAAATAGTCAGTCATTGTCTCATCTGACATTGTAAAATTTAATAATTTAGAATATTGGTATAAAAACAAATAACTCTGTGTTAAAGGGCAGCTTGAGGAGACTGTATTACTTACTGAGACAAATTCTTCAAAATCGATTTTCCCATCCTTGTTGCTATCTGTCACAGCTATAATTTTTTCTATGATCTCTCGCACTTTGTAGCCAGGCAAGGGAAGGCTTGCTTCTTTAAAGAGATCCTGAAGCTCATAATCGCTTACATACCCGCTACTGTCAATATCTGAAAATAAGAGTGTTAGTTGTTTTCATGTTTGTGTTACAGAATAATACAAGTTGATAACTAAAGGGAAGGAACACAGAAGGAAGGGAAGGAAGAAAAAGGGAAGAAAATGGTACAGTACAGAAACACAGCATTTCTCCTAGTGAACAAACTGTGTATTATATATCCAAATATGAAGGAATGCATAAGGGTTGATCCACAGCTATTTTAAATTACCACATCATGAAATTAATGAAGTTCTGTTGATTTATACCAACTCAATAATAATAAAACAATTATTTATTACTTCTATTGTGCCAGAACCCCATCATGCTACACGTTCCTCAGAAACTCTCTTAAAGTTTTCCGAAGTGGAGACACAGCAAAATCACAAATTCTTGTAAAACAGTAAAATTTGGCATTTTATCCAACATAACATGTACTCCAAGGTCTATTATTCATTATCCTCTAACTCGCGATACATTTTCGAATATTGTCATACAGTTATAGTTTATATCCTTATTTCAGTTTCAAAGAGGTTTCAGAGACTTGCACTAGGGCTGAATTTGACCCTTGGTATTTTCTCTTTCACCCAAATTTCCAAGATACACTTTTTACTATCGATGTACTACATTTAACTGCATACCTGGCAGGAAGGTGGTGGTGGGGCCCTGGGGTTTGTGGGTGGACATGGGCTGCGCGCCATTGGGCTGGGCCAGCTGGCTTTGTGCCTCCACGTGGGGCTTCCAGCACTCCAGGGGGAAGCTGCATGTGGAGGCAAGCAGAAGCCCACCTGGCTCAACAGCACACAACTCTATGCCTCCAGATCCAGCTTCCCGCTGGAGTGCTGGAAGCCCCATGTGGAAGACAGGCCCAGACTAATGGTGTGTGGACCAGAAGCCATGTGCCATCAGGTCAGGCAGGAAAATCGTGCATGGAGGCATGGAGTAATGCGCAATTGGGCTGGGAGGGCTCCTGCTTGCCTCCACATGTGGCTTCCTACTGGAGTGCTAGAAGCCCCACATGGAAGCACACAGCCTGCCTGGCCCAATGGCACGCGGCTCCTGGTTCATGCACCATTGGGCTGGACTGGCTCTGTGCACCCATGTGAGGCTTCCAGCACCCCAGTGGGAAGCTGCACATGGAGGCATGGAGCCCGCCTCGCCCAATGGCATGTGGAGTCTGCCTGCAGTGCTGCAAGTCCCATGTGCTAGCATGGAGCTAACCCAGTCTGATCCGAAGGTGTGCACCAGCAGGCTGGGCCGGCTCCATGCCAGTATGTGCATCCCCTTGGTTAAATTCCACAATCACTGTAGTCATCCATTTCTATTGAAATAATTAAGTAAACTACTGAACTATATTCAAGTTACACAAGAATAATCAGCAGCAGAACCTAGCTTCATAAAGAATGGTAAAATGGAAGGGGAAAAAAAATCTTGCAGGGATTTGGGCGCTATTAAAATGCCCTTCAGAGATGTAAATCCTTTGTCTCTGTACATATTAGCTTATATCATGTCTAATCTACGTGTTTTATTATTCTTGACTTGCCAATATTATGAGGAATTGCTGAGGAGCAGAGAATACATTGGCCACAAACAGGCATTTCTTTCTAGTGGTGGGGTGACTGGGAAGGCACAGGGAGCATTCTCCTGCTGTTCAACTTCTCCAGGTCCCTAAGGGAAGTCAAGCAGCTGGAAAGTGTACAGACATTTATACTTTTGGGAGTGATTTCTATTGCATAGGAGATGAGTTATTTTTCTAATAGAACTGAACACCTGCACAGTTGTGGTTTTTGTGATCTATGATTCTTCTGGTAGAAACAATGTCTGGATGTGGCTACCAACTCAGCTACTTTCTATTTTAATTCTTTAATCTCTATTTTCACAGAGGGGTAATTTTCCAGGGTAATGGGCAATGTTCTTTGTTTATCACTTTATAGATATAGCTGTAAGTGAATGCAACATTTTTGTATGTGGCATTTAAAAAGTAATAAAAATATTTATGTTTGAGGTTTTTATTGATATTTACATTCAACAAAAACACTAAAAGACAAAACACCACCAAAAATGTAAAACCATAGATTGTTACAAACAGTAACAATGGTTATAGCATTAAATCCTTTAACAAATAGCATTAAGGGCCTTTAACAATCTGAATATTAAATCTAAATTAATATAAATAAGTATTTGACACCTAATGGGGCAGCAGCACAGACAAAGCTGGAAGGGGAAGTGGGAAAGCCAAAATAAATTAAGGAGTTCAAGATTCAAGGGGAAAGGAGGAGGAAAGAAGAGTGTAGAAAACCATTGGGTATTTTTACACATGTATGCGCTGCCCCGTGCTGCGATGTGTGTAGTTGTATAGCAGAAAAAATGTGCATCAGTGCACAGAAAATGGCGGTAGTCTGCTTTTGAACTAAAACACATGCAAAGTGTTTTAGTTCAAAAGTAAACCACCTCCATTTTCTCTGCACTAATGTTCATTTCGCTGCTTATACAACTTGCAAACGATGCAGCACAGTGAGTGTCAGCTTGTGTGCAGAGCAGACTCGATTATTGGAGTCTGCTCCGATGCACTGGATCTCTAGTATATTGCAGTGCAAAAAAGTATGTGTATAAATGCATATTGGGCCCGAGATATTCTGTAGTCAGTTGTTTTACAAATGGAGGCCGGATTTCTTCAGACTTGAGCAGTTGACCCCTCTGGCAAAAGATGACCCTTTTTCTGGCTGCTAGTTCAGAGAGACTAGAATACTACTGTTGCTGTTATTATGCCATGATTTACTTCTGTATTTCTTTAAAACATTTTTTGTGTTGATGGCTGCTTTTAAAAACACCAAGCCCTGAGCAGGTGTTTATAATCATATAATCATATTTACTCAAATCTAAGATGACCCCCTAATTATTAGATTCTCTATATAAAAAATTAATACATTTGTCATAATTTTTCCAGGTATGATATCTAATTATTGGAGGTTTGTCTTAAATTCATCCCCTACACCACTGCTACAGCAGGCAAAGCAATGGCTGGGAAGGGGGTAGTTGTCAGGCAGCCCCCTTGCCTCCCCACCACTTCTTCCCTTTGCAGCCCTCCTGCACCCCCACCCCAGCTCCCCACAGTCTCTGCCTCTCCCCACTACTCTCCACAATCTCTGCCTCTTTCCCCTGCAACACATTACCCACAATCTTTTCCCCTTCTCCACCCACCACTTACAGTCAGATGCTGCTCAGGCTCTGTTCCCTGCTGGGGAACAGACCGCAGCACATGGAAGTGCAGCACTTCCTGGCACATGCAGCAGTGATGGCACTGCTTATTGGCCAAACAGGAGATGGAGTTTGTTTGAACTTGGTGCCTGGGAGGATATCCAGCCTAAGACAGAGCCAAGCTTCACCTAACAGTAAACAGGGGTAGAGGGGGGAAGGCAGACAGAAGCTACAGAGGGCAAGCAGAGGTGAGAGCAGGAGGCTGGTGTGAGTCTGACTCTGGCCCCAACCTAGGCTGTAGCAGGCACCTGCCCCCTCAACTTTCCCCCTTGCCACTAACAAGTCTCTGACAAAGGGCTTTCCCTTTGCAATGCTGACTGGTAGAAAAAACTTAATCCTAGATTAAAAATAAATATGGTAATATCCCATAGTTTTCAAATACTGCTCAAACCTCAACATTATTTCAAATATATTATCAACTTCTTTCCTTAGGAAATTTAATCAAAGGACATTCCCACAACATGTACGGAAGTGTACCTTATGGTGGTAAGGACACCAGCTGGGGCCCCAAGTTATCTTAGAATGTGTATCCAATACATTCTATTTTTTGTTGATTTTTGCACCATATAATAAAATGGGCCATTCTGGAATCTTTAAAGAATGCTCCAGCAATTTGTCTCAGATATTGATATTATCTTTAAAATGTATAGTCCTTTTCCACACTTCAAGAAGGATGCAGACAGATTAGAAAGAGTTCAACACAGAACAACAAAAATTATTAGAGGCCTGGGAAATAGGACTTATGAGGAAAGGCTGAAAAACTAGGGTTAATTAGTCTGGAGAACAGAAAAGGGGGGGCATTGATAACAGTCTTCAAATACCTGAAGGGCAGTTATAGAAAGGACAGAGACAAGCTTTTCTCTGTGTCCATAAGGGACAGGACTAGCAAAAATGGCTTCAAGCTGCAACAGAGGAAATTAGGTTGGAGATTAGGAGGAAATTTCTGACTATGGAGGGTGATCAAGTGTAAGAACAGGCTACACAGAGAATTCAGTTCCTGGGAATTTTCAGAAGCAGACTGGACAGACACTTGGCTGAGATGGTTTAGTCAGGAATGATCCTGCCTTGAATAGGGAGCTGGATTAGATGACCTTGTAATGTCCCTTCTGGCCCTATTTGAAAATCACCTTGGTTGAGAATCACTGTCTTAGACCAAAAATCAGTACGTAGAGAAAAATGCATAATGTCTTTTTATTATCTGCTTGAATCTCCACATATTCCACATTCTCATCTCCTATACTGTAAATTCCAGTGATCTCCTGGACCAGACTGGCTTGTAGTCAACCGAGGAAGGGTCTATCTACTATAGGATCTACAACCTCAATAGTCATCTACAGTTACGATGAAGACTTGTGTCTCTCTCTGAAGTTCAGCAAAGAGTCAATGAAAACTCTGGGTTACTTATACTCAATGCATATATTTTAGTCAGGATCACTTCAGACTCATTTAAAATGACTCCAAGAGCAAAAACCATATAAGCTTATGTAATCACATGTATACTGCAGTCTGGAAATGAAGGTCAGTTAATACAGAAATAAATTATTCAGAATGTAATGCTTGCTTTTAGATCTTAACAGCAAAGACCCTGTTAAGCACATGAAATAATCATTAACATGACTGACTCGAAATAAATGCAATATCAGGGATCACTAAGTTAATCTTACATAAAAATGTAAATTGGACTTAACTAGGTGCAAGAGAAATAGTTATTAATTCACTAAGACCCGTCCCCAAATTAAAAGATCCTAATAAATTTGGACTCTGAAAGCAGAAATATATTTGGATCAAAACCACTGAATTTGAAATCGTAATATTGTTCAGCCTTCAAAACACAAGAATGAAACTACCCAGGAGCAAAAATAAAACTGGCAACTCTGTTTTACTGTCCAAATTGAAAGGAGTGTATAAATTAAGCAAACAGAACAAATGAATTCAATCAATAAATCAATCAATAATACAGCTTTCCATTTTTTTCATTTTTAAGTGTTATTAGAAATGCAGGCAAGACATGTCATGTTCATAAAATATATGTAGGTTTTAACCTTACTTAATTCATTTAAGAGTAAAAAATATATAATAAACTTGGTAAAGGTATGATGCTTACATTCTTGCATGTAAAACATACCTATTTTATTGAATGCTTCTCTTAGCTCTTCCAGCTCTTCACGAGAAATAGTAGTTATGTTGTTTTCCATCTTCAAACAGCCAAAATAGTTGTTTTCAATTCCTTCTACCTAGCAATAATAATACTGCGTTGTTATAAAGCATCTGTTCCAAGGAGGCCTATACAGCTATGATGTTGAAAAACTAGGTATGACACTGGAACAAATGAGACTCTTCACTGGCACAATTTTACCCTTTCCCCCACAGTCCATAAAGAAAGTTTGAATCATAATTTCCATTTGAACTCCCAAATTCAGTGCACTACACCCATCACCTTCTTGTTGTAAGGACCTTAACAGGCAGCATTTAACAGCCCCTGCTGGATCCACAGACACACACAAGTCCCTACAGTTAATGTTTTTACTTTTTCTCCTGAAAGAAAGCCAGAAAATAACAGATTTGTATCTTATTAGCAGGGATCAAGGTTTTTCATTCCCCACTGAAAAACACAGTAAAACCCACAATTTTTAATTTTAAGGAGAAACCCCCAGATTTTCTCCTTTAAAGGAGAAAAACAGGGGAAACAGTGGGTTTCCCTTTGCAGGCTGACAGAGTTCCAGCCTGCAAGGGGCTGGGGGGAGCAGGAGGGGATCCGGTAGGGGGCACCATGTGCATGTGGGTGTGTACACATGACCACGGCTGCCAGGCAGCTTGGAGAACAGCTCCCTACAGGTAAGTCGGGGGAGGGAGGGAGGGGAGGTGGGAGATTGAGGCCCTCTTAGTGAGGGAGGGAGGGAGTTGGGCAGGGCCGGGGCTGCTGCCCAGTCAGGGGGTGCGTGGGGCTTGGGGCCTGGATGCATGGCCGCAGGGCCCAGGCAGCAAGAGGGATGGAGCTGCCAGTGGCTCATCTGGAGGGGCAGGCTGGCTCCCCGCAGCTATGCACACCCCCACAGAGGGCATGGGGGACACTTGTTCCCCCAGATTTGTGCATGAGGCTGGGACAGATGCAGGCTGCCCATTGTGGCCTCAAGTTCCTTGCCCTGATGCCATCCCTCTGGGGCCTCTACAGCCCAGCAGGAAGACCTGGCAGAGCAGGGCAGAGCGGGGTGGGGAAACTTGATGCAACCACTGAGAGTCCTGTGCCACCCTGGTGAAGCATGTCCTGCCCATCCAGCAGCAGTGGGAATGGTGGCATGGAGTTTTCTGCACTGCTGCCAGGTGGGCAGCAGGTGTCTCATCATGGTGGTGCAGGGCTTGTGGCGATGGCATCAAGCTTCCCTGCCCAGCCTCACTCTGCCCTGCTGCGCTGAGTTCTGCTTGCTGTG
>NW_017728995.1:42785345-42790877 GCF_001723915.1 Gavialis gangeticus
TGCCCAGCCTCACTCTGCCCTGCTGCGCTGAGTTCTGCTTGCTGTGCTGTGGAGGCCCAGGAGGGAGGTGAGCAGGGTGGGAAGCCTGAGCCCACAGCAGGCAGACCGCAACCCCCTCTGGCTGTGCCACCCGGTGGGAGGGGGAGCTGGGCTCCACACTGCTGCAGCAGCCGCTGCCTCCCATAGGCTTGGGCGCTGATGTGTGGTCCCTGGCCCCATAGCCATGACAGCAGGGCTGGGGGTGGGGAGCGAGGGACACTGGCAGGCCTGAGGAATTCTGGCATGGGATTGAGGGGCAAATGTAATGGGCAGAGCATCAGCATATCAGGGCTGCTGAGCAGCACACAGCAGAGGGGGCAGGGGATAGCCACAGCTGGCCCCATGTCCTGGTGAATGAAGGGGGCAGGAGTCGCTCTGATTTTCCATGATAAAAACCCAAAATCAAATGTCAAAATGTATTGGTATTTAGAATTTATTTTATTAGTGATTGAGGCACTGATTGGCTTCCAGATTTCTTTGAAATTGTAACTATATCAATAAAACATTGTGTTCAACTGATCTCTATACAGAGTGGTATTTAATTTTAATCATGGAAAAATTAGGATTTTGCATTTTTTTTAATCAGACAATTTGCAATTTTTTTTTATCAGAGAAAACCAGAACAGTCTAGAACAGTGTGGCCATTGTTATGTAAAGCAATAGCAATATTTCCATTAATGTCAGTGGTTCCATAGTCAAATTCAGATTTTCTATAAGCAACTGTACCTCCATTGAAGGTGCACATAAATAATAGTAATTAATGGCCTATTATTGTACGCTTTACTTAGAGCTTAAATTAATCCTAGTGGAAAAGACAATAATAAAAAATCAGAAGACCTGGGTTTTATGTGTAGCTCCTACCACCGAACTGCTGTGTGCCTTTGGCCGTATCACTACTTCTCTTGCTTTTACTTCCTCTCCTCTTTTTCAGTCTTATTTAGGGCCTTGTTACACATTAATTTTAGGTGGCGTATGGTTGGATTACATATGAACATCTGAAACTAGTTTTTAGCATACTTTAGACAGCTTAAAGTTATCCAGGGCAGGTTTACCTTTGATATATGTGTTACCTAGTTTGTGTTCCATTAATGTGTCACCACTCCCTGAAGATGAGCTGCCCAGGTTGCAGTCTGCCAAAATCCCAGCATGCATTGTTTCCTTCCCCAAACTCCTGTTCTCTGTAAGCAGACTTTTCACCCCCTGAACTCTACTGCCTAGGGGGTGGTTCTGGCACCAAGTAAGCTCCACCTCCTGGCCCCAGGTATGCAACCTTCCCACTTTAAGGGGTGCAACCCCATGCAAACAGCCTGTGGAGCACATGCCAGTAGGGGTGTGTGAAACACACCTTATTCTATTCAGATTTGGCCTGAACTGGGGACAGTGATTTGATTCATTGATTCGGATCACTGTCCCTGATTCAATTCGGCCAAATCCGAAGATTCGATGCCAATTTGGAGAATCAGTGATTTGGACACAGAGACAGCTTTAAATGTTTTTTCTACACACCTTGAGGTACCAGCATGGCTTGTGAATGCTGTAATGCTGGGGTGCATGGAGCATCCCAAAGGAGTGCGGGGGAGTCCCCTGCGTGCTCGGCAGCGAAACTGGAAGTGACCAGAAGTACAGGTCTGCCAGGGAGCATGCTGCCCCCCCCCCCACACACTCTCCCAGCTTGGCAATCAGCTGCGGGAAGACCCCGGGTGCCAGCCCAGACCCAGGAGGCACCGCCAAAGCAAATCAGGGACCAAAGCTTCGCATGGCCCTATATGCCAGCTAGCAGGACATGGGCACAAGAGTGGGGTCTAAAAAAGGTGGGTGGAAACAAAGTAGGGGGCTGGATTGGGTCCCTATGAGCTGGGGTTTCCTTCTGGGGTCAAGGGCAGAGGCAACAGCTTCCCAAAAAGCACCTTCCCTCACCACTCCCACCTCCCAGCCATGACAGGAAGCATGACCATGCCTGAATCCCAAATCCCAATTTCAAAATTAAAACATGAGACCTTCTATAATTGACTTCCTATTTCTGTATTTCTTTTTCAATCCTTTTTTTTTTTTTTTTTTTTACTTTTTTATTTTATCCTTCAGTGGCTGACTTCCTTCGTGTCATCATCCCTCTCCCACCCACATATCATTACTCACCCCTATCCCATTAATTCTCTGCCTCCCAGTCTCATGTTCCTGTGACCCTTCCCAATCCATCTCTCATCTCCACCTAGGGCAGGAATAGAAGCCTGTCTTGGCCACCAGCCCTGTAGCCACAACTCACAGTGGTAGCTCCTAGTCAGGCCCCTGCTTGTCAGGCCTCTTGTGGCAAATCACAGCTGTGCAGGTTGGGAACAGTCAGAGGTTTTCAGCTTTAAGGTGTGACTGCTCTGAACTCGAGCTAGTACTAACACAGATGAACGTTTGGGCAGCTCAAAGTGAAATGTGCAACAAGGCCCTTAGTTAGGCTATAAACTCTTATGGCAAGGCAGAGTTTATCTTTCCTTGTGTTGGTATAATTAAATCCCTCAAGTTACTACTGTAACAAACACAACCCCAGCGTACATATTATGAACCAAATTCTAAAACTGGCCACAGATCCACAGATGATATTTTGTACTATTGTTCACATCACAGGGGTAGCCACTCAGGTAGGGACAGAAATTACACATAAACCAGTACAAGTGATTGAAAACCAGTTCAAATATGTATCACAACGGAAGTTCAGTGCACATAAACCACTTTCAAAATGGCTGAAACCAGTTTAAGATAAACCTGGATGGATATAGCATCAGACTTAATTAATTTAGGTGAAATCAGTTTATTGAACAACTGTCCCAGATCCCGTCCAGATTCAAGTTACAACAGTATGCTCCCCCCCACCCCTCCTCCCAATCTCAGGGTGCCTTGCACTTCCCCCGCAAACTCCAATTCAAAGGGTGGGCAGGACAGCTTTGGCCCAAACTGTCTGCTCTAGATGAGCAGGGAGCTGTGCTTTAGTGCCCCCCCAGCTTCTGGCCTGAGCCACTGCAGGTATGTGGCTGCGTTCTGGAATCAAAAGTGAATGCCTGTTCACTTGCTTATCAGTTCAATCTACGCAGCTTAGACTAACCTGTAAAGATTTAACTGATTCAGCCTTGGGCTTTTTGACTGTCTGTACTTAGCTTCAGTGATATTTCCTCAAGCTGATCCACATCTAACAAGAATGACACAGAAAGTGCTTCTTGATGTTTCTGTGTGTGTGATGGAGTGTCCCTCGTTGAGTGACAGCTGAGAATACAGTGAGGAGTCCAAATAGTATCTACTTTTTCCACTCAGCTGTCAGAAAAAAATAGGTTGTTAGTTGGCAAAGAGACCCAAGAGTCCCCCTCCCCGCCACCCCTGCAGGCAATTGGCAATTTCTTTTTTCCATCTCTGCCCTAGTCTGCGTTTCAAATTCATCTGCTTCCTTTTCAAGCAGCAGCTGCCTTTGTAACTATAATGGGCATCATCACAATGTGCTGCTTGCAGAAACCATTTTCTTTTGTTACTGTTCTTTTTGTGTGCTGTTGGAGATGCACCTCTCCTGGTCCAGGTGCAAACACCCAGTCTCTCTTATTCTAGCTCTTAATCTTTTTTAAAATTGTAGTTTCAAATCAGATCCAGACTAACCGGCTTCTCTAACTCAATGTTGTACAGAAATATTATAGCTTCTAAATCAAATACTAGATATCTATAACAAAAGGACTAAAAAATAAAGGAAATTATCTACTTGTATTCTGAAGCTTTGAGACAGAAAGTGTTGCAGGATTTAATACAAAAAAAAAAATCACCATAGTTTAACCTTTGGCATCCTTTATCTAGAATTCTTTAAATGAATGTCCTGAGCAGAGGTCAGCTTCATGAAACCCCTCCTACTGAAACAGTAGAAACAGCTGACTTACACTAAGGTATTATTTAAGTAACCATTTTCTGCTGTCTTTAAGACAGTCCTTTCTCCAAGTCTGAAATACTCCTTTATGATCAGATGTCAGAGCTAATGCTAAATCATCCTTACTACTTATTTTTAGTGTAGAAACAAAATGTTACCTGCAGACATTTCACAGCAATGTAAGGCAACAATGCTCCTGTCCCAAGCAGTTTATAGCTAAAGGCCACTTAATTAGAACTATTCCTGGATAGACATTCAATAGTCAACAATTATTTAAAGTCAATTAAATCTATCCTTTTATAAAGCAGAAGAATGAACAGAAGATTCACTGGAGGTTCATACCAACTAGATTCTATAAATGGTGGAGTTCAGCCTTTTTTCACTACTGTGAGCCCACCCTGTTAGCTTTTGTTCATAAATACAATTGATCAGTGAATTTACTAACTCTGCTCCTAAATACCACTTTCCATTAATATAAAACATGGAGTATGAAATTTCATGTGCAATTTAAACACACAGAGGAATCTGACATGTCATTTGAATTGGATGCAAAGCACATTAAAAAGAAACTTATACCCTTTATAACTTATATCTTAATAAGTTTTCAGCATTCAGACCTAGTAAGAAAACCATGTTTTCAGCCCCAAAAGTAGCTAAAATTCAATCATCAAGATACTTGGGTGCAATTCAAAGAAAGAGGGAAATGTCACGTTTGTGCGTGTGCATGCATGTATGCATACACACGTGAAATATAAATGCCACTATATCAAACAATGGCATCTCAGCACATAGAAGACTGTGTAAAAGATGCCATAAATTCATTTTAAAAACAGTTGAAGAGGTCAGTGAAAACTATTTAGATATATGAATTGTTTAATGCATAAGAAACTGCTAACATCAGGGGTTGGCCTTCCCCCCCCCCCTTTTTTTTTTTTTTTTTAATTAAAAGGTATAATTTTTCCACAATTATTTGCACAATTGCAAAAGTCTGACAGGCTCCATATTCTGCCCCATAATACAAGAATGAGAAAATACCCACTGTAATTGAAAAGGCATGTTATAAAGAGAAATAAGATTCTCAGAGGTACACCAATAGAGATTTTTGGGTCGATACCAATGGCTGATTTTTAATGAGCCATATTGGCTGATACCAATCCAATTGGTGATATGTGGCCCAGCAGCTTGGAAAGCACTGTCCGGCTGGTAAGTTTGTTGTAGGGGAAGGGGCAAGGGGAGAGGGAAGGGTCACGGGGGACAGATCAAGGCCCCCCCCGGTGAGGGAGGGAGTGGGGCTGGGGCAGGGGCAGGCACTGAACAGCCAGAGTGGGGCACAGGACAGAGCCGCAAGTGGCTTGTCTGAGGCGGGCGGGGGGGGGGGGGGGAGCCCCTCCTGCTGCTGCACACACCCCAGGAGGGCATGGGGGGCATGTGCCCCTGTATCTGTGTGCAGGGTGAAAGCAGGCTTCTGCTGTGGGCTGGGGGCAGTGCTGGGCTCATCCTGGTGGAGGGGGCTTGCCCAGGCTGTGCTTGGGGCAGGGAAGGGGGCTACAGCAAATTTTAGGGCGACTGTGTAGCCTACCCTATAGCCCCTCTCCCAGCACTGC
>NW_017728995.1:42795877-42854576 GCF_001723915.1 Gavialis gangeticus
TCCTGGATTATCCATACTGTATTGTCCATGACCTGCCTGAGCTCACAGCAGAAAGCCTGGTAAGGAGAGTGGAAATAATCCTCGTTACAGATGTTGCAGTAGGTCTGTATTTGATGGAGCGTAAGAAGGACTGTTTTCCTGTCTCTTTTCCTTCCTACCCTCATCCCTTCTAAAGTAAACTTTTTTTTCAGTATTTAAACTCCTCACCACCACCATGGGAGCCTTAGTCTGCTCCCTGCTATGCCCCCATCTTCCCCCCCACCCCTTCCCCCCACAACAGACTTACCAGCTGGATGCTGCTCTCCATGCTGCTGGGCTGCGCTCCTGGCCGCCTGTGGGCTATGTTGTGGCTGTGCGCATGCGGGGGTATTTAATCAGCAACATTATCAGCCACATCAGCCAAAAAAGCTGACTGCTGATCATTTCAATTTTCCTTTTATCATTGCTGAGACAATACGGGACCAATGTATCGGTGCACCTCTAAAGACCCTATTATATAATCAGTCTGTGGACTTAAGTGCCATACATGGTCAGAGAGAAACATACATTCTCTGGATTTATAAGAAGGCTTTTTATGACCATAAGTAACATTTACAACTACTCCAGAGGACATGAATCAATCTCGTGCTTTAAGATATAAACTGACCTTCTGCAGAATCTTCTTCACTTCTCCAGGCATGGCGTTACCCAGTTACCTATAGTTAATGCATTTCTCCAAAACTTTATGGAAGAATACCAACTAATTCAACACACGACACCTTCCAGGTTTTTTCTTGTATTTTTTGCTAATAAAACACTATTTTTGTTACAAGAAATACCAAGAAATTCACTTTCAAGAGTTAAGCATTCATTCATTCCCAGTAACCCTGAGAATGTAATGAGAGCAACATTTTCCACTGCACGTTTACAAAAAAGTATGGGTGGACCAAGAGTTAGTATAATCAAACAATAACAGGTCTAACAATGGACTTGATTTTGAGCCCACTTTCAGTAGTATAAATCAGGAATAGCTCCACTTTAATGAAATCACTCTGAGGTAAAACCAGTGACTGTTAATCAGAATCAGGTCCATTTGTATAAAAGGTAAACACTCACTATCTAAAAAGCTACCTTTTCACTTAAACAAAAAGCCTCTGGTTTCCTTTGACTGCTGAGTATACAGAACAGCTCTTTTAAATTCATCAGTAGTATCAGTTTCACACAGTTTCCTTAGCATACATCATTCAAGAGGATCTCAGCATAGGTGTGCTTTGTACTGTTGAATTCAGTGTAAGAATACCCTGTATTAGACAGACTAACTATTGCAGTAAGACCAATACTAAGAGATCTAAAATAACAACTGCTATATGCTGAGCTTTAACCTATATTGACTAACACTCTCACCCATAAGATTCTCTTTTAACTGTTTATAGCTTAGCCACATTTTGAGCTGATTTTATCCATTCTTAATGTTTCCTCCAGAAAAGTTTATTTCTTTTTTATCATTATTATTATTTTTACATTTCAGAAAAAAATGCTTAGCTACCTTCCAGAAAAAATACATTGCTCTTCCAAAGTTAGAATATCCTTACAAATGTTTCATTTAATTGTTCCACCAGCTTTATAGTTTGGAGCAGGGACCAGAAGTTTAGCTGCAGAGTGACCTTGGAGTCAGAGAAGGACTTTTCTATCCCCATGAAAGTCCATCTACATTTAACTCAAGTTATAAACTCCTGAAAATCATTATTTGTAGGTGCTCAGTAGAGGCCTACGAACATAGGTAAACATACCTTTATATGGCACAAAGTAATACTATACATGGATAATTAGATTAGGAACTGCATTGCACTTTGTAGACCTGCTCCAAAGTCTACACTGGTACTCAGCACATTCCCGGCTAGGATAGTAGGTTCTCTACCAGACTCTCATGACATTTCCTCCTCCTGGCAGCTATCAGCCATTATGGTGCTGGTCAGTGAAACAAAGAACAAAAATTGGTAGCAGAGCAGTGATGTGAATGCAAATCTCCAAAACCATAAGCTTGAACCCAAAACTCTATGCTGTACTTCCTTTCCTCATGACTAAATCAGGCCCATTTGTATATAAGGCCTGTATTATAAGAACTATTTCATTTGGGTAGGCTTTAGTTGGTGGGGCTAAGTTTTGGTGTATTAACTGGGGCAATTGTTTTATTGTTTACTATCTCATTTAAATATCTGATTTTGTTTAATTACATCTTGTTTAATTCTAAGCTGCCCAAGCCTTTTTTGGAGGAGGGCAGCATATAACTCAAATCAAATAAATAATCCTAAATCACAGCAATCCCTGAAATGTTACTGTACACACTACCCCTAGCAGGTCCATGCTGTTCAGAAATGGGGGTACTGTCTATGACAATGAGAGAACAGTAATAGGATATAATGCCTTGAGCCCATATTCATCTTAAAAAAAGGAATCCGTAGAAAACACCAGGTATATTACTGCTATACAAAGAAGCAACTCAGTGACTTTTTTTCTGAAGTCCATGCACCTAACTGGTGCATCAAACACATATTTGAATTGTTTGAAGAGCACACGTAACATGAATAACATTTGCTTCTTTCAGGACAGCAAGGTAATGAGATCTGTGCTATGTGGAAGGCATGACAGCACATCCTGGCCTCCCTGGGTGCCTGTAGATGTGTGGAGAGGCAGCTCTGATATGCTGTAATTACAATGCAATAATTGAGTCTGCTGGAGCATGATAATTAGCACACTACAGCCAGCTTCTATGTTTTGTGTATCAGCATCCCCACACTTCAAAATGGCATTGGGGGGTGTTTTAACTAAATCTCATTCAACAACCTTTAGTTAAAGTGGCCCCACTGCCATTTTGAAGCATGGGGCACTGACGTGTGGAATGCTGCGGGCTTTAATTAGAGCAGCTCTCGGATCATGTGTAAAAATGCCCTGTCTGCTAGGAAATGTAGGTGTTGGATACAAATTATAAATACCAATGGCGTAACTAGGGGTGGGAAGACGGAGGCAATGGCCTCAGGTGCTGACTTCGGGGAAGGTTGGGGAGATGGGGGGGAAAAAAAAAAAGTGGCTGCCAACACACATGTTCATGATTGCAAATTGGACATTGTTGCTTATACTTTGTCTTGGGCACCCAGCCGTGTCCCATTACTGGTGATAAACACCATGCTGCAACATGAGTGGCAGATATATTTTTTGCTTATAACACTGATACTTTTATTAGCATTGTATACAAAATGATACATGGATCCTTTGGCATAATTCAGCATGATTTTTCAATTTTCACAACTTATGACAAGTTTGCAAAAAATGAAAATAATCTAGAACAACATCTTCACAATAGACAATTCTGAAAGTTAAACAATGGCACATAACATCTTACTTAATTAAATTTTCATACAAAAAAGTGCTCGATTGTCTTACTTTTGTATTTCTATTAATTTGAAATTTCTTTCATAAAGGAGCAACCCCCCACCCCACAAAAACAGCACTTTAACCCCACAAAAAACTAAAATGGTTATTGCTCGAAATAGCGTTACATCCTGCCACTGATTTGTCGGTTTGATGTAAATCAATGGCAGAATTAAGTTCCTGGGTTTAAATAGATCTTTAAAAAGTAATTTCAAATGATCAAAACCAGGAGTCATTTCCTGGCCTTTTTTACACCCTAGAGAGTCACGACATTGCAGTTGCTTGCAGACACTAACTGCCCCCCCCCCCAACCCAAAAAACAAAAAACCCAAAAACATGCTTTACTGGAAGCAGCAGCATGTTATTTTGACTCTGCTCCGCAGTGTCTGTATAGATTAGGCACTTCAGCTAGGCTTTTTGTCACTTTTAGCTAAAGTTGATTCAATCAGCTATTCAATAAAAGTACCAAAAAAAGCCCCAAAGTGCCCGATCTATATAGATGTTGGATGAGTTGGGTCCGACTAACGTGGTGCCTCTTAGAGGCATTTTGCTCTGCTCCGCTGGTGGGGGCAGGGGGAGGGTGATTGGAGGCAGTGGGTGCACATGTGTCTGAACACACACAGACACATGGGCAGCATACAGCCAGGAAGGATCAGCTGGATGCAGAAAAGTGTGGGGAGTGGGAGATGGAGCGCCAAGGCTTGGGGACTGTCCAGGGGGCTGTGGAGTGTAGGTCTGTGTGTGAGGCACAGGTGTGTGGAGGGGGTGTGAGGGGGCGGTAGCTGCTGGCACTGGGGGAAAACTGTCCAAGCAGAAGGGCTGTGGCAGGGCAGAGTGGGGTACAAGGCAGGCACTTGCTCCTCCAGTGTCAATTCTTAGCTTTTATTTTTTATTTACTACAGAAAAAATAATAATAGAGTAATTTTTCTGTTGCAAATAACTCAGAAAGACCACAATTCTGCTGTGGCAGGCCCACACTCGCAGCACTGTTGCTGGTGTGCCCTGCCCACTTGGGTGCCAGCCTGAGGCTAACCTGACCCCAAGGCCTACCTACCTGCTATGACTTGATATTATTTGAGATTGGAGGTGCTGCTCAGTGGTTACCTCTGGCCCCGAGTAGCTCAGGCAGTAGGTCTTCTGTGAGGCTCCACCACCCTACACCTCATCCCTTTCCACTTAGGTCATCCATTCTAGTCTCAGTGATGTTCGTGATAAGCCACTGGCACCGCTTGTTCTCCTGCCATGCCTGCCTGCCTGCATGGTCTCCCACATATGCCTAGTGAAGCCTTGTTGGCTGATGAATTTAATGATAATGAAACTAAACGTGCTCACATGATGCAGTCAAGCAGGGCATCGATGATACCTGCACCCAACACATTACTTCAGTGCTCTGCGTTTGGCGAGGTGTTCTTCGCCTGACCCCTGCTGGCTTCCACTTTGTGGGTATTCCCTAGGTGAGCTGGGGTTCTAGGCCTGCTGGCACCCAGCCACATACCCTGGTACTTCAGGCACCATCCCCTCACATTCCCTAGGGTCCGCCGTGACCGCTGCTACCCTAGCAGTGGATTTTGGGTCTGCACTTGCTCAAATGCGGTGGCTGTGGCCACAGAGGCGTTGGATGAGTTTTCTTCCCTGGTGGGGTCTACCAGTCCCTCTCAAGCTGGCCTCCTCCTCTCCCAGCTGCCCTCATAATACCTTTCAGTGTTCTGGTATGTGAGCAGGGAGTCACTCAGGTCTGCACTGTTAGGTTCGCCCATCATGGCTTCTGCAACAATAACTGCTCTTTCTCCTAAAGGTGCTTGGTCGCCCACTGTCTCTCCTCTTTTGGCAGGGCCTCCTGCCCCTGGAAAGATTCCCTGCTTGGTGCCACAGATAAGTGCACTGTCTGCCTCTGCAGGAGGGTTTTTCCAGCAACCAGGGCTCCTGCAGCCTGGCCCGGCAACCCACTCCCGTGGGAGTGTGCTGGTCCTACTCCAGCTGCAGGAAGGGTTTTAAGTTGCACTCGCAGTGCGCCTTCTTTCTCCCTCTTCCATACCATTGCTGAGGAGTTCCTTTTATCCTAGGAGTCCTCTGGGGCCAGACTACTCCGCAGGCATGATGCCAGTCAATTCCCCAGCAGACTGGCCACCTGGATGCTGGTGCTGTGGCAAGTGTGCTGTGGGCCTGTCACATCTGGGTTTTTTTTTTTAAATCTCTAGGTTTACCTTGTGAATCGTGTCTGCAAACTTAATAGTGCTAACATTGTGTGGTACCCTGGGGGACCCTTGAAAGGATCTCAAGGCACCCCAGAGTGCCATGGCATCCTGGTTGAGAATTGCTGATCTAATATAATAGATGATAGAGGGACAATTCAAAGTGTTGAGGCAATTAGATCTCTCTAGAACACGGGTGAGCAAAATGTGGCCCGCGGGCTGCAAGTGGCCTGCCAGGCCATTCTATCCAGCCCACGGGGCCCCACAAAAATTTAGGAAATTAATACTTATCTGCCCCTGGCTGCCTGTCATGCAACCCTCGATGGCTTGTCAAAACTCAGTAAGCGGCCCTCCACCCAAAATAATTGCCCGCCCCTGTTCTAGACCAACAAGTTTTCTTGTGCTGATTTTAATTTCTTTCTAAAACTTCCACAGGAGCTGGTAGAAACTCCTGTGGTAGTTAGCCAAGTCCCTGGCTGCTTTCTGATCTATGATTTCCATCTACAGCATCTCCAGTTTCTAGTGCACGGCAGGTTCCTACAACTTTGTGCTCCTGCAATCTCATTCCTTGCTGATAGAAGTTGATAGTGTTGTTATAGTCCAACGTATTTTCTACACAATGTGTGTTATAAAAACAAAATCAGCTTTACATACCTGTAGTACTTGCCAAGCAATGCCAGGAAATGTCTGTTCAATTATATAATAAAAATGAAACTATGAATGTTATACTATAGGTCTCCAAAATGAACTGCACCCAAAGTTAATGTTTCATAAAAGGAATCTGTTAATGATTCTGCTTATGGTCACGATTTATTATAAAGAGACCTTTGTCTTGATAAAAGAGCAACCTATTTTGAAGGTATGGCATCCAAGCTATTAGCAAAAAAGGCAAGATGAATATATAATGAACGTGTAAGTGAAAAAGAAATTAGATCCTCAATGTTTAAGGTGCAATAATATACTACTGTTTGTTTTTCCATTTAAGAAAGTTAATCATAAATTTGTAAAAAGTCACTATGTAAGGCAAGAGATAGGTTACAAAATGCACAAAGGATGACATTTTGTACATAAACTGCCTGTATGATTTCAATGATGAAGGATTTTATTTTTCAGCAAGTCTGGGGGTTTTTTCCTACCACAAAGGGACACTAAGACAGTTTTTCTGGGTTTCCCCACAAAACTAAATAAAATAAGAATTGTGTGTAAGCCATACTAGAAGCATATAGGACTTTGTCCGTCTTTGATTCCATGTGGTACCTCCACACAGAAGGAGCAGGATTAAACCTTTTACCTTCCTAAATCAACAAGAACATTTAGGTCAATGGTTTGCAACCTACAGCTCATGAGCTGGATCTGGCCTGGGGGGGGGAGCAGGGAGCTCAATTCTGTATGAGGTGGCACAGGAGATGGGGTGACAAGCAGCTGTGTCAAGCTGCCCAGTCTCTCCACAGCACCCTTCTCTGCAGCCTCCCTGCTGTTCTCATGCCTTTGCTTATCCTTACTGTACAGGGGTCAAGTATCTCCAGTGAGAGTAAGGACATGTGGCTTGAGCTCCCTCTGAGGAGCTAGGAGCTTTGCAGCTTGTGGCAGGGGACTGGGTTGTAAACTCCAGCCTGCAGAAGCAAAAGGCTGCTGCCCCCTTGGTTTAGGTACTTAATTCCTATTTAGTCAAAAAGTATCTGTGTCTGTGGATCATATTTAGCTCAAGTAGCAGACACTCATGTTCTTAAGTTTATAGTCTCACATTAAATCTCATTACTGGCCCAAAAAGGATTGGTTCCAGTTGCTTTCATGTGTACTTTATGGAAACAAATATTACCCAGAAACAAAGAATACAAGAACCTAATCTTCACCAGTGGAGAACACAGACAGCTGTCATTGCCATTAACTAGTTCTCCGCATTGCCAAAACACAAGCCTTATGCAATTTGATCGAAGTGACACAGGAAGTGACTGAAAACATCAGGAATATAATTCAGTCACTGCTCCCACTCCCCTTCTCTAACCAATAAACCATACTGGCTCAAATACCAGGCAAGTGCAATAATATTCTTTCAGGTAGAGAAGAAAACAATTCATTCTAAGCACTGCTGTAGAAACATAATTAGTGTAAACAGAAACTTTTCTCATGATCTCAGTTACATAGATCACTATATGCATGAATGATCCTGTTGATATACACTTGCCAACATTTTGTTTTTAAAATAGGAACAGTTGTACCTGGTGATAAACTCAATGCACCAAAATGTGCACACAGAGGGAAGGACAGAGATTGGGAACATAAATATATTTCCGATTTAGACCAAAACAGTGTTATAACTAAAATAAATATGAAGCTAAGCAACTAGAATTTCCCTGTACAAAATACTTGTTTCTCTCTAGATGGTTATATTCTCACAGATTTCTGTAGCATTTTCATTGCATCTGTTCTGAAGCGTAGCTCTTTCTGTTGTGAAGATATTCTTCCAAATGAGTCTACTTTAGTGTTGTCTTAACCCCCTACTTCACTATGAAAACCTACAACAAGATAATGCCATCTCACCTTCAGTGTTGCTGTGAAGATAGTTACAGCAGAGGTACATTTTAGCCACACTACTTCATACTTTCTGCTTGTATGGTAACCCAATAATAGAAATATACTTGTAGTGTGGACAGAGCTGGAGCTCGACTCATGGAAGACCCAGAAAAAGGCTAAGACATGACTCCCTCCTCTGTCTGCCTTCAGCATCAGATAACTAACTTATCCATTTAGGACACTGACAGACATGAATAATAATAGTAAGGATAAAAAACCAAACAAAAACTCCCAGCACTTTACCAGAAGAGGAATCGCGTCAGTTTGACCCAGGTTGCCCAGCATCTGCATAGCTCGTGTATTTCAGTGGGGCTTCTGGAGCTTTTATCTGATATCTGATTCAATTAGCTATTAAATAAAAGCTCCAAAAAGCTCTGCTGAAGCACACAAGCTATACAGATGTCAGGCAAACCAGGTCAAACTGATGCAATTCCTCTTCTGGGTATGTGCTGTGCTTGGTGTGGGGACACACAGAGCTAAGTGCTGTTTTTTCCCTATGTCTAAGCAGCCTAAGTTAACTTAATGAGGCCCACCACTTGTTTGGGCTGCTTGTCCCTAGAACTCACTCTGAATATAGAAAAAAGCTTTAATCTCATCGAGTATTATGGTGTTTTCATTAAATACTGCTTGATGGTCACAGTACAGACAAAGCCTTCAGAGTCCAGGCTGACAAACTCAAACAGTAACATTAAGAGAGGGGTGACCTGCCCCATTCACCTCAAATCAGCTATTGACTCAATTAAAATTAAAATAATATTAACATCCTTGAATAAAAGATGGCATAGAACTTCAACATGCTTTTCAAACATAAAATAAGCATGTTAAATCCCCTGCTTGAAGTAGTATAGCGTTGTCCACATTTTGCAGACAGGAAGATGGATGCACAGGCACAAAGGGTTTGTCTACATTCCAGTGACTTAACTAGCTCAGATACAAGGAGCAATCTAGTCCTGGCAGCAGGGTCTCATGAAGAGCAGTGTAGAAACCTTAGGACACAAGAGACATATGTATAAGTATCATACTGTAGCTAGCTCCACTAGGGATTGGCCCACAAAGTACCCAGAACCTGCAGCCTCTCTCCAAAACGCTCAAATAAAATATTTTATATACTATCACTTTAATTTCATAGAAATGTCTCTATTCTGAACCAAGAGATTTACTAACCAGCACTTGTATTGATGACAACATTTTCAATTTTCCAGACAATGTCAAAAAGTGATCATACAGAAGACCTATATCTTTTGTACTGGAAAGGTTTGCAACCTGCTTGATTCATTGCTGAATTAAGGATAAGCCATTTAATTGTTTGCTGCAGGCTTTTCTCCCCAGAATGCTGCTTCTCTACTCACCTATAGTGGTGTTCAACTTCTTTGGCTGGCGGGCCAGACAGGCAGTACCCAGACTGTCCAGATCCAGCTGGTGGTCCTAATCCAGCACAAGGTGGTCACAGCACAGCCCTATCCGCTCACGCAGAGGGGGACACAGGGCATCCTGGCTCCAACCTAGCCCTGTAGGGAGTAGGGGGTGGCCCAGCCCTAACCCAGCCCCACAAGGGAAACAGGATGTATGCCAGGCCCAACCCAGCCCCATAGGGGGAAGGGGGGCAATGGAGCTTGAGTTGGCCCCCCACACAGCCCCATGGGAAAAGGGGGCATAGCCCAGCCCCATCCAGCCTGGGTGGGGGGAGGGGAGTGGTCCAACCTCATCCAGCCACAGGGGTTGGGAGAAGGGGCATGATCTGGCCCCAACCTGCTGCACCAGGCTCAGGGTTTGGGAATTTGGCAGTAGAGTGGCTGTACTTATTGCCACTGCTCCACGAGGCCAACTTTCCCTATCTGTGGGAAGTCCTATGGGCTGGATACCTATGGCTCTGTGGGCTGCATCTGGTCCATGGGCTGGAGGTTGAGCACTCTGAGATATAGCGCTATTGTGGTCACCCGCAGCTGATTGGAAAAGTGGTGACCTTTAAAATAAAATTGATAGGAGACAGCTAGAGCACCTCCTCAGTCCCACACAGCTGTCTGTTGCACGTAAGCGTGCCCTTATCCAGCTTGCAAACCCTTATACAGGGCTAAGGAACATAACCCTGCAAAGAATCTGTGTTCTTCTGCACCATTATCTCCCATGCTGTTGGGGGTTGCAGTGAATTTCTAGAGGGTACGTGAGAGGAAGGAATAAGAAAGTAGAAAGGGGGAAAATTGAAAGAGAAATGAAGAAAAGAATGAAAGGAAATGAAGAATCACTTTACAATCTCTCAGAGTGCTAGATAGTTTTATACTGTCATTGTAGTAACATGGAATCATAGGGGTATATGGCATTACAACAAACGTAAAAGGGGGATGTGTCCAAAGAAGTTGAGAACCATTACTTCACACTAAAACCCAGAATTTTGCTTTGAGACTATGCCTGACCTCTTATTCCTGAAGTGGTCTTCTCCACCTGTCAACAGCTCCAGCCCAGACATCTGCCATTTCAGCCATCCCACACTCCCGATCTACTCAGACACTTCAAACCCAGAAGAACTCTCCTGCTGCAGCCCAGCAGGAAATCCTCTAATCCCATTGACCCTGCCTACAATGTACTTGGCTTTGCCCTTGTGAATGCCTGTGCAAGTGTAACACCTCTCAATATACACATGCAGCTCTCTTCCTCACCACCACACAGGGTACAGGGGCTGTGAAGTTCCCATATACCATATTTTTTGCCTACCACTCACATATTTGGCAGCCCGATCAACCTCACTCCCATCTCAGCCTTCATGTCCTGTCCTTTAGGGACCAGATGAAGTTCCTTCCTCTGGGCTGCTGAGGGGTGCAGTGCTGCCAGGTTTCAGGGAACCTCTTACCTTTCCTGGTCTCATTCTCCAGCTAACTCCTTATCCAACATGACAGTTTCACTGTATTTCTGGTAGGATAGAGAAGAATGGGTGCTAGAATCAAGGGTAATGGACATGAAAAGACATGGGGTCAGAACAGGGAAAACAAATGGAAACAGGGTGGGAGAAGAGAAATCGTCCAGTACACCTCCACTGTTCCAAACGTGCATAGGCTCTCCCTCCTCCCAAAGCAAGCAGCCTAGGCTGTGCAATCTCTTCTGCACCTCCCCACACTATTGCTTTGCCAGTCTTTTTCTCCTCAATATCCCCAACTTCTGCAGCCCTGACTCCTCCAACAGTCTGTCCGCCTGGATTCTCCCATTACTGCATCGGCCACAGATCCCAACAATTCATCCACCTTCTTGGACTGGTGTGTACATGTGGAAAATAAGATGTTGCTTCTCTCACACCTGCTCCCACTGCTAGAGAACAGGAAATCTATCAAGAAATATACAAAGCATGGCCACTGCAGAGAGCACGCAAAGCAAATCCGGTGGACAGCATTAGGCTTACCAAGTTTAAAACAATGGCAGGAATAGGCAAAAGGGAAGGTCAGCTTTATGTCCTTGCATTTCTCAGTTTCAATCAGATTCACTCTTTAAAAGAGGCATTAAACAACTTCAAGTTATTCCGTTCAAACAACAGGTGCCCCAATCAAAAAAAATACCTTCTGAGTTTTACTACGTATGCAGAAGTATGTAATGAGAAACACAGGAAGAGAAATTTAAAACCAAATAAGTTATCACTTTTCTCAGTTTATCTACTAGCTTGTAGCTAATAAAGTTTGTTGTAATACAATTCACAATCAAAAGTTTGTTGCTGTTACCAACAAGTTACAATTACACATCTTTAGTGCTGCATAATAATCTTTCTAGAGCTTCTCACTGGAATGTCAGATCTAGCAAACAACGGGTACACATCTACAACAATCTTTCTGTAATAAAAATATCACTGATATTTCTTCAATGCCTTTTGCCAAGCCAACACATTCCTTTCCCAAGCCTCTATTTGATCCATTTTCAGTGCTCTTTAAGAGGGGGTAGAACATATTGTTCTGTCAGTGTCCTTTCGTGAGGAATTTATCATTCTGTACTATTTATAACTTCTGAAATTGTTTTATTTTAAGTCAACAGGAATATTATGATATAATTTTTTTCTCTCTTCAGAGCGTGGAAATAATAATGTATTAGAAACCTGAAATCTAGAGGTGTAAACAACATTTTCAGTGAAAATATCACAGGTAAGTATAGGCTGATCTGTAATTATTTCAACTGATACTTGTCCCCCAAAACCATACTTTTTGCCCCTTAATAACCTTGACTATTGCTAGTCTATGAAGTAAAAATCCTTAAGTTGCTATAAATATCAGAACTTCAGCAGAGAACTAGGGGCTCGTCCTTTTTAATAAATTATTTTAAAGATTATTCCAAATTAATCTCCATTATGTATTACTGGATGTATTTCATGAATACAACTATATCCACAGTCTCAGAAATCTAATTCTGTAATAAATATATGTGTCATTAGTAAGTTTTTATTTAAAAAGCAACTATTATAAAAATAGCTATCAGTACTTATCAGGTATAAAAATCAGCCTTCTGTTACCTTGCTAATTCCTGGTTCAACTCTACATGGTTTAGAAGATTAGACTGATCAGACACTGCACTAAGACAGCCAGGATTTTCCATCATGGAAAAATTCTCCCCCCCACCATTTAGAAATGTTCTCCTTTTTCTTCAATTGACCATTCTGCAGGTAAAGGTAAATGGAAGCATGTTTTTAATGTGTCCTCTGTAGATTTGAGAGATTCAGAAATATTGTCCAATGGTCAGCTCTGAGCCAATATAAGATTAAATGTATAATAAGCATTTGAATGACAGAAATTGGGTTAGTTTAAAGAAATTGGGTTAGTATAAGGAAATACAGTTTTATTGTTCAAAACTCCTAGGTAAGAGACAGTTTACTTGCCAGTACTTAAATAAATAAATGCAGAAATTTAGACCCCGTGAAAACTTCCAAATTCGGTGTTGCCAAATCTCACATTTATATTATTCTTTTTCTCTCAAAGCCTCAGCTCCTAGATTCATGTTGTTAAATGAGAATTCTCAGCTTTAGTTTTTTAAAGTAAGATTCTAGCCCTTGTAGTTGCAGAAAAAAGTGCGATTCAAATCCATTATAAATAGTAGAGACAAAATAATCACCAACTATTTAGGTTTTTTTAAGGTCATTATTATTAAGGAACTCTTATGATTCGAGGCCCAGCTCCTGATTTTGAAACACTTGCATATTAACATCCCTCAATATTTACTGACAGCAGAAACGAAAAAGGCAGGAACAGCAGCATCTCAATGATGCCACGTCAGTATTCCAGCACATGGGGCTTGAGCCATTTAGGGTCTGAAAGTCACATATTACCTGTCAGATGTATATATAAAGCATAAAAACAAAGAGGTTCCACCTACCAAGTCTAGGACCAATGCTCTTGTGAGGAGTCCAGCCACCTCCAACTACTGGGAAAAGAGAGGCTGCTACAAATTTAAGATTGTTGCCGGGAGCACCATCTTTCCTACTGGGCCCTGTCCAATAATTATCAGATAAGACTAAGAGACTATTCCACCTCTAGATATTGAAATGGAAAGAAACAGTCTGTCTCTTCTCCCACATCATGGCTACCTCCTCCTCTACTGCAAATCTACATTACCCAAAGGGTATCAAGGAAGCAGGATGATTAGGTGAAATTACCAATGCCCCGTGCCTTTAGTGGGCGCCTAAGAGCTGGAGCTACTAAGCACTGAGCCTTCGGCCCATCTCCCAGTGTGGCAAACTGGAAATAATAAGAGGAAACTACATGTTTATGGGGATAAAACACATGTAAGGAACTGGATATTAATTGCATTTAGAAGTTTATATAAAGTTCTCAACTCAGAGAATATCCACTTCCTTATGTGTGTTTTATCCCCATATGAGACCACAGGACTTTAAATTGCTTTACACATGTATTTTAAGATATATAAATTAATATTTTAATATTTTAAAAGTAATATCTACCAGAGTAGTATCTGACATTTAAAAATGATATTAGTTTGCTTTTAAAGTAAACTCTTAAGAAAAAGGACTAAGCTGAAGTTTCTATGCCCTGTTTGTAAATTATTTATAGTATTACTACAATCTATTATCAAACTAACTATTAATGCTTGCTTTATATATTTTTATTTCAAATCAGCATGCACCAGACTTTGACACCTTTAGTGATGTACATTACTGTGTTTGAAGAATATCACTGAAAACAGAATCTGGCCCCAATGTCAAGTCTGAATTAAGCTCTCTAAGTGGTGCAGATACTTTAATAGTACCCGGTTACTGTTACAACTTATGTTGATGGAGTAGACAAACAGTGATGTAGATTAATCTTATTAAATGTAATACTTTGATCTTAATTTATTTACTAAAAAGCAGAATAACTTATTAGATGCGAAATAAAACTAGGAGGCAGAATACTTTGTTTTGCAGGCTGATCACCTTTATAAACATTCTGGGCAATGGCAAGGAGTTTTGTGGCATGGTAGAAGTCCATATATTTATTTTTAGCAGCCATTTTCATTACTTTTACTTTCTCAAAGCATAGAAATAGTGAGCCTATCAAACAGAATCTGATTAAAAAGGAACTGACAAGGCTGAGCCAGCCATTATCTTTTATTACCTTGCACCAGACTGACAGTAGAGGTCCTGAACTTTGATCTCTTACTCTCCAACTTGACTATTGATGAGAGCTCTGCAGCACCATGAGAGTCAGCAATTTCTTGTGTTGCTCTCCAGATGCCCCCCAGCTTCTACCATGAACTGCTCTAATGAACTTAGAAAAGCACTATTTCCTACCTTCTTCTGCCAACTTGAGGGTGCCTCTGATACAGAGCCTGGAAAACAAAAGGGAGGAAATCAAGTGATTTTAGGACAATCTTAGGAATCCTAAGTATTATTTGATATCTTCAAGAGGTGGTTACATTTCCCTTTATATAAACTAGTGCCTTTCAAATAGGGTATGGTGGCACCTTAGGGTGCCATGAGGCAGCAGTGGCCAGATCAGACCGCCTCATGTGCTCCCACTGTATTAGGGCTCTCTAATCAACCTACAGCAGGCAGCAAAGCTGCTTTGTGCTGTGCAACACTTCCTGGTCTAGCACCCCCACACCCGAAAACAAGTGCGGATGAAACTGTCCCATTGCCTTCTGTTTCTGAGAGCAGTGCTGGGGTGCCCAGCAGGACAGGTTACGCAGCTCAAGGCAGCTCTTGCCTGCTTTAGGCTGATCAGAGAGCCCTTAATGCAGGAGAGCATGCACATGTGGCACAGGCCTCCACAGCACAAGGGGCAGTTTTATTTGTAGGCAGTTGAACCCAGCTGGGAAGCATTGAGGTAAGCTGAGGCAGCACTAAAAGTTGTTCTCAGCCATGGTGCAGTCACATTCAAAAAAGCTGAGATGGGATGTGTGACCCTGAAAATATTGAGTACCACAGGTATAAACATTTATTTAAAAAGAGTATTTTAATTAAAATTAAATGCATATAAGCAAAGGTCAAATTTATTTCTGCTATCAAAATATTGATATTATGGGAGGTACACCCTTGTAGGAGAATCATAATATACAATACCATTAATTGGAGCTTGATCATTCTAATTAACATTGGGAGATGTTGAGAACAAATTTTTAATCTTCACTCTGAGCTTCCTTTATCACGCTTAAGCCAAGTTCTGGCCAACAGAAAAATGTTACAGAACAAATTCAACCCTCTGGGGAAAAAAAAAGAAGAATTTGATGAAATTCGGTGACCTACATTATAAAGGAAGTAAACCCTACCATCATAATGGTCTTTTTCATTGGAGAAGGAGTGAACACAGGTAACTTGTTGGCCATGATCTACAGTAGATTAGGCCCAACAGAACTAAAATATTCTGCCACTGTGATTACTAGTACTTTGATGGAAAAAAAAGGGTAGAATTTTTTGGGAAAAAAGGTTCACTGTGATCTCTATCACAAAGTTTTTCCTCAACTCAGTTCCAACTTTCAATATTGCAGATTATCTGTTGATCTTCCTTGTGCCTTCTTCAGTATCTGGCTATTTTTTTCAGCTAGATGATAACACATGTAACACAGACTTTGTTATCAATCTACACTAGCTGTGAAGGGCGATGCTAATTAGTTGCCACTGCTATTTTAAAATATACAATCTTAAAAGACAGAAAGATTGAGCACTCTCAAATCACTTTTTACCCCTTTCATGATAGTTACTCAGAATACAAATACTTATTACAGTATATCCAGAGCCAGATCAGCTTTCGCTAACAGAAGTGAGGCCAGACTTCAGTGAGGTTGAATCATCAGAATTCATGGAGAATTCAAATCAATAAGTAATTTGTTCTCATTACTAGGCATCCTTGTTCTTGTTTTTAATGGTATTTAATTTGTTCTTAACTTCAAAATTACATACTTTCTGAGTAACAGTTAATAATGTACATAATTCCTGAAATGTAACAACTGAAATACTCTCCGCATTTCAGGGGTACCCTTAGGCAATTCCGACATGCACAGTAGTCTCTATTACGTTAGAGTGAAACTGATTCTATATAGCCTTTTGGTTAATGTGGGAAAAATTGTGTTTTGCTTTATTCAAAGTATTTATAGAGTGACCATCACTACAATTTCTGGCTGGCACGTGTTCTCAAAAAAGTGTTCAGCAGAATTTATTTATAACCAACTGTAGTACAAAAGGTATAACATTTATTTTTCAATTTTGCTCTGAATTTTCAAATGAATTATTTTTAATCTAATCTTTATAACTGAATACTGTCTGATAAGAAAAAAGAAGAGCAAGTATATACTATTTTAGAAGAATTTGCTCACAGACCTTGATCCAGTAAATAAATCATGTGTGCTGTTAAGTATGTAAGTAGCCCATTGACTACTCTGATGTTTACAGTTGCCTATGTTCTAAAATGATTTGCTATATTAAGGCCATAAATAATAATTTTTATTCATTAAGTTGAACGATAATAACTTAAGCAGAGTTGCACTTTATTTCTTCCATCTACACACTTAGCCAGAAAGCAGTCGTGCTTGCTAAAGAAATGTAGACAAAATGTAATGTTAAGGTCAAAATCCTGACCCCACGGAAGTCAAAGGCAAAACTCCCATAGACTTCAACAGGACCATCATTTAGCTCTAAATGTGCTGATGTTTTCATAGACTCCAGGTTCTGAACACAATTCCATGTGCCATGCTGGCAAGGACTGAAGAAGCAGAAACTATCCGCTTGCTAGAGAGCCACCCTGTGTTTCTCTTTTGACCTCCTTTGGGCAATGTCAGGAAAGGCATCATAACCCTTTGTCATAGGGAAGCAGGCCACTACAAGGAGATATTTTTTGAATGATGCACAAAAAATGGAAAAGAGAGAATTGGAGCTCAAAAGGGAACTTTTTAGAACTAGCAGGAAATGGAGTTTGGTACAAAAATGAAAATAACTGGATAACATCTACAAACAATTCAGTCTGGGGGGAAAAAAACACTTGGCAATGTAACAAGCTTTCCACCAGCTGTGAAGGGGGGAGGGGGGGAAAAATCAATCAGTCAAATGATAATTATGGGGAAGGAGTCTACAAAAACAACCCAGAAATTGTTCTTTACAAAGAAAAATCATACATTTTAATTGCAATTTAGACTTGCAACTAAATAGCACTGGGCCAGTTTTGGATTACAAAGAAATTTTGTGAAGAATTTGGCTAGCAATTTGTACAACTGTATTGAATAAACATGGATCTGTTAAGCACTTTTGTAAGCCTTGAAACTATTGTAGCTTTTTCTATTAGATGTATTTAAAAAGGAAAACTCATCCTGCTCTGGATATCAAAGGAACCCTCAGTTCCCTTTGCTAGCAGTTACTTACAGGATGCAACTCTGAAAAAATATCCTGTGCCACTGACCAGCTAAGATAAATTGTGAAACATAATGAAGTCCCTGCTAACTATTTAAAATCTGCTTATCAGAAACAACTCAGTCCTACAGCTCAAGGTGAGAGAAATCCTTTACATTAGCATTTAAACAAATACAACCTTCCTGATAATATAAAAGCCGGGTAAACACAGCTTTGTTTCAAGTCAAAGGTTTATTAAGGGGTGACTCCAAGTCTAATCTGAAATTCATCAATTCCTGTAACAAGTGAAAGGGGTTTGCTAGTTTTAAAACAATTATTAAGATAACTTTGAGACTGGAAGTGACATCCTTGGCTAATAACTGCCTTCCATAAGAAAACATATAAAAGAACACCATACGAAAATTAGTTACCCTCTCCCTATCATACAGACATACCCACATTGTTTGCTTTATTAATACTATATCACTGAGACTTAGCAAGGCTGCAAATGAATCTGTGGCAATCACTGATGTGCTGTTGTAAGGTATCATCTTGATTCTCTTTAGAAGCATCTACGCGAGTACAATAATTTAGAACCCTCCAAAGTCCAGGAGCTAATCCAACAATTTTAATTTACCATTAATAACAAAACCAAGTATATATAAAATAAAGGTGGCATCTGATGCAGGGATTGTTTTAATAAATATAATAAAACTGGGTCAATGAATCAAAGATCAAACTATGTAAATAGTGATAAATAATATCACACAGACCATAGGAGAGGATAGAAAAAGAGAAGTCCCCTTTATTAAATGTTTGATTTTACAGCCTTCTATATAAGTAGGTGAATTACATCTAAAAGGTCTTTTAATAAAAGTGACATAACTGATTACAATGGTGTATAGTCACTATACAGAACTGTTTATATCAAAAACTGAACAACTCTCAATGCATAAGTAACTTGACCTGGCTATCACTAATTACTGCTTTTTTATATTTATTTTTTCCTGCACCCCTCTCCCCATAAGCCACTAATGTCCTTTTCCAAAATTCCTTACTTCAAAAAGTATCTAACATTGGCCAGGTGTGCAGTGGATGAATCTCAAGGTTGATATGGACTGATGATATAAAGCTTTATTAAGCTTCCCCCAACCCTTTTATACTCCAGTGTCACGGGGTACTTGACCAGATTTCTTTCTTTAGTACTAAGTCCAATGAATTGTTCCATATTATAAGTCAAGATACAATGATTCTTATAAATTGTGGTTATTCTGTTTTCTGGAATCAAATTATTCTACGTATGGGTACCACCCAGTGCCATTTTGTTCTCTATTTGATGAACCCATTGACTTAGACCCAATCACTATCTGGTTTTTCATATGAACTCTTACTGTCAAGAATTAAAAAAATTTCACATGCGTTTGTGAGTTTTGTGAAAATATTCTAATTAGTCACCGCTATAAAAAGGTAGGTTTGAGTACCATGTACTCATACCTGATCTGGGTGCTAAATATATGAAGATGAGGCAAGGCTAAGACATCTTTGTATACTTGTACATCACATTTAATATATTGCTTTAAAATGACTTTATCACTTTCAATATTGTAACAAGATGCCTCCTATGCCCCAGGTCTTGTATTCCCTTTGACAATACTGTAATTTGTGATCATTCCTGCATAACATTTTCCTCAATAACTTTAAAAAAAATGCTCTGAAGACCATGCTTTAGGACTTCATGCTGAAGAAATGCAGAAAGTTGGGGAAGATGAAATCCACTCCTCTAATTCATAGCTAATGACTGAGTCTATTGCATACACTTCTCACCTTCATGTGGCTCCTAGCTGAACATTCGACCAATAAGATCTATGGTATTGAAAGGCTATGATACCATTCCTTTTTCTTCCCAATCATGTCTTCTATACTGAGCTATAAAGTGACAATATGGAAACCTTTTCTATGGCACACAGGATTTAGGCATTCCTGTTATTCTTCTGCAAACACGGTAATATTTTCTACTATAATTCAAATACCCTTTATACATCTTTTTTAACGTTAAATTATTCAAATTATGATACAAGAAACCAAAACAGGTGCTAGGCATTTTCCGGATAAGTAAGGAGAGAATCCAGTCCAAAATAATCTAATCTAATGCATTCATCATGCAAACAGTTACAAACATGCTAAAGAACAGATTATCCCTATTTGCATAATGAAGGCCTATACAAACAGCATATGAATTTAAAGGGTAAAGGGGATAGGAAACACCTTTCACTAGTGCTCAATATTTTAAATTTTCCTTACTGTTACCTACTCAGGTTACATTTTTAAAATTATTTCTTCATAATAATTCTTAATTTATTATATTTTTTTCAATTATCAAAATGATTCTACAATAGTTGGATTTATTTTAATGATTAAACCCTTCTGCCATTTAAACTTGTGTTACTTTGTTCTACTCAGACCAAGTGGCATTGAAAAACAGCTGAGATTTTCCCTGAACAGATATTTTTTATGACGTACAGAATAATATCCACCCTAATGTGTTCAAAGGTCTATCAACGATTCTGCCAACTAGGTTGGCACCTTCATGACCATATATGGAATTAAATCTTCAGTTATCACACAGGCTATCAGGTGCAGTTAAAGCACCAGAGCAAACAACCAATAAGTTATAAGGACAGCCTTAGTATCCATAAAAAAATAACTTATTGCAGTGCATGACTATTCATTCCACCATCCTGACTGAAATTTTGAACAACGACATCCAACTTACTCTGACTTTAAAGCGAAGTCAAAATTTTCTGGTAAAGGCAGCAGCGGTAGTACAGCAACTGTCTTGGTGTGGTTGGTCCTCTTCATATAGCTCCAGAATGCCCACTTTTCAGGACCACCTTTGTCAGCACTGAACCCGTATTAACAAAACCGACAAAATGATTCTGGTGTGGATCAACACTCCAAGTTTCTCTCTCATAACCAGCTCACAACCAAATGACTAGAGTGGAGGAGACCCCAGCTGTCGCTCTTTTGCTCCAAGTCAAAATTAACTTAATTAAAATATCACCCAGTTCACTCTAAGATACTGTTAAGCAGGCGGCAGGAAGGGCTATAGGACAACATGGGATAGAAGACGACAGAGGATCAAGGGATCAGTTCTTTGTCCCTTATGCAAATGAGAAACGAGGGGGAAGAGAACAGTTCTTAGTGCACAGAACTTGCTGATTCTGGCAGGAAGCTTTACATTTGTGCATACACTGACTCTCAAATCTCACAGTTTTTGCTACTTGCACAAATCCACACTGACATTGGATGGGGGTTATGCACATATCGGAGGTACAGAATAATAAGGATATCACTCACTACACAGATATGAATGGATATATTCTCACTAGGAGAAGAAAAATTTGAACGTGTGTTCAGCCACAATGCACTTCCTCCTTTTGTGCATCCATTTGGGTCATAGTTCCTCAGGCAGAAAGAAAGAACATGGGACACAAAAGTGTGAGACAATGGAATGAGGGAACAAGACAAGGTGAAAAATAGGACAAAGTAGGAAAAGGAGAAATTATATGGAAAGACAACAAGGAGAAGGACATGGGAAAAGGGAAACAGGAGAGCAGGAAGCAATGTGGCAAGGGAAAATGGAAGAAATTATCCTTGACCAAAATATATTATTATCTTGCTCATTGTCTGTTTGTTCTTGGTTATTAAAGATTTTTTTTTTGATGGAAGTCAGAATGTATAGTTCTTTCCCTGAAGACCTCCCTCTACTGGATACTGAAGCAGGAATGGGTCTGGCTTTTGAGGGCCTGTAAAAAGACATGGGGAACACCTCTAGAATTTTTCTCTACTTCAGGTGCCATGGTGGAATTTGAGTACCAGCTTAAGCAAGATCTCATGCCATTAGTACCGTTTAGAGATTTTTAACAGGAGGGCAGAGTAAGCACAAACATATTTACCAATAAGGCTTGAAAAAGGTGGTAATGAGGCTTTTGATCATTAGAAGGTTAAGAGCTATCTTGGGTTCCTGTACAGCACTGCATTATGCCATACAGATTAGGTGTCCCAATTTTACTCCATGTATAGTGTACTCAGAGAAGAGCATCATATGATCCAATACATTTGTACCATTCTCTCATTTTGGTTTACAATTAGAAGAGCAATAAAAAATCCCAGTACCCTGCCAAACTCCTGGAATCTCCAGATAGCTTAAAGTTTCTCCTAAAGTTACCGTCAACTGTTACATTGTTAACAATGCTAACAAATAAAACTGTTTGTCTGTCACAAGTACACCACAACAGGACAAGTCACAAGCGATTACTTCTGCTTTCTGCAGACTTACCAAGACAGTTTGTATTCTTTACAAATATGAAGGCTAGAAAGCTGTTGGACTTTTTATTAAATAAAGTTTAAATTCTGCAGCACCGTGTGCATGAAGGAACTACCACTATAATTCCAGATGTGTTCATTCTGACTTCTGGTCTTCCCATGCCATAAAGTGCCATTGGTCACGCCACAGCTGGAGTACTGTGTCCAGTTTTGGGTGGCACACTTCAAAAGGGATGTGGATAACCTCGAGAGGGGTCAAAGGAGGGCCACTCACATGGTTAAGGGCCTGCAGGCAAAGTCCTATAAGGAGAGATTGAGGGCCCTGGATCTTCAGCCTCTGCAACAGAATGCTGAGAGGTGATCTTGTGGCCACCTACAAATTCATTAGGGAGTGGGGGACAGCAGGGAATAGGAGATGCTCTGGTTACCAGGGCACCCCTTGAGGTAACTAGAAACAACGGCCACGAACTGACAGAGAGCAGATTTAGGTTAGATATCAGGAAGAACTTCTTTACGGTAAGGGTTGCCAAAATCTGGAATGGCTTTCAAGGGAGGCAGTGCTCTCCCCTATCTTGGGGGCCTTTAAGAGGAGGCTAGACATACACCTGGCTGGGGTCGTCTGACCCCAGTGCTCTTTCCTGCCCAGGACAGGGGGTCAGACTTGATGATCTGCTAAGGTCCCTTCCCACCCAAACATCTATGACTACGAATCTATGTAACGCAACAGAGACCATGAAGCCTGTGTCTCCTGTTTGCTGACTGGGAGTGGCTCTCAAGAGTTAACATCTAATATGTTCAATAAGTAGCAAAAAGGGAAGAGAAACAAATGACAATTAATCCCAATTAGGTGTTTCAAAATCTTTTGAAATGTCCCAGTTCCTTATCATGGTATCATGAGGGCTTTGAAAATACTCAACAAACAGAGAGTTAAATTCAGATGTATGAATATGGGCATGCATGCAACTAAGTGCAACCACTTCTGAATAATAATAAAAAAAAGAACTGGTAACCATCACTAACAATTCAATAACAGGAACACAGGCATCCTCGCTCAATTTCCTCAGCTGTTTTACATGCAAAATTCAAAGCATCATAGCTGCAGAAACAGGCACCAGAAACAGAAGCCACAGAGAGGATTTTATTTCAGTGTGTGCTTCTCTGCAACACTACAAACAATGCAGGCAAGACTTCATAAAACAAACACAATAAACTGCCCTCCTCAATAAAGAAAGCCCAAGTCAGGTCACTTCCCTTTAGACAATAACATCCAGGGGAATATGTAGACATCAGTAGACACCTACGAATAAATAGTTTTCTGTGTATTTCCTGAAGTCTGGAAAAAACTGTTTACATACGGAAAGGCAAGAGGCACAAGAGCTCCACAGTCTCAGTCACGTCCTACTGGCTTTCATAAAAAGTGTCTTTAATTTGCCCCCCACATGAGGGAGGAAGTTGACGGGGCGAGATGTCTGACAGGACAGTTGAGGCAGTGCTTTTCCAGCACTTTATCCCCTCTCCCGCCTTACCTAGTACAGCTCGTCTTCTGAAGAATGGACTGTACTTTTTAAAAGCGGCCTCTAGTTTTCGCACATACTATATTAAAAGAGCCTCCCGGGAAGAGCATGGCCTCCCTGGGCACAGAGAAGAGGCTGGAGAAGTTGATCCGTGCCACGAGATCCTGCCCCCGCCACGGGAACCCCCGCGCATGCATCTAACCAGGCAAGGGAAGGGGCGACAAGCGCAGCCCGCTCCCCGCTGCCCAGGCTCTGCCTGTCCCTACCTCTGCCCGCAGCTGCTCCTGCTCCGGCCCCGTCCACGGAGCCTCTTCGGCGGCGGCTACACCAAGAGTTGCCGGGATCCAGCAGACACCTGCTGTGGGCGCCGCCGCATCCCCCGGATAGGCAGCTGCCAGGGCCAATCGCGCTGGGGTGGGCGGGCCGCTCGGAGGCAGCCGGGCGAGACCAGCCAGGTCTAGCTGCTGCCGGGGTCGATGGGGACAGCAAGCACCGGCTTCATCTCCCTGGGGCTCCCACGCCCTGCTCCGCCTCTCGCACGCGGGGGCATCAGGGCTCCTGCGCTCCCGGGGACTAGTGGAGAGCTCAGCGCCCCTCGTGGGGTGGGGTGGGGTGGGACGTGGAGCCGCCTGCAGGCACCTGCTGAGACACCTAGACCCCCCCCGACCCCCGTGCCTTGAGTTACTGAGAGCCTGCCCCACTGCCACGTGTGGAGCTGCTCCGGCCCCCAGAGCCCCCCAGTTACTTCCAGCCGGCGCCGCGCGTGGGACTGGCTGCGCCGCCTAGAGCCCTCGGCTGTGACCGGGGTGACTGAGACCTGCCAGGCGGGGACCTCCTCCCGCCCAGCCGGGACATCTTGAGCTACCTAAATCCCCGCGGGGCGCCCTGCAACCCGCCCATAGCCCGGACTGGCCGGCCTCAGCTCAGGCGCCGCGAGCGCGGGGCGCGGAGTTGGCGCGTGGCCTTTGTGACGCTCCGAGGCCGCAGGGGAAGGCGCGTGTGCTCGTGCCGCGCGCGAACCGAGGCGTCTTGGTCCGCGCCGGCCGCCGTCCAGAGCGCTAACCCCGCCCCCGCGAGCAGTGGCGCGCTGGGCGCGATGGCGGAGCCGGGGCTAGGCATGGCCTCCATGATCCCGGCGCTACGCGATCTGGGCAGGTACGTGCGGCCGGGCGGGCACCTGGGTCCACCGCTCTGTGTCATGAGCGGCCGGGCTACAGCGGTACCCGCGCGGAGCTGGGCAGGCTGGGGAAGCGGCGCCATGGCCGCGCTCAGGGAGGCACCGGTGTTTCCCAGCCTGAAAGCCGGGTCGGGCACCGGGTGGTGATGACGCGCCGCTTCTTCCCCTACAGTGCCGGGCCCGAGGACTACCCCAGCGTGGTGCAGAAGCCCAGGCAGATCCTCTGCCAGTTCGTTGACAGGATCCTCACGGATGTGGACCTGGGTAAGGGAAACGGGGCTTCAGGGCGCACCCCCCGCTGCCGAGAGTGGGGCGAAACTCCCTTGGTTGGGAACAAACCTGTGGGTCTTCTCCTAGCAAAGGCTTAGCAGACCCGTGCGGAAGCAGCTTATTTTTATAATGGCAGAGTTTCTAGCGTAACAGCAGTAGAGTTGAGTGAGCTACAGCTGTCTAAATAAATGCTAGTGTAAGTGCTTGTGTGTGCCTGTATATGTGCATACTTGTGTATGCTTGTGCACGTGCCTCTGCTTGCACATATACTTATGTGTGTCCATAGAGCTAGATCAAGGGGGGGCAGTTATTTCAGGCGGAGGGCCACTTACTCAGTTTTGGCAAGCCATTGAGAGCCGCATGACAAGCAGCCAGGGGCAGGTAAATATTTATTTTCTAAATTTTTTAGGGGCTCCGCGGTCTGGATAAAATGACCTGGTGGGCTGCATTTTGCCCACCCTGATCTACATGTACATCTGCGCATGTGTATGCAGTGCCATGCTAAGGAAGTTTGGTCCCCAGGGCAAAGCCCACAGGAGCAGCTCGCCCTTACCCTTCACACAGCTCACTGGGGGGGCACACATTCCCCTCCTCAGTGCTTGCCTGGGAGTGCATGCAGTGGTCGGAGCTGCCCCTCCCCATCCCCACGTCTCCCCAAATGAGCTGCTCACAGCTCCATCCTGTTGGCGGCGCTTCGCTTTGGTGCCCAGGGCAGTCACCTCATTTGTCTCCAGTCCCTTGCTACAGCACTGTATGTGTGCATGTGCTAGTATATGTACATACATGTATACTGATGTATTAGAAAGCAAGGAGGCTGCATCATAAATGTTCACTGAAGAAATAAATCCTGCCATGCCTTATTTGAACATTGTGCAGGATTGAGTTCTTATTTTTGGCATCTTTAGTTTTTAATTTTAGAATGCTGTTGTGACTTATTGTAGCCCTTGCTAAATCAGAGGTGTCAAAAGATCCAGCCTGCAGGCTACATGCCATCAGTGGAGCCACTGCAGGCTGCATGCGGTCAGTGGAACCATGTCATGTGTAGAGGTGCAGTAATGGGGCAGGCAGTGGAGGGAGCAGCAGAGGTACAGAGAGTGGGTGGGCAGACATAGATTCATAGATTGTAAGGGGCTGGAAGGGACCTCGCAAGATCATTGGGTCCAGCCCCCCTGCACTAGGCAGAAAAGACAACTGGGTCAGGTGACCCCAATGAGGTGATTGTTCAGTCTCTTGAAGATTTCTAGGGTAGGTGATTGCACCACCTCTGGAAGGAATTTATTCCACAGTCTGAACACCCTAACTGGGAAGTAGTTTTTCCTAGTGTTAAGCCTGAAACGGTCTTCCAGGAGTTTGTGGCCATTCCTCTTAGTTTTCCACAAGGGTGCCCTGGTGAACAGTTGTTTGCCGAGCCCTTGGTATAGCGGTAAACTGCTACCAAGTCCCCTCTCAGCCTTCTCTTTTTTAGGCTGAAGAGACCCAAGTCCCTCAGCCTTTCCTCATATGCCTTGCCTTGCAAGTCTCTGATCAAATGGGTGGCTCTTCTCTGGACTCTCTTTAGCTCTTCCCTGTCCTTGTTGAAGTGCGGCACCCAGAACTGGTTGCAACACTCCAGCTGTGGTCTCACCAGTGCTGAGTAAAGCAGAAGAATCACTTCCTTGGTTTTGTTTGAGATGCATCAATTGAAGTATGGCAGAGTATTGTTTGCCCTGCTGGCTACAGCATTACACTGACAGCTCATGTTTATACTATGTTCTATTATTACCTCTAGGTCCCTTTCAGTCGTGGGGTTAGCAGGGCCGTCCCTAAGGGTGGGCAAGTGGGGCAGCTGCTGTACAGGCCCTGCTGCGGCCACTGTGTGCTGCTGGCTCTGCGGTCCGGCCTCCCCACCCCCAGCCTCACACAGGCTGATATGCCCCAGGCTCCACACACCCCTAGGGACAGCTCTGAGTGCTAGTCAGCTGAGCGGCACCGAGCTTGTAAGAATGTTGGGGATTGTTCATCCCCAGATGGAGCACTTTATATTTCTCAATGGTGAATTTTATCTGGTTCCGATCTGCCCAATTTGCCAGCCTGTCTAGGTCCCCCTGTATCTGCAGCCTATTTTGAAGCTTGACCACACTACCCAATAACTTGGTGTCATCTGCGAGCTTGGCCAGTGAGCTCATTACCCCAACATCCAAATCGTTAATAAAGATGTTGAAAAACACTGGACCAAGCATGTACCCCTGAGGGACACCACTGGCCACTTCTCACTGAGGCGACACAGATCCATTCATTAAAACTCTAGGTCTTACCCTGCAGCCAGCTTCCTACCCACATAATTTTCAAGCAATTAAGCCTGTAATCCTCCAATTTTCCTGTGAGACCATTGTGAGATACTAGATCAAAGGCCTTTTGGAAGTCTAGGTAAACAGTGTCAACCTCCTCTCTCTTACCCAGGTGGTGAGTTACCTGGTTGTAGAAAGAGATGAGATTAGTAAGACAAGACCTACTTGCGATGAAGCCATCGCACATAGACTCCTTGAAGAATTTTTCTAGGATTTTCCCTGGGATAGAAGTTAGGCTAATTGGCCTATAGTTGCCTGGATCCTCTCTCCTCCCTTTCTTGAAAATGGGCACAACATTGTCCCTTTTCCAGTCTTCAGGGACCTCCCCAGAGCACCACGAGTTTTGGAAGAGTTTCGCCAGAGGTCCCGCAATGACTTCTGCCAGCTCCTTCAGCACTCTCAGATTAAATTCATTTGGTCCTGTTGACTTATAAATGTCTAACTTTTCTAACTGATCACGTACCAGCTCAATATCAACAGTAAGAAGGCGGTCATTCCCACCATGCCCATTCTGAACCTTCTCTAGTATGATTTTCCCCTTAGTCCAGTGAAATACTGAAGCAAAGTAGTTTTCTCCTGAGTTTCGGCAACTAGCTGTCCTGAGCTGTTAAGCAGTGTTCACACACTTCCGTTTGTTTTCCTCCTGTTCCCTACATCCCTAAAGGACTTCTTTATTGTTCTTGATTTCTGTGGCTAGTTTAAATTCAGTCTCTGCCTTAGACTTTCAAACCTGCTTCCTACAGGTGCGGGCTGTTGCTGTATAGTCTTCCTTGGGGACTGTCCCAAGCTTCTGTTGTTTGTATGCCTCTTTCTTCTTTTTCAAGAGAACCATGATATCCATATTAAGCCAAGAGGGCTTACCAGCCCTTCTGCTACCTTCCCTCTGCATGGGAATGGACTTCTTGTGTGCTTCGAGGATCATGTCCTTGAGGAACATCTACTCTTCATACACTCCTTTCATCTTCGGTCCCTGGTCCTGCAGCGCTTCCCTTACTACCCTACTATTGCCCTGAGCCTGTTGAAATTCTTTTCTGATGTCCAAAACTTCGACCCTGCTAGCTGATTTGCCTGCCTTGCAATGGACAGTGAATGTGATGGTTTTGTGGTTGCTGTCACCCAGGCTACCCTCTATATTCAAGTCGCTCACCAGATCATCTCCTTTGGCCATGACCAAGTCTAGAAGAGCTTTACCTCTGGTTGGCCCGTGTACTTTCTGAGTCAGGTAGACCTCTTCGATACAGGTGACCAATCCAACTTAGCTGAGTGCTCCTCCCAAGAGATGTCTAGGTAATTGAAGTCATCCATAACAACCATGTCCTGTGCGTGTGCGGCCTCTGCCAGTTCTTGAGAGAACTCCAGATCGAGCTCCTCCCTCCGGTTTGGTGGTCTGTAGTATATACCTACAGTTAGGTCTCTCTTACCATTCCCCCTCCTCCCCACCCCCCGAGTTTGACCAAGAGGGTTTTGAGCTGCTCATCTTTGGAGCCAATGTCGGTGTCCAAAGAGGTGTACTGCTCCCTCACATAGAGAGCTACACCTCCACCTTTCTTCCCTCCTCAATCCCTTCTGTGCAGGTTGTAGCCCTGTATGGCTATCTGTATATACAGTTCCAATCATGTGAGAAGTCCCACCAGGTCTCCATAATCCCTATTAGATCAAAGTGCCCACTGAAGAGTAAGAGGGCTAGCTTCTCCTGCTTGTTTCCCATACTCCTGGCATTAGTGTACAGGCACCTGAGTCCTCCAATTGAGACCCTCAATTTCCTGTCATGCTGAGGGAGAACCATTCCCTCAGCTCTTGCAAGAGTGGCTGTCCTAGTGTCCCCAAGTTTGGAGCTTACTTGTGTGCCGGTCCCCAGGCCTGCTGCAGCCAGTGTTTCGCCATCCCCCATTGATCTTAGTTTAAAGCCCTGCCTAGAAGATTGCTCATAATAGCCAAGAATAGGGACTTACCTCTTTGTGTGAGGTGGATGTCATCCCTTCCCGGGAGTCCTCTCTCCCTGAAGTGTGCACTGTGGTCTAAGAAACCGAAGCCTTCTCGGTAGTGTTGGCTATATGATCAGCACATGGGTTTCGCAAACCAAGGTTTATTGCATAATACATGGATAACTCAGGCAAAATTAGCAGTTTACGTAATAATTACTCTTACTCATTCACACCAAGTCACTTATTCGTGTCACTTGGAGTCACACTGTGGTGGCCAGTCGCAGGCTTGTTCAAAGCAATAGTTAGTCAAGAGGGGCACCAGCTTCAATTCTCTTGACATGCAGGTAGGTTGGTGTTGTTGGTTAAGGCATCCATCCTGTCTCAGCCTTCACTGCTCTTTGATCTTCATGGGGCAGACTTTGATTAATGCCTCAAGACTTCACCAGTCACCACTCAATTCTTCACTTTTGCTCATCTTTTGGACTGTAACTGGTTACATATTGTTTTTACAGTCCAGTTTGCTTTTCAGTTCTTATTTGTATCGATTCCACATTCTTGGATCGCCACCTGCACTTCATCCTTATGGTTATCTCTGTTTACTCTAAATATTTTGTACCGTCTGTCTAATACCTGTTGCAGTTATCCGACTATCAGTCATACATCCACAGGACACACGCACACAAACGCACACACACATCCTTATTGCTTCTTTTTCTGCAAAATGGAAATACATTTAAAACGGCAGCTTAGCATAAGCATAACCATAGCATAGATATAACATATTCTAGCAGAGTCATCGGTACACTTCTTCAGTGCATCCTTCCCTCCTAGGTCTGTGGCCTGCAACTGGGAGCACAGAGGAAAAGACTACCTGTGCCCCCCGACCCCTTGAGTCAGCCTCCAGAGCCCTGTAGTCACTCATGACCCAGTCTGGATTACTTCTGGCTGTGGCATTTGTGCCCATGTGGATGAGCATGGGGTGGTGGTTGGAGGGCCAGGCAAGCCTAGGGCAGTGTGGAGGTGATGTGGTGGGGAGGTTTGTCTCCTGCTGCATGTCTCCCTCTCCACCCCACGTTTATTCCCCCTTATGCCTACTTCACACAACCTCAAGCCCTTCCTCATTCCCCTCTCCATGCTACTTCTGTCCCTTGCAGCCTCAGGTCTCTGCTCCCCTCCAACGCCCCCCTCACCTTTGCTATAGTGCCGGCAGGCTTCATCCCCATTGCAACCTAGGGCATAGAGCATGACTCCAGCAGCATGGAGCTAGCACTGCTGCTGTGGGGCTGGGCTGGGGTCATGCTCCATGCTTCAGGCTGCAGCAAGAATGGAGCTTGCTGGCACTGGAGCAAAGGTAAGGGGGAGTGTGGTGGGGGGAGGGTGACAGACTGGGTGCAGCAGAGACCCAAGGCTGTAGATGAGAAGCAGCAGTGGGACAGGCAGCAGTGGTGGCTCTGGCCCTGACCTGGGGTAGGGACCGATGCTGGAGCTGAAATGGCTGCCTGCCCCCTTCTGCCTCCTATTTGATTCTAAATCGAGGGTCTTTCTCCCCATGTTAAATGGTGGGGAGGAGGAGGAACAACATCTTTTACTCAAGTAAATACAGTAATGCTGTTGCCTCTCCTCTGTTACCAAACTTCTGGGCCTGCAGGCAGCTTCATGGGCCAGATGACATGTCCCCATGCTCCAGATTCAGCTCACGTGGCCAAACGACTTTAACACCCCGTGTTAAATCATATTGCGACTCCTGGTCATTACCATGAGTTGATAAAGCTGTACTATTTGTGAAATGCATGCATTGCCAGTATCTGGGATTTACAGTTATACATTCTCTGCAATAAAATATGCAAGGAATAATATATGCCTGTTTCCAAGACATAATTTCACCTACTAGTTTATATGCAGCTCCAGCATTTTCCCCAATGAACTTGTCACTTAGGAAATATATAAATTGGATGTACAATATGATGTATTTGCTATTCCTTAAGTATCTTGAGTTATATGAAGAATTTGGTATCTTCTTCATTTCTACAAGTACATTTTTTTAGGTCTCCTCCATCCTAAGGATGCTCCTAAGGATGGAGAAGACCTGATAAAGGAAAGGAGAGCCATCAATGGGAGGAGCATTTTGAAGACCTTTTCAGCTGAGACTGTTGTTGATGAGAGTGTTCTCAACTCTGTTCCACAACATCTAGTCAGAAATTATCTTGGAATCCCTCCAACTCTGGGCAAGGCTGGGAAAACCATCAAGCAGATGAAGACTGGCAAGGCATCTGAAGCTGATGGGATCCCTGCTGAAATCTTCAAGCAGGGGGGGAGAGAAGCTCGCATCACAGCTCCATACCTTCACCTTAAGGATCTGGAATGATGAGGTAATCCCAGATGATGTCAGGGACACCATGTTTGTGACAGTCTTCAAGAAAGGAGACAAGTCCAACTGTGGAAATTACAGAGGGATCACCTTGCTGTCCACCACAAGAAAGATCATTGCGAGTACCCTCCTGAACCATCTCCTTCCACTTGCTGAAGAGCCCCTTCTGGAATATCAGTGTGGGTTTAGCGCAGGTGCGGGCAATTATTTTGGGCGGAGAGCCACTTACTGAGTTTTGGGAAGCCATCAAGGGCCGCATGACAGCCAGGGGCAGATAAATATTAATTTTCTAAATTTTTTAGGGGCCCTACAGGCCAGATAGAATGGCCTGGAGACCCGCATCTGGCCCACGGGCTGCATTTTGCCCACCCCCTGCTTCAGGTCATCAAGGGGCAGAGCTGACGTGATCTTCACCAGCTGCAGAAAAAATGCTGGGAATAGCATAAAGCCCTTTATGTGGCCACCTCTAACCTGATGAAAGCCTTCGACTCTGCCAACCAAGAAGAGCTGTGGAGGATCCTGCTGAAGTACTAATGGCCACCAAAATTCATCACCATTCTTTGCCTGCTTCATGATGGTATGTGAACGGTGGTTCTCAGTAATGGATCTATCATAGATCCCTTTGAGATTAAGACAGAATTAAGCAAGCCTTTGCCATCACTCCACCACTTTTCTCAATATTCTTTACCATGATGCTACATCTGACCAGCAGCAAGCTTCCTGTCAGAGGGGAATTACCGAATGGATGGTAAGCTCTTGAATCTCAGCCAGCTGCGAGCCAAAACTAAGACCATCCTGACCCCAGCCATTGAGCTCCAGTATGCTGATGATGCTGTAGTATGTGCTTACTCGGAAGCTGCCCTTCAGGCAGTCACTGACATCTGTACTGAGTCATGCAAGAAAATGGAACTGAAGCTTAACAGTCAGAATATTAAGGCCCTCCATCAATAAGCTCTTAATGAGCAGTTCCCAGCTCCAGTAATTCAGATTCATGGTGAGACTCTGTAGAATGTTGAGTATTTCGTATACCTTGGAAGCCATCTCTCACAGGAGGCTGACGTTGCCAAAAAAATCTAACTTTGCCTCAGATGTGAAAGTGCAGCCTTCACACACCTGAGGAAATCGGTGTTTGAAGATCACAACTTCAGATCCAAAATCAGACTCATGGTTTATCAAGCAGTCATAAGCCACACCTTATGGTATGGAGCTGAGATGTGGACATTGTACAGCAGACACCTCAAGTCACTGGATTATTGCCATCAATGCTGCCTGCAGAAGATCCTTCAAATCTAGTGGGCAGACAGGCGCACTAACACTAGCATCCTTTTGTAAGCTAACACCACAAGTATTAAAGCAATGGTCATTCAAAATCAACTTTGGTGGGCCAGCCACATCATCTGGATGTCCAACTCCAGACTCCCAAAGCAAGTTTTATTCTCTCACCTCAGTCAAGGTGTACTCTCAAGAGGGCAGAGGAAGCACCTCAAAGACATCCTTAAGGCCAACATGAAAAAATGCAGCATTGACATCAAATCGTAGGAGACTGTTGCCCAGGGCCACCCCAAATGGAGGATGAGTCTGCTGCAATGATCTCAGTACTTTGAAACCTTATGATGATAACAGAAGATGGGAAAACAGGAGCAGCAGAAACTGTGTTGCAGACCAAACCAAGAACTCTGAGAAACCCACCCTGCACGGAAACATGTGCCCAAGCTGCAACAGTCTGTTGATCCTAGATAGGCCTTGTCAGCCATCTGTGGACCCATAAATGAGACCATCATGAAAGACGGTCATCCCTGACTGTGAGGGATTGTCAATGATGACTTTTTTTTTTAATTCTGTTTTGACTGTGGCTTTTGAATCCTAGTTACTTTCTGGTGTGCATTTATGGAACTACATGATAATCCAGTTTTACCAATACTTCATTAAAATATTCCAATGCAGCTGTTCTGGGGGACAGCTGAAAGATTTCCATTCTCCCTGATTTAGAAATTATTTTTGCTTTTTGTACAGCTTCTACTAGTTACGTTGGTAAAGACTACCGCTATTATTGTCTTCTATTTTCCACTCGTATATACACTTAAACTAATTGCATATAAATACATTCTCATAATACCTATGGTAATCCCAAATACCTTTTGTTTATTTAATGTGACAAATTATTTTTGTGATAAGAAGTGGAATACAGTGTTTGCATTTTACAGAAAGCTTATAGTGGGTATATTTAGAAATAAAGTAGGTGTGCACTGATAAAGATTTTTTGGGTTGATACCAATGGCCGATTACTAACCAGCCATATTGGTCAATACTGATCCAATTGCTAATATGCAGCCCAGCAGCTTGGAGAGCAGCATTTGGCTGGTAAGTCTGTTGGGGTGGGCAGATTGAGGCCCCCATGGTGAGTGAGGGCATGGAGCTGGGGCAGGTGCTGCACAGGTGGGGCAGGGCACAGGACAGTGCCACGGGTGGCTCATCTAGCGGGGTGAGAAGGAGAGGGGTGGCTCCTGCCAGGGGAGGTACTGCTGGGGGAGGTGTGGGGGGCATGTGCCCCTTGGATCTGCACAGGGGCAAGGGTGGGCTGCGCCAGCCTCTTCTCAGCTTGGGGGCTGGGCCAGAGTTGTGCTCAGGCTGGGAGAGGGCAGGGATGGTGCTGGGAGGGGGACTTATGGGGTGGGATACAGCCACCCTAAAATTTGCCATAGCTGTGCCCTGCCCCTGGTTATCCCTCGGCCCAGCCCACTGCTGCGCCCTGCCCCCCCCCCCCACCCCCCCCACTGGAAGAGTCCAGTGCAGCCCCAGCCCCAAGCTTGCAACAAGCAGCCTGCCCTTGCCCCACAAACATATCTGGGGGACACATGCCCTCATACCTCCCCCAGGGGTGCACACAGCAGCGGGAGCTGCTTCACCTTCCCAGCCCCCCACATCCCTCCAGATGAGCCACCGATGGCTTTATCCTGCACCCTGCCCTGCTCTGTCTGAGCAGTGCGTGTCCCAGCCCCAGCCCCACTCCCTCCCTCGCCGTAGGGGCCTCAATCAGTTCCCCCCACGTCCTTTGCCTCCACTATGCCCCTCCCCCCACAAACTTACCATCAGGATGCTGCTTTCCAAGCTGCCAGGCTGCATTCCTGATCGCATGCGTGCTGCAACTGCACGCAGCATTTATCGGTGACATTATCAGCCAATAAAAGCTAATTGACGAGAACGTCAATTTTCCTTTTATCGGTGCTGATACGATATAGACCAATGTATTGGGGTACCTCTAAGATAAAAAGTGTTGTGACTTGCAGAGGTTACAATACAAGGTTCCATAAGGAAAGTTTATTTTATATGAAAAATGATTAAAATAATTACATTTCTATGGTGTAGTATTAATGGGTATTTTTATCATTTTTTTTTAAGTTGCTTTGGAACTTGCTAAGAAAAACGATTCTCAGCCAAGTTCTGTGATGCTGCTTGATTTTATTCAACACATCATGAAATCTTCTCCACTTATGTTCGTAAGTGTAAGTGAAAATCTCCCAGAGGCTGAGTGCAGTTGCATTGGTGAGTTGTTGGGGTTTTTTTTGTTTGTTTGGGGTTTTTTGGCCTAATTTAATTACAAGAAATAGTCTAACACAGGAATCAGCAACCTGTGACCCATGGGCTGGGTACAGTTTTTGGAGCCATTTTATATGGCCTATGGACCTGGGGGTCTTTGTTGATGGGGTGGTTTTGTTAAGGCTTTGCCCATATGGCAACCAGGCAGTTGGAAGAAATGACAGTGGTTGCACCATAAGGGAGAGTGGTGCTTGTAGTTTCAGTGGTGGTTGTGCGACGTGGGTAGGAAGTAATCCTACTCCTGGAGATAAGCTCTAACAGAGCAGCCCCCTGTAAAGTGTGGCCAACCCATTGTCTAACATATTTTATATTAAGGTCAGCACGTTACACAAACTTCCTTTATCTCCATATCTTTTCTTTTTCATGTGTTTGTACTGTATGTTGTCAGTGAAATGAATCTCTGATGGCCTGTCACTGTAAACATGTTAGACTTGTCCAAATGAAAATAGGTCAGTACATATCCAAGGACAGATTTTTGGATTTCTTGATCGGATTTTTTGACAGATTTCTGGATCGTTTAACCATTAAAATACAAACCAGCTCCCATCTGGGACGAATCCTAAATGACATGGTAACTTTCTGTTTTTCTTTTGGATTTTAGCAAGTACCATAAACCATGGTAGGCCAAGGAAGCCTAAGGGCAGAGTGTAAGGCAGGTCAGGTCTCCTGACCAAAAAATAATTTCTTCAGTTAGAATTTATGCCTTCCTTTTCACACTTTTTTTAAAAATCTCACCTGGGAAAGCTATCAGGAAACCCCTGTGTGCCCACAATAGAGGCAAAAGAATGGAACACAGATTAACAGTTTAAAACAGGTGCGTGTATGGTAACAAGGTTAGCCACTTGCCTAAGAGCAGGCAATGACTGTGAGCAGTTGCAGTAGTGGAGGGGACCTGTGCTGTAAAGAACGGTCAGCCATCAGTTGCGGTTTGAGATGGATGCCCAGGACAAGAATTCTTTATAGCATAGTACAGTGTTCTGAGGCTGCCACTTCTATATTTCTTTGTTTTTCTGTTTTTAAAGGTTACATATTAAAGGAGCAAACAGTACTTAATTAAGGAAGAATCATTTATACCAAGTGGTTTTTACATAACCTTCTTAGCATATGAATCACAATATTGTTTTTGTTTTGTTTTTTCCTAGAATTTAGTAATTGGATCATAACAAGACTTTTACGAATTGCTTCAACTCCAAACTGCCACACGTTACATAAGCATATCTGTGATGTCATCTGTTCTTTGCTTTTTCTTTTTAAATCAAAGAGCTGCACCATTTTTGAGGTGCTAACAGGAGATTTACTACAACTTTTTCAAGATCTAATTTTCTTACATGAAAGAAAGACACAGAGGCAACTCCACAGGGGGTTGTTGGTCTGGCCAGTAACAATAAATAGATTTTCAAGTAACAAAAATGATAATTTAGAATATTTAAGCTCAGCCCCATTGCAGTTGATGGGCATGCCCAATGTTGAATGCTTGGAATTCACATTAATGACCATTCTAACTGACATTGTTCCTGATCTGTTTTGTGCAAGACAGGACCTTATTCTGTGGAGAATAGGCTGCTCTCTATTGGAGTATGGTAGTCCAAGAATTAAATCCCTATCCATGATCTTTTTAGTAAAATTAATACAGCTAGGAGGGCCTCCAGAGCAACTTGCCAGTGCCTTCTTTATGGCCTTCTTCGGATTGTTACAGTCAATACTTGAAACAGATGTTGAAAATTTAAAACTCTTTGAAGAACCTTTGCTGCTCTTGGTGAGGACATTGTTCCTCTTGGAAGCAGATTCCTATAGAAGAATTGAACCCATCTACCTATATATGCTCCTAGAGAAGCTTTGTGCATTGTTTGAAGCAAACGTGCTCAGATACATCCAGTCTGAAAAGCTGAAAGATGCTTTGTGTCATATACTGCAATATTTTCTGAAGTTTGTGCCAGCTGGATATGAATCTGCTTTACAAGATAGAAAGGCCCATATTGGCACCATATGCACAATTTTTGTTGATGTACTTGGAAGTCAGGTAGATCAAGAGGTAGGTTAATTTGAAAAACTATTTTTCCTTTTGTCATTATGATACATGAGTGTACAGAATCTGTGCAGGGGAGTTTATCTAGATGCTAGCCATTTCAGAAATGCATCTGGGCTAGTGAGTTGGGTTAGGAATAAAGCATACATTCTTTTCTTTCTAATAGTTCTCTTTATATAACTTCTATATGAAGTTTTGCACTTTGTGTGTAGGTGGTGTCTCATAGAGCCCATGGGACACTGTGCAGATGGAGAGGTCTCCCTATATAGCATATAGAACTGAGGCACAAGATTGTACTTGATTTGAAGAATTTACAGTGTACTGTCTGTATTTTAAATTGTGTAGCACATTTTAGGTGCTGTAAAAATAAATAGGAGGTCATCTAAAGTTGTGGGTGTAGACAAACATAATGCCTGAAATATTTCCAAAATCCAGATGCGTGCAGGCAGTAGCCCAGGCCAGGCAGGAATGGAAGGGGACTATCAGTGCTTCTCTGCAGCCCCCATGTTCTTGGGCTACCTCTCTGTTTTCCCCATCCTTTCCCTCATCCCCAAGTTGCTGATGTTGGTGAGTGCTCTCCCATGGCAGGGCGGAGTGCAGGGTTCTTGCAGCTCTTGTAGTGTCCTGAGTGCCTGTAGTCCTGTTGCCTAGAGTGCTGGGAGCAGGGTAACCTGAGGGCCCAGAGTGCCAGGAGTGGCAGTACATGCAGCACCTAGAGAGCTGGGAGTCTCAGCTGTAGTATGGGAAGATGGAGGACTGACCAACCCATATAGATGCAAGGTGTTCCTTGCACGTATTATTTTGTCATACTTGAGGGCATTTTATTCTACCTGTGCATCTGTACAGTTGCCTTTTGAAACATTTCAGAGACATTTCAAAGCTTTTTGAAATTTTCAAATGTTATTTCTGCCTTCATGTCTTAGATGGAGAAATGATTTTTCCGAGTAAGATGCTGGAGGAACCCTACTGAATGTTTACTTGCATCCAAGATTACATTGGATTTATGACCCCTGCCCCCAATAATTTAATTCTCTACCTGGAAAATGTATAAATTTGTTATAATTTTCCTGGTGTTGAATCTGATTATAAGGGGGTTGTCTTAAAATTGTCCCCTGTCTCCCACTGCTACAGCAGGTGGAAAAGCAGGGGCAGCCTGACTCCCCCTTAACCTCGCCATGGCTTCACTGCCTGGCACCCACCCCTCACTGCTGTGCCTGTGCTCCCTGGCGCCTGCCTCCCCTGTTATTTGGGGCTCCTCTGCCTCCTGCCTTGACCCCTGGCGTGTGCATTTCTTGATGCCTGCCCCCTCCTGTCATTTTGCCCCTTACCTCCCATTCTTCTTGGGCCACCTGGCCACCACTGCTTATCCCAAGTTGTGGCATTGGTACCAACCAGGGGTACATAGCACATGCTGGCTCTGGCTCCTGCCTGGCCATGCAACAGCAGTTGTAGCAGTGATGGCTTCAGCCGGAGCCTTGGGGTCAGGGTTGGAGCCAAAGCTATTATTGGAGCTTCCTACTCCAGCAATGGGGAAGGGAAAAACCTTGGATTCAAGTAACTACTATATTTAAAAATGTTTAAATTCAAAGCAGTAATGGATATGTGTGTTGCTGGGAAGAGTATGACATCATTACAGGATATTAGTATACAACTGCCTCTTGCTATTGGCAATAATATCAGTTAGTTTAGCAGGTAGGAGAGTCATACCAAGCATATTTTCAGGTTTGCGTGCAAATTGATTTAATCAATCCAGCATCAATGATACAAGTGGCATACATAGTAGCATTTGTTTCCTGGTATTTCATGCCTGAGAGCATTCCTGTGAATATTTGCTAGTCTTTTTCCACATCCCCTTCAAATCTCACCTTAAAACTTTTTTGCCACGAATCCTATTGAAACGCAAGCTACTGCTGTGCTGAGTCCACTGTCTGTCATTCTGATGACATTGGTTACTTGAACCTTTCTTATCTATTCATTTATTGTCTCTCATATTGGTTTGCAAAGTCTTTGGGTTAAAGCTTAACTCTTTTTTTGTTTTCACAGTTCTTAGTATAATGGGGGTTTGTCTGTGACTGAAGTTTGTAAGTGCTATTGCGTATATATTACATTAATTGTAGTATATTATATTAATTATAAATGAGCAAAATGGATTTTCCTGAATGCATTTTGCCTAAGCATTGTGAATGAAAGAGGACTACTGCTAGTAATCTCTCAGAAAATGATGTAGAAAGCTGCATTACCCACATGGAAACTTTCCTCTCCTTACATGAGTATTATGAGTGATCTAAGTTAATATTTCTTTTAATCTTACAAAGTTCAGTAGGAACATTCCATTAAGTAAAGCTTTCTGTAACAATTGCACAGTCAGCTCTTTGCCCAAAAGTTTTGTGCGCCCTCAGGAGTTCTCTTGAGGTTGTACTCTTGCTTTTTTAGTAGTAAAATACTATTCATTTATTTGTCTTCTTTTGACAAAGAGGAAACAGTCTAATGCTAACTTTTTGTGTGTATACATGTCTTAGTATGTAGTGAGTCCACTCTATGTAGCATTAAAAACAGAAGGTCTGGAGATCATTCAGGAGTTTCAGCATTGGAACCAGCTTGATGCTTCTGATACAGATGGATGGAGCAGCAGTAGTGATGAAGTTCCAGAAAAAAGAAAACGACTAAGTCTGTCAATAAAGAATCAAAAGAAATCACCTGTACCACCAGTGTATGGCATTTATTCAATCACTATTCTTATATTAATTTGAGAGAGAAATATCTCAACTGTCCATTTAACCTCTGATAATATTTTGAAAACTTATTATGTCATATTTGACATATATACACTTGTACTTTTTACAGCCCACCAAAGAAACTGTTTTAAGGCTAACTGAACAAAACATTTTTCTTGCATGAATGAATGTTATTTATTAGTTCATATTTTATTATCTAAAGGTCACAGATGAGGAAAATTTCTGCCCTCTCCTATTCTACTGTTATGTTCCCATATCAAAAACTAGTTTGTTCTAGAATTGTTTTATAAGGATTTTACTTTGCAGAAGATATAACTTTGTTTGTTTGTTTTGTATTGGTTTAATTACAGGCCAAACTCTGTGAACATGAATGTCAAGAGCACGCTGTGGAATGCAGTAAATAAGAAAGCTGAATCTTTAATTTTTCTCCTTGAACAAGACACACTACCAGCAGATGTTCTTCAGACTGTAGAAGGGATTACTGTAATACTACGACTGGCTGCCCTGTGTACGGTTCATTGTTCTCCAAATTCTAACAGGTAAAATTACTAAGATGACCATTGTCTAATGGCTGCTTTCAGTTATATAGGCACTCTTTTTTGAACTTGTGTAAGATTATTTGGGTACATTTTTATGTACAGCTTTATATAAATCACCTGCTTTTTGAAGTTGTTTTTTCATAGTAAGAATTTGATTATACTTTAGCCAATGTTACAATAATCATATGATTTCTAAATGTTTTTCTTAACAGCGTGGATCATAAAATAACTCATAGCTTGAGTAATCATAAACGTAATGCTACCCAGTCTTCAGATTCTGTGGTGAATGTACAACTGACCTGGATTTCCTCTGCTTTTATCATGAGAATAGTGAAACTCTGCAGAAAACTGTTAGAAGCTGCTGCTCAGATTGATAACTTGGAACTCATCATTGACAGAATAGTGAAAATTGTTGATGCTTTATTTTATATTCAAGGTGAGAAGTTGTTTAAATTCAGATTCTTGGTCAAGATGATCTTCACTTATGGAGCGTCTCTTATTAACACCCCATTGCATAGAGGTTGCATTAAAGGGAGTTTTATCACCCCTGAAATATGGGGAGATTTTTTGTCTGTGTGGAAAGAGCATCATTCTACTTTTTGAAGACTGCCTGTGCCTCTATTGTTTCTTCTTCAGAAAGAACTACTGAGTGGTTAGTGAACCTGCCTAAGAAATGAACTGTGTAGATAATACTGTATGTTTGAATGTTTCATGAAATTTTAGAATTGCTTTTAATTGGCTTTAATACCCCATTGCTTTTAAAATGAAGAATTCTAATACATGGATGGTTTTGTTTGTACTTTAACAAATTAAGAATGTATAATATGCATCTGTTTCATAAGCAATATAGACTGGTAAATATATTTTTGGGGTTTTCCTTAGTAAAAAGCCAACTCGATGATCAGATTCTGGAAAATTTATGTGAGATATTATCACTGCCTTGGATTTATAGCCATCTTGATGACTCTTCTTTCAGTTCTGATCTTCTAGTTCTGAGCCAAAGAATTGCACGTGGTTTCGGTAAGCATGGTAAACATCAGAACTTACCAGTGTTTGTCCATTTTATGTATTTAATGTGCCATGAGTATATGTCTTCTAATTTAATGTGGGCTTTGCAAATCTATGTGCAAGTGACAACAGGATACTTACCCTCACATATGCAGTAATTTGTATCACTTTGTCTAATAGATTTTATTTAAAAAAAAACAGACTACACACTTGTGTAGATAATGTTCCAAATTGGAACAGATCCTGTTTTGTGTCTTTAGAACCAGTAGAGAACACTAAAATTCTGGTGCCATTCCTCAGTCCTAGTGGCTTGCTCTGGAGTGTAACATATGGCTGGACAAATATATAAAATGCAAGAACGTTTTCTAGCTCTTTAATATTTAGAGCTTTACATAGTGTGTAATTTTATATATTTTCCCCTCAGCACCACAAATTCAGTCCCACTGCGTATTACTTCTGTCTCTGTTCCCAAGAAACATTCAACTGGATTGGAGAAAATCTGTTTACCGTTGGGCACTACAGAGTTCCCATGAGGTTGTTCGTGGTAGTTGTATTAAAGGATTCCCTGTCCTGCTGCACCATGTGGGTGTGAAGTCCTACAGTATGGTTCCCAATACTCTCTTGTATGTATTACTGCTCTTTTAACTATCAGATAATACTTTAGAAGGAGAAAACTGCATGTGGAAATTTAGCATAAGCTCTGAAATCTTAGTTTTGGGAGGACTGTTACTTTATTTTTTATCCAAAAAGTAGTAGGGGTTTTAGATCATATATAAAAGACAAACTTTCTGTCCAGTTATCTTACAAAAAAGCAAAAGCAAATTTAAGATAAGGGAATGAGATTTAAACATGCGGTATCCAAGAGATGCTGTAAGTATGTCTTGTACATATTCACATTCAGTTTCCTTTCAGTGCAGCCTCTAGTTTCTGTCCTGCTGTGCCAGGTTAAAGATACTTTTCATCTACATCTGCATGCCTTCTCATGAAGAAACCTTGGAAACTAGAGAAAGTGTCAAAGGGAAACAAGAAGCTATTTTTAAAGAGCTGTGATTTATAGAAAGCCTCACACTGGATATTTTGAAAGTATTATGGAATGTAGAATATAAAAAATACAAATGACTGAGTGAAATACTAAAAGTGTTTTTTGTTTTGTCTTTTGTTCTAGAAACCAAGTAAAAGATGAATCTGAGTTAGTCAAGAAATCTTGTGCGAGCATCACTGGGAAATTAGCTTGCTGTCTTTCTGGCACATTTAAATTAATACCTTATTTAACAGAACCTGATACTGAGCATGTCAAATATGATATTTTATGTAGCAGCCTTAATGTGTGCTCCACTCACGAAGATGCACGTTCAGTGAAAACCTTTGTCTTTAAGCCATTTCTTAATCTTCTGGAAAGCAGAGTACCCAGTTCAGTTAAATTAGGTACCTGACTTTTTTTTTTAACACTCACTTGCATATGCTGAGTCACTTGCTACTGAGGCTTTCCTTGAGTCATTTCCATGTAGTATTCCTTTTATGTATAACTAGCAGTGCATGGGATTTTATGTTTAAATTATAGAAAATATCAATTTTAGATACTAAGTTAATCACAGTTAAAGTAAGAAAATATATATAATGTTTAGTCTGTTGCTGTCTGTGAGTCTAATATTTGCTATAAATCTAAATGATATAGAAGCATATTGTTTGAAAATATTTTTTGTATTAACAAATAGGTTCATGAAATGTAGCATTATTTTGCTTGATCCTGTTACATCACTGTAAGTTCTTAAAAACATTAAACTCTAAACAGATTCTCCTACCTTCCCAACCCCTTTCTTTCTATTAGCATTTATAGAAAATATACCTCATCTTTGCAAACATCTGGATTTTAAAGATGAAGAATCAGATGTCAGGATTTTTGTTGCATCTCTATTAAATCTAATAGAAGATCCAGACAAAGATGTAAGAGTGGCTTTCAGTGACCATATCCGGAACATATTGGAATCCTTGGATTCTGAGGAAGGTTTCATAAAAGAGGTGAACTTGTCCACATATGTGTGTATGTGTGTTTGGGGGGTTGTTGGTTGTAGCTGTGTTGGTCTAAGGACATATGCAGGCTATATAGACTTTGGATTTGTGACACATTACAATCTGCCTGACATATAACACACCAGGTAACCTGCCTTTAGCTGACCACTGTCATTCCTTTCCCTGCCCCCACCCCAATCTCTACCCTTTATTTTCCAAACTTCCATTCCCCAGACTTCTTATTTACTTTAGCTTCTTTTCTACTTTGGGAGACCTCATAATAGTGGCAGAGTCTTCCAATGCCTAAAGAAGGTTGTTTATACCTGAAAGCTAGCCAAGAAATGTTTTCCAACTCTTTAGTTGGTCTAATAAAAGATATCACATCTACTTAACCTTGCTTGTGTGTGTGTATGTGTTTGGTGTAGGGGCTTTTTTAAGAGGTTTGAATTTTCCATTTAAAAAACAGCTTGTTTAACTAATGTTAAATGTCTTGTCCCTTTCGAATTTATTGTTCCAGCTTTTTGTTTCAAGAATAAAAGAAGCCTATACAAATGCTAAAATATCAAGAAATAATGAGTTGAAGGATACACTGATTCTCACAACGGGGGATATTGGAAGGTATTTTTATCTGTATATTATATGTTGCTCATTGTTGGATATTTTTGGTTTACAGTTCAGAGATGTGTTTTTCACAAGCATAGATGCCAGGAATAAAACTTTTCAAAACCCAGTCTTGCAGTCAGATCCACCCAAGGTGATCTTGCATCTGTACTTAGTCTTAGTGACTTTAGTAGAGATTCCATGTGAGGTTCCATTGTGGTTCTCATCTGTTAAATTTACCTGCTCTTTAAAAAAATGTCTATTACATAGTGTTTTATTTTCTAAATATATTGAAAAATTGCATTTATTAGGGCACCCTGCATAGTACTGAAACTTGTAGGAAGCTTTCCCCTCCCCCAGTGTTATAAGTAGTGTCTTGTGCCAACTGTGTAATAAGAATTTTCTGTTTCTTTTTCTAAGGGCAGCAAAAGGGGATTTGGTGCCATTTGCACTTTTGCACTTGTTGCATTGCTTGCTATCCAAATCTGCATCTGTGGCTGGAGCAGCATATACAGAAATTAGGGCACTAGCAGCAGCCAAATCTATAAAGCTGCAAGCTTTCTTCAGTCAATACAAGAAGCCTATTTGTCAGGTGAGGGGAAAAAAGAGCAATGCCTTAAGGAGCAAGGGGAAAAAAGAGCAATGCCTTAAGGAGCATGTATTATATATTGTCATATTTTAAAGACAAAGGGGGTCTCCTGACTTGATATTAGAATGGTATAAGACAAAAGAGACCCTTTAGAAGAATGGGAAGTCAATGACTTCTTGTTAAGGGCGTGGTGGTGGATCTCTGTTTGATGTGGATGTTATTTCTAGAGGTGGGAAGCTAATATAGAAGTATATTTCTTACTGCTTTAGTTTCTAGTGGAATCCTTGCACTCCAGCCAAGTGATAGCAATTTCTGATACTCCATGCCAAAGTAGTGAGCTACAAAAGCAAGAGGTTATTCATCACAGAGAAGTTGCCTTGAACACGCTGTCTGAAATTGCCAATGTATTTGATTTTCCAGACCTCAATCGCTTTTTGTCTGTGAGTTGATAGTTCCTTTTACTTCTGATGCTTGTGTACTTGTGGGCTTGTATATACTTTAGTCAGCTGTTTTCTACTGATTCTTAGACCTCTGGATTTTTTGTTTTTTCAGCCTCTTCCTCCTCTAATAGGGTAACTGTAATTGGGATCACTTAGAATTGCTTCTGATGACAGCTAAAGGGAGGATGGAAATTTTTTAGTCAAGGTGCTGAGGAAGGTTAGCAACAGTGGCAGTTTGGCACATGAAGGGAGGTATGCCATCCATGGATCTGAGTGGAGTACACATTTGCTCAGAACACTTACTGGCTATAGCTATTAAATGGAATAAGTATTGAATCAAAATCCTTCTGCTTTGAAGTGACTTTTTTTTTTGCTGTCATAACTTATCTAAGATGTCCTGGATAGATTAAGATAAAAGTAGTTTCATATGCACCACTTAATTGTCTATAAATGTCATCTTGTTTGTTGGAAGTGAGCAACAGTTCTGGGGCATACCAAGATGAAAAGTGTCCCAGGTGTTCCTTTTGTGAAGAGATTAACTAGACAGAACTCTTCAGTATATCACCATCTGGATAGATTCATTTCTTCTAGAATTTCTTATTTTAAAGCACCGCTAGACAGGGGTGGCCAACTTATAGCACCCATGCCACAACTAGCATGAGCAACCTTTGTTGCACACAGCAGATCAGGAAGGGGGGCCAGGCAGCATAGCAGCTAAAAGGGTAAGGAGCAGAAGATCAGATAGGGCAGGGAGAAGAAGGGAGAGGATCAAGGTGACATGCAGGGAAGGCGCAGGGCTAACATCTGCCAAAAAGTTGGCTCTCACTACAGTAGGAAATGATTTTTCCAGTTTTTTTTCATGACTTGAGAATTTCCTCCTCTTCAGTATTTTTGTGGACTCACCATTGATTAGTCCATCTTAATTCAAAGTAATGAGCATGAAGTTATACATTTATACAGGCAAAAAGGGGGAAAAAGGGAAATATCTTTTTTTCTAGTAAGTGTTGTTCTTTTAATTTGCCAGCGGACCCTGCAAGTTCTACTTCCTGACCTTGCGGCCAAAGCAAGTCCTGCAGCTTCTGAGCTTATTCGAACCATAGCAAGACAGCTGAATGTAAACCGCAGAGAAATTTTAATCAACAACTTTAAGTACATCTTCTCTCACTTGGTCTGTTCTTGTACGAAGGATGAGCTGGAAAGAGCACTTCACTACCTCAGGGTAATGTTCATTTGCCAACCTTACTCTTACAGATAAAGAGCTTTCCCTATGCTGTGGCAGGGAGAAATAGCTTCAATAGATGAATCCTAGCAGGTGCCTCTGACCTGAGCTGCGTCATCCTGGCCCGTGTTCTGAAAAGTTTACTTACCCCTTTTTTAAAAAGTATGTTTTTTAAAGTTTTTTGGCCACATACTTGTTTACCTGCTGTCCATACCCCCTACACCCAGTGCATCGCTAGTCCTGTTGATGCTGACATCAGTGGGCAGCAATGCCATTAGTCACTGCACATTGACCAATTGAAGTTTCACTGCCACCATTTTTAAAATTTAGGCACAGAGCCCTTAGAAAAGTGCCACATACCTTGGGTGTTGCAGTCAAAAGCGGGATTTGAACCCAGTGCAGTTCAGGATTGACACCACACCTCATTTGATTAATGATAGGAAGGCTTTAATAACTATACCACAAACAAGCTATAAAACTAAATGACAGAAAAACTCCTTTCTTCCATTATTCATGAAACGAGTTATCAAAAAAGTCCTAGTATATGTTAGCTGTAAAAGTATCTCTCACTAATGCAGGCAGGAAGCAGTTTCAGTCTTTGCAGCAGTCATTGGGAGTGGATCCTTCAGAGGGACTGATCAGCTGTGTGCAGGTTATAACGTTGTAGTGATTTCTCTGTCTCCTGAAGTACACACTTTGCCAGCAACTCTGTTTTGTTCATACACCATTTAATTGCATAGCTTCAAAGCATTCCTCCTTGAGAGTTGGTCGATTAAAGTCTCTGAATAAAGCAGGTAGGGAGGGACCATCATATTACAATTGCTAACTGTTTGGATCCTGTTTTGATCATCCAGTTGTGAAACTTGTTTTTGTAAGCTTTTGATCTGTCTGGAGCTTATACTTCAGTCAGATGGGATGGGTCTTGATTGACTGAATGGGATACCTTAGGGCAGTGATTTACAGGACCCTGTTTTGGGTAGTTTTTTTTAACAGTGGGGCAGAACCCAAAATATTATGAACCAGAGGTGGTCTGTGGAGACATTTACAAAACCCCAAACAGGCATTGAATGCCTGTTCTGAGAAGTATGCCTTGATCAAGGGATGATGTGTTAACAAGGGGGATACAGTCATGTAGGGATATGCAGTTATTTATGAATGGTTTAGCATAATAAAACGTTGGATATTTTTGCAACTAGTACAAGAGATTAAATCAGTTGGGATTGCTTCATTTTGCATGGTCCCAGTCACAATCTTGTATTCTTGTGCAAGATGCACTGTTGTTTTAATTTGGTCATTTAATTTTCATGTGTAGGTTCAGCCAGGCTTTCACAGTTATCACCAGGTTGAAAACCACTGTTCTGGAACATAAGTACTGTAAAATGAAAATAATTTTCCCCCCATTTGTATTGGTTTATAGAATGAAACAGAGATAGAACTGGGCAGTCTGCTGAGACAGGACTACCAGGGATTGCATAATGAACTATTGCTACGTATGGGAGAGCACTATCAGCAAGTCTTCAATGGTTTGTCAATATTGGCTTCATTTGCATCTCATGATGATCCATATCAAGGACCCAGAGACATAACATCACCTGAATTAATGGTAAGGAAAAACACGTATCCAGGTTTTTTCATGGAATGATCTTCCTTCTCAGTCTCAGGGTTAAGTTGGGAAATGCAGAGTATCCTGAGGTGCAGGTTGTAGCCGTGTTAGTCTTAGGACATAGGCAGACAAGGTTTTTTGGGTGAATCTGGTATCTTTTATTAGACCAACTAAATAGTTGGAGAACAATGTTTAAGCAAGCTTTTGGGTGCAAAAACCCTTCATCAGGTTAAGGAAGTTGCGGCAGTTGATGTGTGCTGTTTCTGGATGAAATGACTGAGCACATTTCAAAAATTCCTTTAGATTATAGTATTCTTCAGGCACTATAATAGAACTTTTATAATATGGAGAGAAAACATGCATATTATTTAAGAAATCAAGCTGGCAAAGAAACATCCATTTAACAGAATGACTTGTCTGTTATGATATTTTCCCAGTATCTTTCCCAAAGTATATATACTGTTAAGGTGTGTTTCCAATGAGGCATCTTTCCATGATGTACACTCAGGCAAAATGTAAAACTCAAAATATTGTTATTACATGATTAAACTAGGGGCTGTTAATGAACTGTTATTTCTAAATATTTTAGAGTGACTCAGTGGTGAGATGATATTTTTAACCTTTTCAGGCTGATTATCTACAGCCTAAATTGCTGGGCATACTGGCCTTCTTTAACATGCAGTTGTTGAGCTCCAGTGTTGGCATTGAAGATAAGAAAATGGTGAGTGAACATCAGTTGGATTTAAAGAAAAAGGGGACTAGCAATGGTTGCTTTCAGGCTACACAATAGATTACTTGGACTGCTTGCAGAAATTAAAATTGGTGTCTTGATTTGAACATTCAAGTTCATGGCAAAGTTTAAAGAATCCAGTGTTGAGAGAATGCCTTTTAGCAATAAGAAGTGAGTCAAGTTTTTTTGTTTGTTTTTTTTTCCAAGGAGCTCTTTCTGGCAGATACCATATTATCTTATTTACTTGAATATAAGAACCTTAAGTATAAGGTAACCTCCCAATAATTAGATTCTATATGTGGAAAATTTATAAATCTGTTACAATTTTCCAGGTATAAAATCTAATTATTGGAGGTTTGCCTTTAATTTGTCCCCTTCCCACCGCTAGAGCAGGGAAAATGAATCTCAGGGGCCAGGTTGCTTTCTGCCCCTTCCCCTCCTCATTATTGTCAAACTTTGCTCTCCCTAAGCACAGGGAAATAAGGGGCAGATTTGAAAACATTTACCTTGAATTAAACATGCAAATTACTGCAGGTACTCATAGACTTAGTTCATCCAGAATTGACACATTTTACCTTCCTTGAAACAGCTGTAAATATTAGTACAGTTACTCCATAAACACTTTTAAGCAGCGCTTTTGTGCTTACTTTATATATAGTAAAACTTCATGATATTCGTCCAAAGCTAAAAGGCTCATGATTTACCATATAGTTCATTTGGCAGGGCCCCAATGGAGTTGACAGCATTTCAAGCCTTGGTGACCCCACAACTTAGCACTGCTTAGTATGTATGTAAACTCCAGATATCCCCCATGAAGGATCCAAGTGTTAATTAGACAGCTGGATGAGTGGAACTATGTGTTCTTGACATGAGTCCCCCAGATTTTTTTATGCAGATAAGGCACAGGGCAGTCTGGTCCACCTCCACCTCATGGAGGGCTGGGCCCAGACACTAATCAGATGTGACAGGCTGAGTGAGGAGGCAACAGAGGGATTTTGGGTGAACTGTTTGTGCTCTGTTTGATGATGTTTGCCAGGCATTTAAGGCTGGTGAAGAAACAGGAATCATTGTAAATGGGAAAGAAAGGCACAGCTCAGCTGTGGGAGTGAAGAGGAAGTAAAAATGTATTCAGTGTAGTGGCTCACCATGACTTGAAAAAGAGTTGGTGCTGAAGGAAAGTGTGTGCAATTCTGAATAAGAATTTGTCTTATTCAGATGGACTGTGCTAACCTATTTTTGTGGTAGGTTTCCATCAGCATCTCAGCCTTTTGGCTAAGATCAAGAATTTTTGGCACTAAAGGGAGGGTGTCAGGGCTGCCTCTGGCTCTCCTGGTTCTGGCCTGGTATTGCAGTACCTCTAGGCCTGGTGCCAGTTTCCTGTGGAGGGAACATCTGCTCATTTTTTGTTGCTGTTTTTTTTTAAAGGGGCCAAAAATGTTCCCATTCGTATGTTTGCTTAATCTGGGTCATGTGTTTTATAGTCATCAATCAACTTCATACTTGGTCTCCATTACTAAACACATGTGTCTTTTGGCAGCAGTTTCATGATTGACGGTCTGTTTAATGAGGTTTCCTTGTATGCAAATGTAAGACAAGGAGCTTTTCCCAGCATGCTGAAAGAACATGATCTCCAAGTGCTTTCTACTTTCATAATGTAGATTTCAAATTGAGGTGGTCTTTTCTTCATAATGCCATGGCTCTGTCTGTTCTTAGTTTTCCTCTTAGTTTAGGTGGGCATTGCTTCCACCTGAGCTTTAGTGGCTGCAAAGGGCAGGAAACATAAAGTAGAGGTGGAGAGGGCTGGGAGTACAGATTAGGGAGCAGAAAGCAGAGCAGCAGGTTGGGCGGAAGAAGGGAATCAGAGTGGCAATGTCTATTTGTAGCCTATATGCCAATTGAAGTGGATCAGCTGAGCTGGGATGTCACAGTATAGCAGATCCACTTCACTGGCAAAACACACGTTGCCTGTTGTTCTACCCATTGATTTTTGTAGGATAGCGGGCAGCATGTTCACCAGACGTGCTCTGGAGACCGCGCTAACCTGAGTTTGCACACTCTAGTGCTGTCCCAGAGCTGTTGGTCTGAAGCTGGAACACACTACAGTGTTGATTGGCTCCTGAAGAATCCCAAATGGGCTGGTGCTCCAGGGCTTTAAGGGACGAATCCTGTGTGCCCTGGGAATGAGAATTCCCAGGGTGCGGGGGAACCAGCAGTGCTATCCCAGGGTGGCTGGAGAATACAGGCAGCTCCAGGCTGACCACACTTTCATATCAAAAACCAAATGGACTTCTGCTGCAATGAGGCGATACAAATTAGTACTACCTATGTCACAGCCACATGTTTGGGGCGTTTGTGGTGTGACAAGGAGTTACGGACCTCTGCTTGCTTGGCTTTTGTGCCACCATAAACATTTTTATGGTGGCACAAAGACAACATTTGTTTCCACCCCTGGGGAGGGTTTAGAGCTAATTTCTGGCAAGCCTGCTAAAAAGGTTGGTCACAGCAGAACACTTCTAAATATCTTTCTTCAAGAAATTTCTAGAAACTTAACAAGCAGTGCTCAGTGGAAAGAGATGAGGGTTTTTTTAAACTTCAGCTGTTGTACTCATTTCTTGTCCTAAAAGCAGAAGGACAAAGTAACCTTTATATGTAATAATGTCTTTGAAGTCATATGTTTCTAGAAAGATGACAACAGTAAAGCTTCTCTTCAGTGATAAGAATTTCTAGTATGGTAAGTGTCAACATCAGGGTGACAATGACTTTCTTTTAAGCAAGAAACAGGAGAATACGGCTGCAGATTTTTGAAGATTTAGAGGTAAAACCATTACAGGAGCTTGAGGCAAGCAAGACAGTAATGAGTGTTAGTTATTGATAATTAGCTGAGTAACTTGAATAACTGGATTTCAAATCCAGGTACAGTTTCTCTGTATAATGGCTTCCCCTCCTTCACTGTCATTTCAGTAAAATGCTATAATATGAATGTGTCACTGAAGTCTTTTACAGGTCAAAGAGCCTTTTTCTGCAGTGGCTTTGCTACTGCTACTGCAGCCGAGCAAAACTATTGTATACAAATACTGTTAGCTAAAGAAAATGTTTTAATTGTTTTAAAGAAAATGAGAATTTTTTTTAAGTTTCTACCACAAGCTTTAAATAAATATTTTTAATAAGTAAAGCCACTTACAAGAGAAAACAATGGATAAATATTAACTTCTTTTGAATTTATTTATTTTCCTTTTTTATCAAATGCCTACTTCATTCAAGGGAGTCTTTCTTTTTTCCTTCAGGCTTTAAACAGTCTGATGTCTTTAATGAATCTTATGGGTCCCAAACATATCAGTGCAGTGAGAGTGAAGATGATGACTACATTGAGAACAGGCTTACGATACAAGGATGACTTTCCAGAGTTATGCTGCAGGTGAATTGACATTGTGACTTATTTGCAAAATCTGTTTCTGAGCTTGATATTTATTCTAATATATACCCATAAGTCACAATACTGAAATAATGTCAAATATTAAATGTGCATACTTGTCATTGGGCACTTAATATCGATATAAAGAAGAGAATATTTATGTGCTTGTTGTTTTTCCTTCTCATTTAGAGCGTGGGACTGTTTTGTTCGATGCCTGGACCATGCTTACCTTGGTTCCCTGCTCAGCCATGTGATAGTAGCTTTGCTGCCACTTATACATATTCAGCCGAAGGAAACTGCAGCTGTATTTTATTTTCTCATAGTTGAAAACAGGTATTTTGGCTGAACATATTTGGCAAATGGGTTGATGGTATAGGCTTTATCTCAGGGATGATAGTGGTAACTATATTAAAGTTGCCTAATAATGGTGAAAAAATATTTTATAGCGGAGAGTTCTTTTATAAAAGTTCCAATACCTGCATACTTTGCAGAAGGACTTTGAAGTTAGGCAAACAGTATTCCTGGGGTCAGGAAGAGGTGTTGGATTTTGTTTGTATTATGAAAGTGTATTAAAAATTAGGCTACACATTGTGGAAGAGTCCTTTTACTTCCAATGAACTTTCAAACTGCTTTTCAGGAATCATAATTGCCAAATTTTATTACTTGCTTATTCTGCCTTTCAGCTGTTTAGGTTGAGCTGGTAGTTAATGCATGTAGCATGCTACAGTTTCACTGTTTTATATGTCCTTTAATAATTTGTTTACAAAAGGCTCTTGTCTAGAGAACCTGAGTGGGGCACTTGAGGTTTGTGCTCAGCATGGCTGTAGCCCTTTCTCAAGCCACCTTCAATGCCTAAAAATCTGTGGGTTCAAGCACATAAATGGATGAGACCATTTTTTTCAGCAGGGGTCCTGGGTTTGCTTCAGAGGCCATATAGACATGGTCTCAGATGGAGCTTTCCAGCTTCTGATGGCCACATGTTATACCTGTGTGCGGCTGCTGGGTTGCACATCGTGCAGGCTATACAGGCAGCCCCCGCTTAACACAGTTTCATTTAGCGCTATTTTGCTATAGCACTCATTTAAAATTCATACCTCATTTCACTTAGTGCTGAGCCAGCTTCACTGTAGCACACAGAGAAGCAGCAGCAGCAAGAAGCAATGAGTGGCAGCGAGTGGGCATGAGCTCAGGTCCCGCACTGGTGCCACAAGGCCAGGGCCAGCAGGGGCCTAGGGCAGGCCAGCAGGAGCAGGGGCCCTGGGGTTGCACATGGTGCCAGAGCAGCTGGCAGGCGGGGGGGTGGGAAGAAGCAGCGGCAGCAAGAACCATGAGTGCGGGGCCCCTGTCAGTACCAGCAGGGGTGCAGGGCGGGGCAGCAGGAGCACGGGGTCCAGGCTAGCACATGGTGCCAGAGCAGCTGGCGGGCAGGGGATGGGGAGAAGTGGCGGCAGGGAGAAGCATTAGTGCAGAGCCCCATGGTGCCAGAGCCGGCAGGAGCACGGTGCATGGGCTGGCACGTGGGGCTGGAGCTGCCAGCAGGCAGGTGGAGGGGTGGGGAGAGGCAGCGGCGATGATGAGAAACTACGGCAAGAAGAAGTAACCAATTATTTCTATATACATTAAACCCTACTGGGAAATGGGTTTCATTTAGCGCGGTTCTGCTTAATGCTTGGTTTTCCCAGAGCCAATTAAGAGTGTTAAGCAGGGGTTGCCTGTACACTGCAGGGCAGGATTCCCCACCCTGTTGTGTGGGCTGAAGTGGCATATGGCCCTCTGCTGGTGATACATGGCTCCCTCCACAGTGTGGCCTCTGGTGGTTCTGTGCAGCCCTCCCCCCCACCCCCCTTTCTGCACAGATGGTACACAGACCCCCTGACCTCTCCCACACCATGTGGCAGCAAGAAAAGTGTCTACCGGGGCCTATGGGCTGCCAATTGGATAGCGCTGATCTTAGACACCAAGTCAAGCTTGAACTGGGAAGGTGGGGAGGAGAGAACCACTGTCATTTCAGTCTAGTAGCAAAAGAAGTAATTTGTTTTAAAAAAAAAACTGTCTTCTAATTTAAATGCAATCTTATTGTAAGCATATTGAATGTGTTTTGCACTGTTTCTTTAGCTTTCATTCTTCTATTGATACTATGGTCTGTTACTGTTTTATGATGGCCTTGTAAAAATTTCTTTCAATAATTTCTTTTTGTAATATTTATTTTAAAAAAATCAAATTATTAGAGATGCAGTACAAGATTTTCTACATGAAATTTATTTTCTGCCTGACCATCCTGAACTGAAAGAAATTCAAAAAGTCCTTCAGGAGTATAGAAAGGTACAGTTTTCATGACTTTATGCAGCAAAAGAATTTGTGTGTGGTCTAAGAATATAGTTCTGGGTGTTAGGTTGATAATATAATTGTAGAGATTTTCAAAACAGTATAGGAGACGTAGACAACATTAGTTTTAATTTAACGGGAAGTTTTCTTCTGAATAGCCTAGCTTTCCTTGGAAATGTAAACAAACATTTCTCTTTGAGAAGAATTTATGTTTACAACATACCAGATTAAGAGGGTAAAAATGTAAGTGCATCTACATCTAAAGTACATCTCTGTACTTTTTTAACTAAAGTGGAACATTGGGCATTGAATAGATCAAAAATGAAAGCAGAATAAACTAGTGGATTATATTAGCTGTGCCACTGATTAACTGTGAAATGTTGCAGAAACTCATGTTAAGATTCTTGCCCATCTTTAGAATGGAAATTATACTGTTCTCTCCCCTCAGAGAGAGAGAGGGAAACTTGTTAATGTGTGTTACAAAAGGCTTATTTTTTCATCTGGGCTTTGAGATGGATTAGAAACTGTTATGGCTTGGTAGTACTTTTTTTAAAGAATTTCAGCTTGCTGTGGGAAATGAGCTGATAAACTAAATAGTACTTTTAAATCAATGGCAAAATGGACAGAACACTTGTTATTGTTCTGAATTGAACAGAAATAAGACTAAAACTATGTTTTTTGTGACACAGTAATTGTGCCATATGCTATATATTTTGCTTCAGGAGTCCTCCAAAAGCACGGACCTACAAACAATGCTGCAGCTATCAATGAGAGCTATTCAGCATGGGAATGTAGATGTTCGTATCCACGCACTTACCAGTTTGAAGGAAACCTTATACAGAAATCAGGTATTTAAAGCTGCTACAATAAATGAAGTTACTGATAAATGCAGTTAAACATAAACCAGGGTAGTGTCTGGGTCAACAGTATTGTATTATTTTATGTTGGGGGATTTCAGTTTTCTTATAAGTGTGATAGGTTGAAGTGACTTCTCAATCTCTCTTCAGTATATCAGTAAAGATTTCTCTTGTTTTCAGAATGGGTAAAATAGTAAGCTCTTAAATTATTCCCTTTCTTAATTTTTAAGAGAGCTTTCAAATTTTTCTTGAATTTAGCATTTTTGCTGTGAATCAGCAGTCTCTTTTCTTTGTTTAACCCTCTATTAAGGAGAACTTAGCATTATAAGAGAGAAGTCAATCTAGAATTGTAAGGAGGTTGCCCTTAGGTAGAACTAATCATCTCTCTCTTATTCTTATTCTTTATTAAAGTATTTGCTGATTTAACAACCTTTTATTAAGCAAACCTGTCATCAAACAACATGAATTTCAGATTGAACCTTTAGAAAAAGGTTTCATAAAACCAAATATGAAGTTGTCTGCAACTTGCTTCATAGTGCAAATTTCTTAAATAGGACCAAATACAGGAGTAAAGGATTTTCTCTGGATGAAGAAGTGGGGAGGTCCATTGAAGTAATGGGCAAAAATAAAGGATATTGAGAGACTTGGGCCCTAAAAGGAATGAAAAGAGAAAGAATGGCAAGGCCACAGAAGACAACAAGAAAAGTAAAGTCCAGGGGTTGTGTTGGAAACCTGGGAGGAGGATAACTGTACAATGGGCAAATCAAGAAAGAGCAGAAACAAGTGGAGAAGACCAGCCAACAGACTGAGATACATAAAGAGAGAATCAGCTATAGTAGTATTTTTAGTTTTTCCATTTCTAGACTCCTTAGAGAGTGCTGCCACAGTGTAAAACTATTCAGGCATGTTATCCTAATAATAGATTAGGATAATGCTTTGACATTTTGTTCTTCAATTAGATTCTGTAACTTTCATGAAAATCACTTTTTTTAAATACTTTTTGGTTTGGTGTGCAGAAAATGTATATATTTCATTCATCAAGGCAATTTTCTACAGCATTTTAATATTTTCATGCAATGGTAGTTTTTTTAGAAATATTTTTTCTATTACCACATCTCCATTTTAAGTGTTGTATGATATCTCTGTCCTCTGATTTGATGTACTGAAAATGATCCTTTTTCATACAATCTGTTCTTTTAGCAGAAATTTATTCAAGTATTGTTCATTCTTGCTGAACAGAATTTAGGATGATCCTCCTTATTTTAATGGAGGCTCTGGATGTGCTTAATTTTTTACCGCTAGTTTTACAGTCAGTTATGAAGGCTACTTCATTGTTGCTTTTATGTCAGCATTTTTAAACTGATTAATATAAGGAAATTATAAGTGATACTTATGTCTGGCATGCAGATGAATCAGTTTATCTTTTCAACATTGGCTTGATTAAGTGAAAGAGTGATTTTAAGAGATCCGTTTCTTTTTTAATCTCAAAGGCATGTTTTCTAACTCTTTCACATTGTACACAAGTGTGTTTATAGACTGATTCACAGATAAGAAAGTATGCATTTCCACATGAATAGTTCCTAATTCCAGTCATTTTTCCCATGCTCAGCTATTCAACATCAGATGGCTATCTATTGATGGGCATAGATAAGAAGGCTTAAGTTGTTGTTTTTTGCTATGCTGATGCATCAGTAAGCTGCTGTCAAATCAGCTGTGTCTTGCGGTGGGCTATTGGATTGTTTTTCTAATTATCAGCAGTGGTATGGCTAAGAAGTATTTTAACAAAAATAAAAGTAGTGTGAAACAATACTTGTTTTATTTAATGAATCAGGAACAGGTTTAAAAGAAAGGCATTGAGTATTTGCACTGTAATCTGGCCCCCCACAAATTGATTTTTTGTTTTTATAGAAAGGAGGTTGTTTTCAGTTCTTATGGATAAGAAAAGATGATCACTGCTCTAAAGAGATTATGTATTGAAAATACATCTTTTATCCCTTATTCTTTTGTGTATTTCTATTTTTATTCTTATCTGAGTGAGCAGTGCAGGAAGACTATCTGATAATTAAGCTAGAAGACTGGATCACAAATAAAACAGGACAGGTAGTGAATGATAACAAACAGGAAGTTTATGGAAGAATGGACTACAGGAATAAAGTTCTTAACATCAACTTTGCTATATCTGTATTTATGATTATTTGTCTTCCTGTTTCTTTCAATTTTTCTTAGGAAAAGTTGACTAAATATGTAACAGACAGTGAAACTGTGGAGCCAGTCATCTCCCAGTTGGTAACTGCGCTTTTAATTGGCTGTCAAGATGCAAACCCTCAAGCCCGACTGCTTTGTGGAGAATGTTTAGGTGAGCTGGGTGCTGTGGATCCAGGTAGACTGGACTTTTCAACAAGTGAAACGCAAGGAAAAAACTTTACATTTGTGGTAAGAAGAATTACATCAAAGTTTCTGTAGTACCATGCTGTGAACTTCCAGATCTGCAGTCAGAAAAATATTAAACTGAATATATCAGAATGAGTAGTAAAATGTTGTGGAAAGGCCTAAACTTGAAAACATTTGATTTTGTAAGAAGGTAATTATTAAAGGTAAGGGCCTTTCTTCAATAGTAATCCTTAAAGATTCCACATAATGCTCTGATAAAAATATTTAAAGTAGAGAGTACCTGTGAGAGACTAATGTATAATTAAATGAAAAATAAAACTTTAGATACTTTCAGAATAGTAAAATAATGTAGGAATCTAATTTATCTCAATAATACTTTAGACCTTCACTAGGTCATGTTTCATAGTAATGCTGACTCTGAATGCAGTTATACATTATCATCAGGGGTTTAGGTTTTCCCTGATTTAAAAAAAAAAAAAAATCACAAATTCTCTGATTAAAACCCCAACAATCCATGATTAAAATGAAAGACCATTATATATCTAGGTCAGTTGAACACAATGTTTTCTTGAGATATTTACAATTTTAAAGCAATTTGGAATCCTACCAGTGCCTCAATCACTATAATAAAATAAATTCTAAATAGCTGTAAATTTTGGTGTTTGATTTGGGGTTTTTTATCAGAGAAAATCATAGCTTCCTCTGCCCCATTAGCTCACAGAATACAGGTCCAGGTCCCTCACTCCTAAGTCACTGCCC
>NW_017728995.1:42854735-42876014 GCF_001723915.1 Gavialis gangeticus
ACAAGTCCCTGGTCCTGCTGGTGTCCCTTACCCTGCCCCCTGGGTCCTGCTGGTACTTCTGAATCCCCCCCAACAGCCCTCTGAGGACTGCTGGTGCCACTCACTTCCCCCCTGCCCCCACAACCCCCTGGTCCTGCTGGTTCCTCGTGCCCCCCCCCAGCCCTGCTGGAGGGGGCCTCTAGCTGCCAGAGCTATGAGGCCAGGGACCTGGATCTACATCCCCCTCCCCACTGCAGCAGTGCCTGAGCCCTGCAGGAGGTGGCAACTGCTGCAGCGGAGCAGAGCACACAGACTGGCTCCCAATACCCTGCTGCCTGCTCCCTGCCTGCTGCGGGCTTAGGCTCCCCACCCTGCTGCCCTCCCTTGGGGTCTCCACAGCCCAGCGGGTGCAACCTGGCGTGACAGGGCAGAATGGGGCTGTACAGGGAAGCTGCTTGCTACTGCAAACTCCACGCTGCCCTGGCAAGACATCCTCTGCCCACATGGCAGTAGCAGAGGCAGTGGTGCAGGGTTATGACCCTTGCTGTGCCGTGTGGGCAGGGAATGCCTTGCCAAGGCAGCTTGGAGCCCACAGCAGCAATGAGCTTCCCTGTGTGGCCCTGCTCTGCCCTGCCATGCCAGGTTGCACCTGCTGGGCTGCAGAAGCCCCTGAGGAGGGCAGCAGGACAGGGAGCCCGAGCTTGCAGTGGACAGCCTCTGCCCCACATAAAGATCTAGGGGTCATGGTTTGCTGCCCCTGCCTCCCTGAGAGTGTGTGCAGCGGTGGGGAGCCAGCCCTACCTCCCCACCCCCAAGACAATTCACCTGCAGACCTACCCCACTCCCTGCTGGAGCCCTGTAGCCTCATATACTGGCCCTGGGCTGCAAGCCCCATGCACCTGTCCAACTCCCTCCCTCCCTATGGAGGCCTCAATATCCCCTCTTTCCCCCCAGACTTACCTGCAGGAGCTGCTCTGTAATAAATACATGCACATGGTGCCCCCTGCCTGACTTCCCTCCTTCCACTCCCCACAGCCCCTTGTAGGCTGGAACTTTGCCACCCTGCAGAGAACTCTTTGCAAAAATATAAAATCCACATTAAAATGAAAAATCCACATTTTCCTCTGGTAAAGGGGGAAATCCATGCTTTTCTCTGTTTTTCCACTGGAAACAGAAAACCGGAATCCCTGATTATCATGCAGTAACATAGCTAAACTGTTCCGCCTAACTTTAATTAGAGTCATGTGGTTCAGCTCTAAGATTCCATTTTGTAAAAATTTCCTTAAGGAGGGTACCACTGGATAAAATGCTTGAACATCACTATTTGAGTATTTTAACTGAAGTAAAATAATATGGATTGTTTGCACACGTGCACGCGTGTGCGTGTGTGTGCGTGTGTGTGTGTGTGCTGAGACTCCCTCTAAGCCAGGGGTGGGCAGTTTTTTGTTGGAGGGTCACTTATGGAGGTTTGATGAGATTTGTTTCAGGGTGGGTCAGCAACTCCCACCTCTACTCCCACTTGCAGCAGCTCACCAAAATGCCCCAAGTGATCAGATGGAGTGATCAGATGGAGCAGGTGGTCAGGGTCTCCATGGAGACTGGCCCAGGAGCCCCACAAGCAGGGCATGCTTTGCTGGGCAGATGGGAAGGGGCATTGGGTGGTGAGCAGCCTGTCCTGCTCCCAGATACCACCACCCACCGTGGCTTCTTCTCATGTGCCCAGCTGAGCACGCCCTGCCTGTGGGGGTCCCAAGTCGGTCACTGTGGAGACCCTGACCACCTGCCAGTCCATCTGGCACTTCTGGTGGTGGGTATAGGGCAGATGGCCTGGGGTGCCTAGGCATCAGGGCCGGGTCCAGCAGTGAGGGTGACACTGGCAGTGGTGGCCAGAAGGAGCCATTACTGGGAAGGTGAGTCTAGCCACTCCTGCCCCACTGTGCATCCAGGAGTGGTGGGACCAGCTACATGAGCCATGGCTTGGACTGCCCCCTGTGCCTGGGCTGGGTGGGGCCAAGGAACCTGCTGCAGGCCAGATAAAGTCCCTTGGTAGGATGGATCCAGCTGTATTTTGCCAACTCTTGCTTTAGGTTGTAAAATACTTAAGGTTATGGATGCAGAAATTCAGCTCTTGCTACTGTGTGGATGCAAACAACTTAAACAACTGCTCTGCAGGCTGCTCAGAAAAATATTATCTTAAATACTGTTAGTTTGAGCCTTCTTTCTTTGTAAGCAACTTTTTCCATATGTGCTACGTTTTGGGGATGACCATGTAGTGATTAATATCAATGCTCTCTCTTCTTGGGTCTTCTCTTCTGACTGGGATTTTCCAGTGAGAATTTACTCCTTTTGAATGCTAATATGAATTGGAGTATATAATACAGGTTTCCCTCACCAACCACGAGGGTTAGCTTACTGAAAGTTCCCGTGGTTGGCAAAACTGGCAGGGCTGGGGGAGTGGGGCCTGTAGGTGCGGGGTGAGGGGCACCAGCAAGGCTGGGCAGGTTGGGGGAGATGAGAGGTATGAGCAGGGTCAGGGGAGCCGTGGGGGGTATTTTCCAACTGTACCTCCCCCATCTGAAGCATGGATACTCAAAACCATGGTTCGTAAAACTGTAGTTAGCGAGGAAAACCTGTAATAAAAATTCTAGCCTCCTTTCTAATTTAAAGCCATTGAAAACAAGATTAAAAAAGTGAAAGAGTGAATATTTTAATTAAGCAGGTAATCTACCTGTATTAATGATATTTATTCCTTGTTTATTTCCGAGACTGGAGTGGAGGATCCAAATTTTGCTTTTGGATTATTAATGGAACTAACCAGAGCATTCCTCGCTTATGCTGATAATGTCCGTGCTCAAGATTCTGCAGCATATGCCATTCAGGTAAGGGAATGTGTTAGGTGCATCATCTTTTTTTCATTACTGAATTGTTTCTTTGTTACGCTGAAGAGCAGAATCTGTATAATATAATTATTATAGCATTTATGTGTGTGTGTCTATGCACACAGACACCTACATAAAATAGTCCTTTTAGAATATTTCAGATCCTTTAGAATATTTCACTTACTAAGGTACATAGAAGTAGATTGGGAAAAGGAGCTTGGGGTGTTGTAGGAATATGGACTGACTGGACACAGATCTTGGGTCTGGGAGCTAAGAAGGGAAATAGAGGGAGACATGCAGGCAAGAGCTAGGCTAGGGGTAGAAATCAGTTTTGGAGCTTAGTGGGGGTGGGACTTAGACTGGGAAACAGGACGGTGGGAGAAGACATGGCTGATAAGGAGCCAGAATATGGAGGGAAAACTAGGAGTAGTTGGAAAAAAGAATATTTCTGAATGAAAATCCTGTGTATGGTAGATGTGTTTTTGGTGTCAGATGTAATGTGTTCTTGAGATTTTTTTTATGACTTTTCAAATTCAAGGTCAAATTACCACTATTTAAAAACCACAGACTTGATCTCGTAAACCTTTTAAGAAGAAGGTTTGAGTCCCGTTTCTCTTTTTGGGGTTTCTTTGTTGTTCTCCCGCCCTGGCGGGGGGTCGGGCTAGAAGATCTACTAGGTCCCTTCCGACCCTTAATCTATGAATCTATGAATCTATGAAAAAGAAAACACCTTCTTCTTATTTTGTTACTTATAACAACATGATTCAAATGGAGAGTGATCTCTTAACTATCTTTTGCTTCAGAATTTAGTGGGGAGAGAACTGAAGAGCCTGATAATTTCTAAACCATTTGTTCTAACATGAAGGTTTCTCGTGTCCTTAACAAATCTGATCTTTGATCTCTGGTAAATACCAGTAGTACTTTGTTGCTGACTTTGTTAACCAAGTGTGCCTGGTATTACTTCCATGCTGTCGAGCTTGCCTCCAGAATGCGTTCTTTTAAAAATACAGAGCTAATTTAAAATATCTAGTTGTGAACCTGTTCTTACAATGCTAGCATTTGTTATATTTTTAGACTGCTTGTTTTAGACTGCACAGAGGGTTTCTTTTATGGTCTATTTGTGGTGTGACTCAGTCTCAGACCTATGTGATTTCAGAATGTGGGCTAGATAGAATTTTTCTTGATCTGTTTGCTCTTATGGGTCTATGTAGTAGTTAATGTATTCCAGTTTTAAAACAAACAAACAAGCAAAAAAAAAAGACTTTCACTGGCAGGGAGCTGAACTTGTTCAAATAAACTGCTGCACCCTACTTAAGGATTTTGAAAAAGATAAGAAAATTCTTGAAGTATTTGGATCTACTGCAGTCCTGTTATGCTCATGATCTTTCATCCTATCAGTAGAGTAATACTTTCTATCAGTGTTAATTTTCAAGTCAGTGATACAGTCCCCTTCAGTGCTATTGTGTTCATAGAAATGAAAATCATACTAACACTGATATTAAGGACTTAATGTGGCACAGGACCCTGTGGAGGTCCTCTGCACTGGGGTTTTCAGTTTTGGTTTTCTTTGTCATTGGTTGTGACCATTATGAATAGGTGAATTAGTCCTTTACAATACTAGCTTTTTAACATGTAGCATGGGTTTTTTTTTAGGAATTGTTATCCATCTATGAGTGTAGAGAGACAAAAAATGATTGCTCAGGTTCCAGGCTTTGGAGGAGATTTCCTGAGAATGTTCAGGAAATATTGGAACCTCACCTAAACACACGGTAGGTGATAGTTTTTAAATATAATTTCTTTGAAAATATTTTTTTTATCTGGATTAGCAATAATTAAGCTTATCTTTTGTGCATAATACTCTCAACTTGGGTATTACTGGGTAGATTGGAGTGCTACAGAAAAGAACCTGGGGTGTCATACTGGATTGCAAGTTGTACGTGTGTCAAAGTATATTATTGAAAAGAAGGCCTAATAGCATATGGAGTGTATTAACAAGAGTGTCGTATTAAAGTAAAAGAAAGCAACTTTTCCACTCTGTTCAGTGCTGGTGAGGACTTGCCTATAATAACATATCCTGTTTTGGACACCACATTTTAAGAAAGGCATTGACAAATTGGGAAAAATCCAGCAAAGAGCCCCCATCTTTGTGTTTTTATATCCTTTATTTTTTCAGCCAGTCCCTATTAATTGGGAAATTTATGAAATTGTATGACTTTACCAGACTAACTTAAACAGCGGAAGGGACATGCATATAAATTCTTGCAGTGCATATTCCATGGTATTTTATATGAAATGCAACAAGAAATAAAAATGGCATCTGCTTCATATACATACACGCACTACACTATATATAAAATAGACTACACTGGATATATACATGCATAAATAAATATGCATAAATATACATACACTGTGTTTATATTATGTGCGTATTCTATGGTCTCTGTCTCTCTCTTTATGATAAAACCTTTAGAGAATTCCAGAAGTCCAAGTAGGACTGCAGTCAGAATACTACTTGGTTAATTGCAGAAGGTGTCTTTTTCTTTTGTGTAAGGAAAAAATAGCTGTTTACACTATTTGCATTTTAAAATTGCAGATACAAGAGCTATCAGAAAGCAGTAAACTGGTCTAAGATGAAGAAACCAATTTACTTAAGTAAATTAGGTAACAACTTTGCAGAATGGTCGGCAACCTGGGCAGGTTATCTTATAACAAAGGTAAGAACAATTAATGTTTTGTATATATCTTAAAAACAAACTGGGGAGCTGCATGCCACCGTATGTGAGGCATGTAGAGTTTCAGAGTTCATTACATTCTCCTTGTTTAAAGAAATGAATGAAAAATCTAAAAGGAATAAAGCTCACTTTAGGGTGGAAACAGACATTGCCCTTGTGTCATTGAATTAAACTGAATTTGTGGCCATGAAGTAGATCCTATCAACTTGTGCTGCTATTTAGTAGCAGACATCTGCTTGTTTTAAGAGGTGAGAGAGTGGGCAGGCTGGAGCTGCCTGTGCTTTCCTCAGCTTCCTTGGACAGGCACTCCCAAGCCTTAAGGGGCATGATCCTGCCTGCCCTTGGAATTCTTGTGCAGGATTGGGTCTCTTGAGCCCTGGGAGTACCTGCCCAGCTTTCCCTCTCTTACACAGACATGTTCATTCGATACTCTGATGCTGTCCCGGAGCTGGAAACTGCACTGGAGCCATTTTGACAGTTGGGACCCCAGCACATCACCAGAGTGAGCTTTCCCTGCTTACGAAGGTGTGTCATACAGTCATAGACATTTTGGGTTGGAAGGGACCTCAGGAGGTCATTTAGCCCAACCCCCTGCTTAAAGCAGGACCCATCCCCAACTAGATAATCCCACTCAAGGCTTTGTCTAGCTTAGTTTTAAAAACCTCCAAGAATGGACAGTCCACAGCCTCTCTGGGTAACGTGTTCCAGTGTTTTACTACTGTATTAGCGAGAAAATTCTTCCTAATATCTAACCTAAATTTCCCTTGCTGCAACTTGAGATCCTTGCTCCTTGTTCTAACACCTTGTCACCACTGAAAACAGTCTAGATTCTCATCGTCTTTGTGAACCCCCCTTCAGGTAGCTGCAGGCTGCTATTAAATCCCCTCTAGACTAAGTAAGACCAGTTCCCTCAGCCTTGCCTCATAAGTCATGTGCCCCAACCCACAAGTCATTTTTGTTGCCCTCAGCTGGATTCTCTCCAGTTTGTCCACATCCTTTCTGTAGTGGGGAGTCAAAACTGAACACGTTGCTCTAGATGCGACTCCGCCAGTGCTGAATAGAGTGGAATAATTGCCTCCCTTAACCTGGTAGCAACACACCTACCAATGCAGCCCAGTATTCTGTTAGTCTTCTTGGCAACAAGGACCCACTGTTGACTCATGTTAAGCTTACTGTCCACTGTAACCCTTGGTCATTTTCTGCAGAGCTGCTGCCCAGTCAGTCAGCCCCCAGCCTGTACTGGTGCATGGGGTTGTTCTATCCTAAGTGCAGAACTTTGCACTTGTCCTTATTGAACCTCATGAGATTTCTTTTGGTCCAATCCTCCAATTCATGTAGATCACTCTGAATCCTAACTCCATCCTCCAGTGTATCTACTACTCCCCCCAGCTCGGTGTCATCTGTAAACTCACTGAGGGTGCACGCTGTGCTGTCTATCAGGTTGTTGATGAAGATATTGAACAAAACTGGTCCTAGGACCGACTTCTGGGGCACTCAACTTGATATTGACTGCCAACTAGACACTGAGTCATTGATTCTACCCTCTGAGCCCAATGCTCTAGCCAGCTTTCTGTCCACTTTACAGTCCTCTCATCCAGCCTATACTTCCTTAGTTTGCCTGCAAGAACGTTGTGGGAGACTGTATCAAAAGCCTTGCTAAAATCAAGTTATACCACATGCACTGGTCTCCCCGCATCCACAGAGCCAGTCATCTCATCAGAGAAGGCAGTCAGCTTGGTTGGGCATAACTTGCCCCGGTGAATTGATGCTGACTGTTCCTAATCACCTTCTTCTCCTCCATGTGCTTAGAAATGGTTCCTTGAGGATCTGCCCCATGATTTTTTCTGGGAAATGAGGTGAGGCTGACCTCTCTGTTGTTCCCTGGATCCTTCTTTTTCCCTTTCTTAAATATGGGCACTATATTTGCCCTTTTCCAATCATCCAGGACCCCTCCCGATTGCCATGATTTTTTAAAGATGATGGCCAGCGGCTCTGCAATCACATCAGCACCTTTGGGTGCATCCCATCTGGCCCCAGGGACTTGTATATGTCCAGCTTTTCTGAACAGGCCCTAACCTGTTCTTTTACCACTGTTGGCTGCTCACCTTCTCCCCAAACTGTTCTGCTATGTGCAGTAGTCTGGGAGCTCACCTCACCTGTGAAGACTGAGGTGAAAAAGGCATTGAGTACTTCAGCCTTTTCTGCATCCTCTGTCACTAGGTTGCTTCCCCAGTTCAGTTAAGGAAGCCACACTTTTCTTGATTTTCCTATTGTTACTGACATACTTGTAGAAACCCATCTTGTTACCCTTCATGTCCCTTGCTAGCTGCAACTTCAGTTACACTTTGGCCTTCCTGATTTCATCCCTGCTTGCCTGAGCAGTATTCTTATACTCCTCCCTAGTCTAGTCATCTGTCCAAGCTTCTACTTCTTATACGCTTCCTTTTTGTGTTTAAGCTCACCAAAGAGTTCTCTGCTAAGCCAAGCTGGTCACCTGCCATATTTGTTGTTCTTCCTGCACATCTGGATAGTTTGTTCCTGTGCCCTCCGTAAGGTTTCTTTAAAATATAACCAGTTCTCCTGGACTTCTTTCCCCCTCAGACTGGCCTCCCCAGAGATCCTGCTTATTAATTCCCTGAGGGAGTCAAAGTTTGCTTTCTCAAGTGCAGGGTCTTTATTCTGCAGTACAACTCTCAGGATCCTTTTGTCAGGATACTGAACTTGATCATCTTGTGGTCACTGTTGCCCAGGTTGTCATCCTCTTCTACAACCCTCACCAACTCTTCCCTGTATGTGAGTAGCAGGTCAAAAAGAGCACAGCCCCTACTTGGTCTCTCAAACACTTGCACTAGAAAGTTGTCCCCAGCACTCTCTAAAAACTTCATGGATTGCTTATGCACTGCTGTATTGCCCTCTCAGGATGTGTCAGGGTGACTGAAATCCCTCATGCCTGTGATCTGGAAACTTCCAGTAGTTTTCTGAAGAAAGTCTTAATTCCACAGGATAGGGCTAACAAGGTTCTCTCAGTTCCATTGATCGCAAAGAGGAGATTCTGGTGTTCAGAACATTGAGGAATTTTTAGTAGAGGCTTGATTAGCAATGTTAATATTAACAACCAGAATTACTATAGACATCAAGGCCTACAAATCTGTAGTGTTGTTTTTTTACTAGAGCTGTTCCTTGTTAGAAGGGCACCTTAGTAGGACTGTTGTTAATATTGCATAACAGTCAAAGACTTGGTAAGGACCTCAAACACCTTTCTGTAGTGCTTAAACAATTGGAAACTGAAAATACTGTGACAATTGCTTCTGCAACAAGATATTAAATCTAAAATCATGTTATCAGAAATCTAGGGAAGGAAATTCCTCATTTTTGTCTTATCTCTGTAGTCACAGAAACCTATTAGCTCATTAGTTCTTATTTCCCTATTCCCCCAAGTTGATATGCATAAGTGATACATTCAGAATGTCTTTGTTAAATGAGCCTCTAAAGCAGGAGCCCCTGTAACTTGTTAGCTGCATTAGATTTTTCTAGTTTCTGATAAAGAAATAAAAACAAGTTTACAGTTCCTTTCCCTCCTGGTAAGTGGAAAGATGGGAGTTTTTCCTTGAGGCTGCTGGAGGAAAGGAAGTTAGAATCTTAACTCTCCATACAGTCTCTGTGGTGAGAAATCCGCAATATATGCTTATACTGGTGTGTCCTGCTTGGCAATGTATGTTCCCTAAGTTTTATGTGCATGGTGGCAACTCCTCTCTTCCTGATGCAGGTCTACGTCTATCTACCATTTGTGGGTCATCAGATAATAAACTGGATTGGACATAATTGATCTTCATTAATAATAAAAAAAAAAAAGATTATATTATATAAAAAAAAAAAGAATATTATACTGAAGCCTTAAAAAAATCATGCCAGTCACATTTTTTTATCTATCAAAATCAGATTTTTCTTGAAAAATACCATATTTGTTATAGGTACAACATGAGCTTGCCAGCAAAGTCTTCAACTGCTGCAGTATCATAATGAAAAATGACTTCAAAGTGACAATCTATCTTCTTCCACACATTCTTGTTTATGTTTTACTGGGATGCAGTCAGGAGGATCAGCAAGAGGTAAGATGGACTTATCATAGTCATAAAGAAATGAGACTGGATGGAACTTTGAGAGGTCCTCTAGATTAACAACTCCCTGTCTGAGGTAAGTTCATCGTTATAATCGCATTCATTTTTCACAAAAATTAAAATTGAGGAATCTCAGCACAATATTTGAAGAGCTCAGTATAAATTTTAGATATTCAACACTAGTCTTCATTAATAACATCAATTTCCAGGCAGGTTTTTTTGTAAATCTTGGTAGTTCCTCTATGAATCCCAGTTGTACAGGAGCAACACCAGGAGCTAGAGTGTTAGAGGGAGAACATGGATGTGCCACACCTTGCTCAGGGCTAAACTGAGCTGAGGCGTCAACAGACTCTTGACTCATAACTATCCCGCTGTGGCTTTCACCTGCACTTTAGGGCTCAACCTTTTAGAGGGGCAGGCTGGGTGCTTACGAACTGCCTGCACTGTGGGCCACCAATCCCCTCTCCACTCCACTGCCAGAAGGAAGTGACTGGCAATGGCAGAGGGAGAGGAAGGAGGCAGAGAAGGAGAGCTGCAGAGATAGCAGGCCAGGGAATGTAATGTACCAGGTCAAGCTGTTTGCTGCTGGTCCCCTGTGCTGCAGGCTGGATCCAGTTGCTTTGAAATCTAGATCCAGACCATAGGACATAGGTTGAGCACGACTGATTTTGGGGAAAAGCTGCTTGATTTAATACCCCTAGTTAGCAGTTCATGGTGCCGTGTAGTTTTGAGTCAACCTCTGCACTTGGTAATAGGAGCCTGCAGCTTGTGTTCCAGAAAGGTGGATGTGGGTAGGTGGGTATGTGGTTTTCTGAGAGAAACCAGGAAAAAGTGTAGACTCTAACTTTTCTTCAGATTTCTATTTTGAATATAACTGTACATTAATCATTCTTCTCCTGTTTCTAATTCTGTAGCTAAGATGTGTTTGCTTGTGTGTCCTTGCTGTGGGGAGTTTCAGTATATAAATTACAGATACAGTTATAATGCCTAATATTTCTAGTTCGACCTTTGTTTTTTCAGCTGTCCTATAATAGTTTGCAGCCTGTATGATGACTCTAAAAATGTCTGCCTTTTTTATATTAACTTTTGGGTAGGTTTACGCAGAGATCATGGCTGTTCTCAAACATGATGACCTCTGTAACAGAAGACTCCAGGATAGTGCCTTGGATCTGAGTCAACTAAGCACCCAGACAGTGTTCTCCATGCTTGATCACCTGACACAATGGGCTAGACATAAGTTCCAGATGCTTATTGCTGAGAAAACTACTAGCAAGTCAAACAGAGACAAGGGAGATGGGAAATGTTAGTGATACTAATTAACATGGCATGTGAACTGGAATTAGTATTCTTCAGATAAGCATATAGGCTGTTTACAGATGTTAAAAAAAAATGCACTTTACCAGAAGCAGCAGCATGTTACTTCGACTTGGCTCTGCAGCATCTGTATAGATTGGGCGCTTCAGTGGGGCTTTCTGGCACTCTTCTGTGAAGCCAAGTCAATCAGCTATTAGATAAAAATGCAAAAGAAGCCCCACTAAAGCACCAGATCTATACAGACATTGAACAAGCTGGGTCCAACTAATGCATTGCCTCTTTTGGGCGTGCACTGGGCTCAGTGTGGGAGTGTGCTGAGTTTAAAGGAAAGCACCATTTTAGAGTTGTTGGGTTTTTCTAATGTCTGCAAGCAGCCATAGGAATATCCCTTAAATAAGAACTATATAAGAATGAAACATTACTGCTGAGATGATGATAGTATCTTTTTTTTAATTTCTTCTTACCATACTATTGGTAAATTGTTGTAACATTATCCTCTGAATCGAAATACATAGTGTCAAAGTAAAACATGATGTAATACTTTTTTTGCCTAAATTTTATTTTTGGAAATCTGTAAAACTAAGTTGGTATACATGCTGCCTAGAAAACCTTAGGAGCGCGGAACTAAAGACATTTCTGAGAAATCATAGTTATGCTAAAGGAGGCATATTCTCAATATAGCCCATCATAAAATTGTAATAAGAGATAAACTGAACATTGATGTTTAAGATAACTTGAAGTTAAACTTAGATAACAAACTTTTTAAACGATTTCATTCCACAGCATCAAGCGAGAACTATGGAGAATATCAAAATGTGACTCGTTTTCTAGACCTCATACCTCAGGATACATTGGCTATAGCTTCCTTTCGTTCTAAGGCATACACAAGAGCTGTGATGCACTTTGAATCTTTCATCACAGAAAAGAAACAAAATATCCAGGAGCATCTCGGTTTTTTACAGGTTTTTAAATATATATTTTTTAAAGTTTTTATTTTTGATAAAGGTGTAAGTACACCTCTCTAGATGCTGCTTTGTTGGAGGAGGGGCTTTTTTTGGCTGCAGGGTATTCTCCTTAATTATAAGGAAAAAATAAATTTAAAATGAGAATCTAATAACATTTTACACTAAAAGCTGCACTATCTGGCACCTTACAAGCCAGCATGCTCTATTAACCAGTATGCTGGCTTGTAAGGGAAAAGCAAAATCAGAAGTGTCCACCATGGCAATTTCGGTTTCGCCGAGCCCCCAAGGCCTGGGGCATAGCAGCTTGCATGGGGCCCCCCTCCCTGTTTCCTGCAGGAGGGGCAGCAATGCGGCAGGAGAGGCAGCGGCCTGAGCAGGCAAAGACGTGTGTTCGGGCCGCTCAGTGAACTGGCATATTTTGTTATCCGGCACCCCCCATTCCCCATGGGTGCTGGATAGCCAAGCTTTTACTGTAAATTTAAAGAGAAACTACTGCTCTTTCAGTGAACTTGAGTTTCTTAAAAAAAAAAAAAAAAGCCCATCTATCACTGAAATTCCTGTATGTAAAGGAAAGTTACTTATGCCAATATAGATGAAATACACTTTGTATTTTACAGATGTGAAGGATATTTTCAAGAAACGTTATTAACTTGTAACATGAGATAAACCAACACTGTTCATGTTTCCCTGTTTATATTATCCAGTGATTTCCTAGTTTGAAGAAGTAATTTAGAATGATAGTACTGTGATCAGCTGCATACAGCTTGCAAGTCTGAATTGTACAACTTGCTGAGAATTTGCTCCTTTTCATAAACTGGTTCAAATAAACCCTGATAATATTACTCCTTTCAGTAGCATAAGATGGTGACTACTGGTGCATATGACAGTTAAAGCATGGCTGAAGTGCATTTGGAAATCTGGCCAATAAAATAGTCTGAGATGTCTAAAGAATTTACTGAAGTGATTCATGACTGAGAATTCTGCTTTGGAATGGTCTGATAAGAATATTCTTTAGCAATATGCTTGATTCTTAAGATATACAGATGGCTTAATTTTTTTTTCAGTAGAAGTACTGCGATTGGTTTACATTTCTAATAGCAATATTTTTTTGCATTTAAACAAAGAAACTATATGCTGCTATGCATGAACCAGATGGAGTGGCTGGGGTGAGTGCAATTCGAAAGGCAGAACCATCTCTGAAAGAACAGATCCTTGAACATGAAAGCATTGGTTTGCTGAGGGATGCTACAGCCTGTTATGACAGAGCTATTCAGCTGGAACCTGATGAGGTAAAATGCAAGGCAAATTCTTACTTTTCCATTCTGTGAAAACACAAACAGTATGATGGTGGTTTAAAATATTTTATATAAAATATGAACATAAGTGTGCTTTTATATTGATTTCCTTTGAGTTGCTATTAACAGTAATTGAACCTTCTTTAGAAATATATGCAGGTACTTTGTATGGTTGGGGAGTGGGGGTGAGTTGTGTTTGGGGGGGATTTGTGAAGGTGTGGGCTGGGACTGGGAGCCACACGCCATCAAGCCAGGCAGCTTCCATGCCTCCACATGCGGCTTCTGGCACTCAAGTGGGAAGTTGCATGTGGAGGCAAGCAGGAGCCTACCCGGCCCAGTGGTGTGCAACTCCATGCCTCTATGTGCAGCTTTCTGCCCAGCCTGGTGGTGCATGGCTCTGCTTCCAGCTATGCACCATCGAGCCAAGTTGGCCCTTCACATTGGGCTTCCAGCACTCCAGTGAGGAGTCATGTGCCACTGGGCCAGGCCGTTGGGCTACAGAGTCATGTGCCATTGGGCCAGGCGGACTCCTGCTTGCCTCCATGTGTGACTTTCTGCTGGAGTACTGGAAGCCCCACGTGGAGGCATGGAACCAGTGGCCCAGCCCAATGGTGCATAGTCCGCCCACCCACAAACCCCATACCCACTCCCTGCTCCTGCAGGCAGGACCTCCTCTTCCCCCTTACTCAGCTATCCAGTTGCACCATTCTGTGCCTCCACATCATGGGGCTCCCAGGTAGAGTGCCAGGACCCCTGGGGAGGTGAAGGAACAGAGCCTGCCATGGTTAACTTATGCAGTTAGGTGCAGTCATGCCTTTTATGTGCAAAGTTGCATGGGTGTATAATTGCATAATTCCCTAGGGTGTACATAGTGGGTTCATGCTCTTGATTCTGAACAATGCTGGTTTAAAAGTGAAAGTGGTAATTGGTATATCTATGGACTGATCTCTGCATGTGGATGATCAGATAATTGGCAGGTTTTGTTTGGTAAAGATCCAGGATTAGATGGCAGATATGTATATTGGTGCAGATGTGTGCCAGCAGAAATATTAGGACACCTTAGAATAGTGCTTGCTCATTCCGTTTGCCTCACTATTTAATTTCAACTTTTTCATGAACCTTTTTCATGAATACAGACCAAAAACAACAACGTGAAATCAACAGGTGGCAAATTTAAAACTGATAAGAGGATATCCACCTGTGTATAACTAACTGTGGAATTCTTTGGCATAAGATATGGAGGCTGATAGCTTAGCTGGTCTTAAGGGTATTGGAAGTTAATAAAGCCAGTGTAAGTATCCAAGATTTTAGTAGTACTGCTGGGTAAATAGTATTTACCCACAAAACAGCCAGTGTTTTGGAAAGGATATAAACCCTGAAGTTTCAGGGTATAAATTCACTTCTACCTAGTTGTGGGAGGGAGGGGAGTGGTTGGTAGAACCTTTCCCTGAAGATGAGTTGTTCTGGAATTGCTCATTTCAAGCTTTCTTGCATGTTCCTATGAAGCAGCTGACCACTGTTGAAGGCAGGATATGGTAAATCTGGTGCTCTTGTACTCCTAATTCAGTTAGGATCTACTGAAAAAAAACTCCCCAAAACATCGTTAGACCAATTGTGAATGAAGCTACTCAAAGTCTGTTTTGACTTTTCCTTTTTTTCAAAGTTCTTTTGACACGAATGTGTTTTATCTCTTTTTCTCACTGTTTATATGAATTCATCATTCAGACTGTTAAATAGCATTTCTCAGGGTCACATATTTAAAAAATCACTCTGAACCTGATTTTATGTATTTCTGAAAAGTTTCAGAAATTACATGTGTAATTTGAGGTTCTTGAAGTCAGATGCTCTGTTCAAATTTGTAATTTTTTTTGGTGATTTGATTATTCTTTTAATGAGTAACTTTTAATTATTTATTTCCTTTTCATATCAAACTAAAAGCAAGAAAAATATTCAAGAAAAATTAAAAGTGAAAACCTAGATAAATGCCCTGCAGATTACCACCCTGGTATTTCTTGATAATGGGTGATACCCATTTTGATTATGCATTCCTATATTTCTAGATAATTCATTATCATGGTGTTGTGAAGTCCATGTTAGGTCTTGGACAATTATCTACTGTGATCACTCAAGTGAACGGAGTGCTTGCCAACAGGTAATAAATTGGTTTATTACAACTAAAACGATTTTTGAGTAACACAACATTCTTGTACTACAGCTGTATCTAATTATTATTCCCACATGATCAGGTACATAATGCAGAAGTCATGAGCAGTTTGAGAAAGGAGAACTCTTACATTTTAAAATTTTTAAATAAAATCCTAATTTCAGGACTGCCAGTAATATTAGCATTTCTTATGTATATCCTTGCAGTGGAAATGTATGCTTTAACTTATTAAGAAAAAAAATTTATTTCTTTGCCTTACCGCATACATACATATCTATGTATACATATTCTGTAGATGGTGACATTAGATCCGAAATCAAGCGCGTGGTTTATCAAGAGGTTGTGATTCCTACCTTGCTGTACAGAGCTGAGACATGGACAAAGTACAGAAGACATCTCAAGCCACTGGAGAAGTACCATCAACACTGTGGAAGATCCTTCAAGACCACTGGGAAGACAAAGGCACCAATGATAGCATCCTCTCACAAGCAAACACCACAAACATCAAGGTGATAATTATCTAAAATCAACTTCACTGGGCCAGCCACATCATTTGGATGTCTGACTCCAGACTCCTGAAGCAAGTTTTATTTTCCCAGGTCAGTCAAGGCATATGCTCAAGAGGAGGGCACAGAAAGTGCTTCAAGGACAACTTGAAAAAAAATGCAACGTTAAAACCAAGTCATGGGAAACTATTGCCCAGGGCTGCCCTAAACAAGGATTTCAGTACTTTGAAACCCAGGCAACTCCTCCATAGCACTCTTAATTGTGTGTGTATATGTATGCGTGTGTATATATGTGTCTTTCTAACAGTATTGCCAATCCAGTGGAACATTTTGACCAGAAAATAGTCTTTTTTTTTTAATTATAAAATGTTTTACTACTATTTGTGGTAAACCCCATTTATAAGATGTCAGTTACAAATTATCCTCTATAATAATTTTCTTCGCTTGTGTCTTTTGTCATTCTGCCTGTCATGCGCAAAAAACCCTATATTTCTGCTTACTTTTCTGGCCTTGTAGTGATTGATTTCAATGAATTATGATGTACTCTCGGTATCTGAGCAGAAAATGTCCCTGAACACCCTTACTTTAACTTTAACCCACAACACCCTTACCAAGATGAAGCAGAACAGACCTCAATTGAATGCAGAAATTATGGCAAGAGTAAGACAAAACTAAACGAATGAGCAAAGAGGATATCGTGGAAGAGATGCAATGGAAAGGCAAAGGGTTCGCAGAGACAGTAGAAGACAGGCTGAAAGACTAAGCAACAATAGATTCACTGAAGATGAGATTGAGGAACATAATTGTGGATTGATGAACGTGGTGTGCCAGATTTGTAACTCTTCAAACTTCCAAGCTGAAAGACTGTCAGATGGCCAATTCTGGAGTTATTCTTATAAGGGTAAAGTGATTCTGCCTTGAAGCAGACCATTTCCAGAGTATTTGCGGGATTTGATGATGAATCAGAACAACAAGCATTCCCAGAACTTTAGAACAAACATTCAGTTGTACAACAGTGCATTCTCTGTTGAGCAAAGATCAATGTGACAAGAAGTATGCTTCACAGGCCATGTGGAGGATTGAATCCAAATGCACTGTGCTTGGAAAATCATCAGTGTCTGAAGAAGTATCCAAAGGAGTTTACACAGGGGACGCTTGGAAATGAAGAAAACCAGGCAGAACAGCTCAAGTTGGTAATGACAGAGCGGATAACAGCAACATGGCACCCTGTAACAAATAGCCTATTTTTCCCTTTCATTTTTTACTTGCTTTTATTATGGTAGCTATAAATATTTTTTTTTTTATAGATTGATTACTGTTTTTTGTTTTACTGAAAAGGTATAATAACTTGCTATAGCATTGGTTTTCAAGTAAGATGAAGATGTTGTTTTAAAGACAATTGGTTAATAATAAAATGTAGGACTAATATAATTCAAACAAATAATTATTATGGATGCAACACTGGCTGTTCTTCCTTTTTTTTAATTGTACTAGGTCTGAATGGACTTCTGAATTGAACACATATAGAGTGGAGGCAGCCTGGAAACTATCTCAGTGGGATTTACTGGAAAATTACTTGGCTTCAGGTAGTAACATTTTTGTGCAATTGTATAGAATAATGTTAAAAATAGCTTTAAACAAAGGACATTTATTGTAAGCTTTCTGGTTTGACATTTGGCTGGTCATGGTGTTTTTTGATCTATCCTAACTTTTTACAGTTTGAAATTTCAAGATACCTTAAGACCAAGCTCCTTCAGGTTTTTTCTGAAATTACCACTCTTCAGGATTCTGAAAGCTTATTTGCCAGAATTTCCTCAAGCTTCTTGGGGAGGGGGATACAATATTAATGGTGTATCCCTTTAGTTGTCATAACATCTTTTGAAATATATTTTAAATAATTCTGGTGAAAGCTTGTATGGTCTAGACTGCATTAAACACATTTCTGGTGTTGTGGTATTGGCAGGCTATGGTGTACTGTCTGAGTTTGATGTATCATTCTGGATTGCCTTTTTGGTTTTTCTAGATGTAAAGTCCACTACCTGGAGTGTCAGACTAGGACAGTTGTTGTTGTCAGCAAAAAAGAAAAATACAACAGCTTTTTATGAGACACTAAAAGTTGTTCGAGCAGAGCAGATTGTCCCCCTCTCAGCAGCAAGTTTTGAAAGAGGGTCCTATCAACGAGGATATGAACATATTATCAGGTATTTTGGGACATCTACATACTGCTTTGTTGTGTTCAAAGGCTAAAGAATATACTTTAAAATGTATGTCTCAATCATATAAACAACAGTTAGACTCTTCCTTTTCGATAATAAATGGTGCTAACTAGTGGACCCAAATTTTTTTCACCTCTCAGCCACCCAAGTCATATTCAAGTGTCTAAGAGAATTTCTCTTCCACCCTGCTCAAGCCTTAGAATAACTATTAACACAAAAGGTTGGGCAGGTGCTTCTTCCTCTTGCCACTTTTTCCAACTTAGTCTAAAGACAAGTAAGTTGCAAATAAGTTACCACAGTTGATCTGTTAATGGTTTTTCAGGGATTTAAACAGGGAGGAATAGGAGGTACCTTAGGACTAGGGACAGAAATTATATGTAAACCTGTATATGTGATCAACAGCTGGTTCAAATCTGTAACACAACAGGAGTTCAGTGCACATAAACCTCTTTCAAAATGTCCGAAACCAGTTTAAGATAAATCTCGATGGATGTAGTATCAGACTTAACTGATTTAGGTAAGTCAGTTTATTGAACTGCTGTCCCAGATCCCCTCCAGATTCAAATTAACTCATAGTCCCCCAGCATCCTAGGATGTTTTGCACCTCCCCTGCAATCCCTACCTTCAGGATGGGCAGGCTAGCCTTGGCCTGAGCTATCTGCTGCTGCTGAGCAGGGAGGTGTGCTGTAGAACCCCCTGGCCACTGCAGGCATGTGGCTGCATTTCCAGAATCAAAAGCGAATGTCTGTTCACTTGCTTATTGGTTCAGTCTACACAGCTTAGACTAACCTGTGAAGATCGAACCACTTCTGCCTCAGGCTTTTTGACTGTCTGTGCAGTGAAATAGAAGTGAAATAGGATTTGGGCTTTGGTTTCATTTTCTCACCTTTTCTGCCAAATGAAAACTTCCCTGATCAACAGGGATTTTTGCATTTTTTCTCCTGCAGTGGAAATAGCCACAAATCTTTGCTGTAACTGTTGCCCTTGAATTAAAAAATCAGTCACTGAATTCATATGTACATGTTACAAAATTAAAAACAAGGACCAAAATCTGTTTTAAAACACCACAGCTAAAACACAAATTCAGTTTACTTGTCATAACACCTGACTTCAATGAAATTATATTTTATTAACACTGCTAATACTGAAAACAAAATCTGGCCTTTCACTTCTAGCTTCAATACCAGTTAATAATCCTACTTTAAAGGCAATTTAATGCAGATCAAAAAGCTGTACAAGCAGTAGTGCATGAAGAGAGGTTTTATAGCTCCTTTGCATATTAGATACATCTTCAATCAGTACACCTTTATTTTCGGTGTGTGTGTGTGTGTGTGTGTATATATATATATATATATATATATATGGCTGAACTTGCTTACTAGCTCTACATTTGTGGTACTCATTTATTTTTCTAAAGTTATGTTTTATATTTATACAGCAAGGTGTAGTCGAAACAATTCAAGTTACCTGTTTCCAAATGCCTCCCTCTGATCGCTGTTCTCATACCAACCATAAACTCTCCACATTTAGAGTGCTCATTAAAGAGAAATGAGAAACATTTTAAGTTTCCAGCCTTGCATTTTCAGCCACAACAATGCATAGTACCACACCCAACATTTCTAAAACAATTTTTTTAGCATATTATGAAATAATAGAGCAACACTGCATGTTATGCTAACTCTACTATGACATCTTCAGAAACAGTAAAAACATTCCAAAAAATACTGCTGAAAGCAGCTTTAATTATTTTAGAAACAGTGGACTCCTTGGTGGTTGTATCAGTAAGAACTTTGCTAAAGGAGGAGTCCAGCATTGACCCCCTCCTTACTGAAAATTTGGTTTTCTGTGGACTCAGTTAATCAAATATTCAAAGAGGAGATGGTGAGAGAAGAATCATTTTGCTAGCATATACATCCTTGTATGTTATTTGGAGGAAGCTATGCTACTTGGGATTGTTTGCCTAGTCAACTGCGACAACAAAATAACAGATTCTACATGTAACTTTTTTGTAACTGAACAAAGCAAGACATTTCTAATACCTTCCTCTGTTCTGTCATCACAGGTTACATATGCTGTGTGAATTGGAGCACTGTATTGGGCCATTATTTCAGCAGTCAGATGGTGACCATGGTAAAGATTCTCTGAACTGGTGTGCTCGTATAGAAATGACGCAGAACTCCTTCAGAGCAAAAGAGCCCATCTTAGCACTTAGAAGGGCTTTGCTTAGCCTCATTAAAAGGTGAAACCATGATTGTTTTTTCACTTTTCATATTGTATATCAATCTGATATTTCTCTTAGAATAGTATTATTCTGCATATTAATGAACTATTGCTAAGAATCTTGAAATTTACATGGTAAACAAAACCATCCTTATTTATTTATATTCAAAATACAGGAAGAAGATGGTGTTTGTCAAGTTAGAAAACATGAGATTAGTAGGGAGAAAGGTGATTTTTTTTTAACGTAACTGGATAAAAGCCAAAAATATTACAAATTTTAAATGCAGAGGTTCTCTTTAAATAAAGCATCTCTTAAGCTGTTTGTGTTTTCATTTTAATATTTTATTATACATGTCTGAGATTTTAATGACATTACTCATGAAACTTTTTGGGTTTTGGAAAAACATCATTGCAGGCAAGATTACAGTGAATTGGTTGGAGAATGCTGGCTCCAGAGTGCTAGGGTTGCAAGAAAAGCTGGTCATCACCAAACCGCATACAATGCTCTTCTGAATGCTGGGGAGTCCACACTGTCAGAACTGTATATAGAAAGAGCAAAGTGGCTGTGGTCCAAGGTAAGCAAAAAGGAAATTAACATTTGTTATTGCCTAAACAACATGACCTTACCTCATTTATGAATGTTGATTTTTATTAGTAACAATTGTAAACTGCTTTATTTATTTATTTGACTTAGATGCTGCCCTCTCTGAAAAGCTCACTTGAAATAAGATAAATGATAAAAGCAGATAAATTGTCAAATAAAACAGTAAATAATGAAACAAACTCCCTAATATGGAGGTCTCATAGCACTTTTAGAAGATGTCTGGGCTCAGGCTCAGGCCCACCTCAGCAGGGAGGCAGTTTCAAATCTGAGGAGCGGCTGCTGAG
>NW_017728995.1:42881014-42881870 GCF_001723915.1 Gavialis gangeticus
CAAGAAATGAGGCACTCTTAGAGTAGCACCCCTTTCTCTGCCTCAGAAATACTTATCCATGTGTTTAGGGCTACTCAAGGGCAGCAAAGCTCCCAGATTTGTGGTGTTTGTGTTGTTTTTTCTTTAATGGATGTGGAGTAGGAGAGTGACCTTCCATGCATTTTCTCTGAACAAACTTGGTGCATAGCTTAGACTTGCAGGAGCACCATCATGATTTAGGGCTCATATGGGAGCATAGTCCCTTTACTATGGAGGGCCCAAGCCATTTAAAGCTTATAGATCAAAACTAGAACCTTGATTGGGCTCAGATTGTTACAGGTTTTTTTCACTAAATAAATGTGTATGCTGAACAATACTTTCTGTCTCTTAGGGTGAGGTTCACCAGGCACTCATTGTTCTTCAGAAGGGCGTTGAATTATGTTTTCCTGAGAATAAAACACCATCTGATACCAAAAGTCAGCTGATTCACAGCCGGGCAATGCTGTTGGTTGGCAGATTCATGGAAGAAACAGCCAACTTTGAAAGCAATGCTGTTATGAAAAAATATAAGGTGAGTACAATACTATGAGTAGTAAAGGGGTAACGGGTTTCAGTAACAGTCAAGGTCCAACACTGGGATGAAAAGATAAGATTCTTATCATGGTTAGTGCTGTATGAACATGTAGTAATGAGGTGATCTTTATCCTGAAGAGTTTACAGTCTGGGTTAGTATTAATTTAACTTCTTGATATATCTGCTTGGGATCTCCTATTAACAAGAGCCAAACTGTAACTCGGGGTTAGGCAGTTATTTAGGCTGGAGGGCAATTCAGGGAGTTTGGTGAGCGGTTGTCGGCCAGGTCAACACTCCTCCACTC
>NW_017728995.1:42881892-42886545 GCF_001723915.1 Gavialis gangeticus
ACCTAATTAAAACTTCCTAAGTGGCACCCATGGGCATGGCACACTCAAATGGGATGGGGCTGCAGGTGTGTGGGATGGAGGCCAAGACTGGGACTAGGATTGGGATTGCAGAGCAGTGACAGCATGGCGTCAGGGCCTGGGGCAGAGTCACAAAACACTCCCCATGTGACAGATTGTGACCGGCCCAACCCAGGAAGGGGGCAAAGTGTATGCTTGTGACCTGGCCCCAACTCAAGCAGACCCAGTACAATGTGGCTGTGTAGTGGCGTATCATGGCCTAATCTAGTCATGATCCATTGGGCACTTCTGGGTTGGGTCAGACACAGTCCATCATGTGGGGAGTGGATCACAGCTCTGTCCTGGACCCTAGACCTGCACTGTCACTGCCCTGCAATCCTAGCCCTGGGCCCACCTGCCTGTCACACTCCCAGATGCCACTTTCCTCCCACTCATGGCCCCATCCCATCGACCCAGCTGAGCGCTCCCTGCCCACAGAAGTCCCAGGCCAGTCTCCATGGAGACCCTACCTGCTCTATATGGCACCCTTGGCAGTAGGTGCAGGACAGACAGGCTGGGGTGCCCAGGCAGCAGGGATGGGTCCAGTGACAGCAACACTAGCAGCAGCAGCTGGAAGGAGCCACCGGTGCCAGGAAGTGGAGTCTGACTGTCATACTGCCCCAGATCCGCTGTGTACCCAGGGGCAGTGGGACCAGCTGCATGTGCCAGGCCTGGGCTATGATCTGTGGGCCAGAGCTGCATTTTGCCCACCTTTGCGCTAACTAGATAATTCCAGTAAAGCCAGTGCAAGTAATGTGGGTAATAAGTTTGTACGTAACTAAAAAATGTAGTGGTTAGAATTTTGTTACTGGTAAGTAACAAACTTGGTGGATAGTTCTCAGCACAGTTTTGTATAAAGAATAATCTGTAATGTTGTTCTTGTGTGTGTGCTTGGGACTAACATGAATGTGATATTATCAACCTCTGAAGAGTTGGAAAGGAGGTGGTTAGTGCTTTAACTTCTCCACTTTTCTTTATCTCCTGTTGGAAGGGCCTGAATGTGGTCTTGACCCATGCATTTGAGGCATCTACTTCCAGGGTTGCTTCCTGCCTGGATGGCCTGGACAAGAGGTCAACCCCATTTATGTCAGTGGGAGAAGAGTCAGATAAAATCTGTTTCTGGGCTGTATGTAGGCTGCTGACCTCTGCTATAAAGGTTTATTTGACACATATTATATAAAGAAACAAGAGAAGCCAAAAAGAATGCTGACAATTTAGTTGCGAAAAGCAAGGGGTGGGACCAGAAACCTTTCTGAAGATCTTTTTTTTTAAGTTTTATTGAAACTATAATTTCCTCAGTGGAAATATTCCTGGGGATCTTCTATATAGGTGCCATCCAGCTTGAGAGGTGTTACAAAACTAGACACAAGAAATATGGTACCTCACTTTCTTGTACATTAGTTTACAAAGATTTCTGTACAAACCTATACGAAGTAGACATAAAGCACAGGTATATGGATGTAGCACTCTTTTATATCCAGAGGTAAATAATGCAGGCTATTGAATAATCTTTCTCTTCTTTTAATCCTATTAGAAAACGTAATTTTTATTTTCACTTTTATTGCAGGATGTCACAGTTTTTTTGCCTGAGTGGGAGGATGGACACTTCTATCTTGCTAAGTACTATGATAAACTGATGCCTATGGTAACTGACAACAAGATGGAAAAGCAAGGAGATCTGATTAGATATATAGTCCATCACTTTGGAAGGTGCAATGATAATGTGTTTTTTCCTTGTTTTTATTAGAAAGGCTATATTGGTGAAATAATCAAAACAAAAAGCACAAATTATTTTGTTTTTATTTGTCTGACTTCAAATTTTCTACCATAATTTAAAAAACCCCATGAATGTATAGCTAATGCAGTTTATTCTAGCTTTGTGTGTTGTATTCAGTTTTTGTTTTGTTATTTAAAGAGCGTTAAATGAAATGATTGCTTACCTATATTTAAAATGATCTCAAAGTGGTTGTATCAAGCATGAAGTGAAACTAGGACAGCAATTACTAAATTAATTGATACAGATAATTTGTGCAGAAGGTAGTAGGAGTTTGATGTTAGAGCAGGGGATGCATCACAAATGCCTAAAATAGACTGTACAGCAAATATCTAAATAGCTCACTTAAGGATTTAAAATTTGTTGTACTTCATTTGCTATAAATGAACTGTATCTTAATTACAAGTGTGGATATGTAATTGCAGATCTCTACAGTATGGAAACCAGTTCATCTATCAGTCAATGCCAAGAATGTTATCTCTGTGGCTTGACTTCGGAGCAAAAGGTTATGAGTGTGAAAAAGGTAAAACATTTTTTACAGTACAGTTTTTCTGCTATGTTAAGTCTTTCTAAGAGAATGTAGAAAGTGCTCTAATATTGATATACAAGTACTTTTGTTTGAATTTGCAGGTTGGGTATTTTGAAATGAAACCAGAATAGCTCACCTCACTATTACAATAACAAACACAGGGGGATGGGTTGCAGTTGGGGCAGTGAGAAGTGGAGCAGACTGTCAGTGGGCACTCTCCTATCTGTTCTGTATCCAGTATTGTAGGTGAGAAGGGGGTGACAGGCAGCAGTGTAGTTGTATATCTGTTGGCAACTGAAATGTTCCCTTTCTGAAGCTCTTCAAATGTTGCATCTCTCTCCACCCTGGAATATTAACAAATATGTACAATTCTGTGGGTTTGTTTTATGTATACATACTAGCAAATTTCCCATCAAGAATGATGGGGAGAGGTGGGCGGGGATGGAGTGCCACCACTCACCACCCTGTGCCACTGCCTCCCAGGAGCAGAGCAGGTGCTGCCACGCACCGCCCCACACTGCTGCCAAGCCACATGCGGCCCCACATTGCCACCACCTCCCCCCACCATTTGCATGCAGCCGCCACCGCTCACTGCCCTGCACTGTTGCCACACTGTGTCCAGCAATGTGCAAGCTTCTCCCCACTGCTCCTAGGAGCTGGCAGCAGCACAGGGTGGTGGGTGGCGGCACTCCTTCCCCACCTGTCATTCTTGACGAGCATTCTTGATGCAGCACTAGCTGGAGCCATGCCTCCCAAGAGCATTAGGGACAGACAGACACACAGACAGTCAGATCGACTAAGCCCTTTATATATAGATATAGATATATATCCCATTAAAAAAAGATCTCTCTCTCTCTCTCTTTTGATGTATCTCATAGTAAGTTTTTATAGTCTGATTTCTCTGCATTTTGTTTTCCAGCTGGTCGTTCTGAACGTGTACAGATGAGAAATGATTTAGCTAAAATAAATAAAGTGATTACAGAACATACAAACTATTTGGCTCCTTATCAGTTCTTAACAGCTTTCTCCCAATTAATCTCTCGAATCTGCCACTCTCATGATGAAGTCTTTGTTGTTCTGATGGCGATTGTTGCCAAAGTATTTCTAGCCTACCCACAGCAAGCCATGTGGATGATAACTGCTGTTTCCAAGGTAATTGGATAAGTACAGGTACATTTTTTTATAAAGCTCTTACAGAATCTTTCCACCAGAAAAGAAATTTGAATAACCTTGTATCGTATGTTTAAATAAAGGAGTAAATAAAGCTGTTGCAATATAGTAATGTAGAACAGAATATTTTGTTGACACCACACCTCCCACCTGGTCAGGAGAATAGAGGTTCAGAAGCGATAGCTTGAAGGTTTGGAATTCATAGAGTTCAAAATCTTTTTCTGACACTTATAACCTGTTTTGTTTCTTTTGCAGTTTTAGAATATGGTGTAAAATTTGAAGCCTGTAAATGCTTATGAAATCATACATGAAATTTAGTATTAAATACTTTCTATTTCTGAATTTTGTTAGATATTTTAATTTCATTTTATCTTACAACAGACACAGTTCTTAAACAGTGACTAAGTTTAAGTAATTTTTAATTTTGTCCTCTTTTTCCAGTCCTCTTACCCAATGCGTGTGAACAGATGCAAAGAAATCCTAAACAAAGCTATTCATATGAAGGCATCTTTAGGAAAGTTTATTGGAGATGCAACACGCCTTACAGATAAACTCCTAGAATTATGCAACAAACCGGTATGTGTCCAAAAAAAGCACCAGATCACATATATTTTAAGTTTCATGCAAAACTTTTTCTGTAGCTGCATCACTTACTTAATTAGAATAATGTCTATGTAATTCTTTTTTTTATAATGAGATATTTTGTAAAACATATTCTAAAATGTATCTTTGAAACAAAAAATATTTTAGACAATAGAAAAAAAATGTCACAGGCAAAATTTGAAAAGAAAACTAACATAACTTTTCTAAAACTTTCATGAGAGTTTTTGCCAGTAGAATTTTATAGAATTCTTTTGTAATAAGCATATTTATATAATTTTCAAAACAACCGTTTATAATTAACAATTTTTAGTTTGCATATTTTTCATTACTTATGTTAAGTAATATTTAGAATTTTTTCCAATAATTTTACAAGGCTTTAAAAAGCAGGGTGACCGTGGTATTAATGGTAAACCACTGATCTACCATATTTACTCAAATTCAAGATGAGGTTTTTTAGTATGGGGGAAACAGCCCTTCATCTTGGATTCAAGTACAAGCCTGTGAAGAAGCCAGGTGGCTG
>NW_017728995.1:42886738-42889448 GCF_001723915.1 Gavialis gangeticus
TACTGCCTCTACCCCCTGCACTGTCTCTCCCTGCAAGCTGGACCTACCACTGCTACCAAGCTGGACAGGGGCCAGGTCCCTGTCAGAGCTGCAGGATAAGGCAGCATGGGAAGGGAGGGGGACAGAGGTGGTGGAAGGCAAATACCTGGGGGCACAAATAGGGTGGTAGGGCAGGACAGTTGGCAGGGGGGCAAGATGTGAAGGGGCATGGGGTAGGCTGCTTGAACCTCCCCTCAACATTTGCTCTTCCACTGCCTGCCCCCCCCCGTCAGTGCTTTCCCTGCTGTAGCAGTTGAAAGGGTGAATTTAAGATGACTCTCCAATAATTAGATTCTATACATAGAAAATTATAACAAATTTATTATTTGGAAGTTTGTCTTAAATTCAGGTAAATATGGTAATTCTCTAGACTAACAATAAGAGTCCTGGCACATACAACATATAAGACAGGATTAAGATGTTAATTGTGGCTTAAATAGTAACCTGGCCACATGTTAAAACCAATTTATGGTATGATAATATAGCAAACATGCCGCAAATATGTTCCACATATAATGTGTAATATCTTTGTATAGTGCCTTAAATTGAACATGTAGCATGTCAGGGCTGATCCACAACAGATCCCCATGCTTCCCTATATGACCACAGGGATCTGGCATAGGGCAGCCCCAGAGTTTGGAACATAGCAGTCCCCTGCCCAATCAGTAGAATCAGGCTGGAAGTAGCACTGGGTCTTAGACCCAGTGCCCTCATCCAATCCCAAGAGCCAGATGGGGAGACCATGGGGAGAGGTCATCCCCATCAGAGCCAACAATCATCTGATTGTTAGCCCAATGCACTGGCCATTTGGATTGGCTGTGAGCCATGGTCAGGGCCAACAACCAGCTGATAGTTAGCTTTGAACCTATGCCATTCCAAGGCCATCAATCAACTGAATGTTAGCCTAGGTGGACCCATGTACACTCCTTTTTCAACTTGCTGGTGTAGGGGTGTCTGGGATAGTGATCCCAGGCTCCTCCTGCAGTAGAAGTAGTAATGGCATGACTGGGGTCTGATCCTTGATCCCAACAACGACGCTTCTTGTCATTGCTTATGTGGCATGGCAGGAGGTACAAATGTTGGGATTGGGGATCAGATCCGATACCACCATTAAACGAACATGTGCCAGGGCCTAATTAACTCCATTTAATGAAAATAAGTGAGGGAAGAACTTAAAAATAGATGCTCTAAATACTAAGATAGTGTATTCTAATAGATCACATTTTATCTCACGCACACATTTTAAAACATGATCTGTTTTCCACTGTTTCCTGAAAAATGTTTCAAAATGTGCTAAATATTTTATGGGTTTTTTTAAAGGTTGATGGAAACAGCTCGACATTAAGCATGAGTATTCATTTCAAATCATTAAAAAAGCTGGTGGAGGAGCAGACATTTAGTGAGATCCTCATTCCCTTGCAATCTGTTATGATACCCACTCTTCCATCGACGGTTGGTACGCATTCTAACCATGACCCCTTTCCTGGACGTTGGGCCTACATTGCAGGCTTTGATGATACGGTAAACTTCTGTTCAGCTCATATTTCAGAGTTTAGTTCAATAATTTACAGCAGGGCTGTTCAACTGGCAGTCCATGAGAGGCCAGAGTATGGCTCACCATCTGTGTGTGGCCCACAAGTGGTTCATATGTTCCCCAGGGGCTGCCTCTCCTTCTGCCATACTGTAGGAGAGGGCTCTGGAGTCTGCACAACAGCTGCACAACCTGTGGAGGTGGGGGGCAGGGTAGCAGTCTGCTGCTGCTAGCACAGCCAGTAGAAGAGGCTGAGGGTGGGGGCCAGGCTCTGCGCCAATACTAGGGCAGGAATCCCAGAGGAGGAAGGGCTGCAACACATGCAGCTCCTGGCTGTGCTGAAGTTGGACAACCCTGATTTAGCAGCTAAGTGTGCTCATCTACTCAATTTGCCAGATGGGGAGAGGGGGGAGATGAGTTTTCTTAATCATTGTGTTTTACTACCTGAATAAAAAAAATGTATACTAATTAAAAGAATTATTAAAAATCAGTTTGTTGAATGGCTTTTGGTAGTACAGTCTGAGAGGATGTTGCTTCCATGTGTTCAGATGAGGTTTTGGCTAAAAACAGGTGCATCATTAACATTAACTTCACCAAAACAGCATTTCCATGATAAACCATAATATTAAAGGTGCTGTTAAAATGTACTCAAGTTGTTTTGAAGAACAACTCTAAGATTACTGATTAATTTAACTTTCCCTTTAGGTGGAAATCCTTGCATCACTTCAAAAGCCAAAAAAAATATCTTTAAAGGGTTCAGATGGAAAATCCTATATTATGATGTGTAAGCCAAAAGATGACTTAAGAAAAGACTGCCGACTCATGGAATTTAACTCCCTGATTAATAAGGTTTGACCGTTATTTTGAAAATCGTAATATTTGTTCTAGCTGGTTAGAAAAATGTTTATATAAAAAGTCTTTGACTCAACATCCTTCATGAGAAGAAAAATGTATGGGTATCCAGTTCTGCAAGATGTTAAGTACATGTGCTGATTTCAATGGAAGTCAAGGATGCTAATTATTCATAGATTTGAGACTTAATTTGTGAAAACTATGGTTCATATAAATTTTGTCCATGGTTGCATGCAATCTTTTGTCCTTTCTTTTTCCCTATAAAAAGTGTGGGGGGGGGGGGGAATC
>NW_017728995.1:42889539-42902120 GCF_001723915.1 Gavialis gangeticus
GGGGGGGGGGGGGAATCTACAGAAAAAACCCTAGGCAATCTACCTTCCTTTTACAGAGGATTTCCTTTCTTGCTAGACATTGATGAGAGAGATTTGTAGTAATATATACTGAAACTATTATATTAAGATAAAATGCAAATTTTATAGTTTACTTCGCACTGATCCATTGACTATTGGTAATTCTACCAGATTTTTAATGAGAATAGGGAAGATGGTGGAGGCTCAGGAACATGAGTCCATTACTTACTTGCAATGTTGGTATTACAGGGTATATTTAGCCAACGTAGCGCTGACACAATCTACAGTACTAATTATCAGTGTAAAGTACTATTTTGAGGTGAGTTGGAAGGAGCAGCAAGATTTTTTTCTCCTTTTGAGATATCACAAATGTTAAAATTTGGAATTTTAAACTCCTTGATTGTGGTTGGCGGGGATAGTTATCAACAAAAAGTTAGTATTATAATTTGATATAAGTATTGTGTTGTGGTGTTATTCAATAATCTTATTTTGTTTTGTAAATAGTTCTTGAGAAAGGATGCAGAATCACGTAGGAGGGAACTTCATATCCGAACCTATGCAGTTATTCCATTAAATGATGAATGTGGGATAATTGAATGGGTAAACAACACAGCTGGTTTAAGAAGTATCCTGATCAAACTGTACAAGGAAAAGGGTAAGGAAACATTTTACATAAAAATCCATTTGAAATGGGAGGAAAAAATAAGGCAGGAAGATGAAAGTAAAAACACAAGTCTGTCTCTCAGAAAATCTTTCTGATTTTATAAATTTTAGGCAAAAATGAACTCAGTGATGTATTCAGTTTGTAAGACTGAAACCAGACTTTTCTGTCTCTTATGAGACCTCAGGTTTCATAACTGACTTATCCTGTTTGGTTGGTTGGTTGTCTATTTTATTTCTAAGGGAGACAGACAGATCCTGACCTTAAAGACAAAAGAATGAGCTATAAAAGATGTGAAAACTTAAAAGTACGCAGCATAGTTTCTCTCCTAGTTTAGAACAAACAGCAGGAATCCTCACTTCTGCAGTTCAGAATTGTTCCAGTGTTGTGATAGAGGCTGTAGGACTAAATCATATCTTTCAGCTCAGGCATCCAGAAGGAATTAGCCTTTTGTTAGGGAAAGGAAGATAAGCTGCAGCAGAATGTGTTTAGCCATTACCAGCATGCCCCTATGTGGGTCTGCAGATTTTTTATCATACTCTTCAGTGTGAAAATATTGGAGCTTGCAGTAGTGGCTTCCTGAGAACTGAGGAATGGAGTAAAAAGATTAAACTATGTCCCTGGCACTGTCACCTGAAATGACATTTGGCTTTTGTTTTGGGCTTCGATCATTCTTTTTTATCTGTCACTTTCATATAAAGGTTTTTTTATTTTTAAAATATTTATTTCTAATTTCATTACTTTTTTATAATTTATCAAATGATTTCTGAGTGAAAAGGGCAGACAGTTATTCTTGCAGTTGTCCACTGGGGGGTGACAAAGTGGGGGGGCGGTGTTCCAGCTCTGAATGTGACAGCTCTGTCTTTTACATCTGTCAGTTGGCATGATTGATAAATCACAGAGATTTATTTCTAGAAGGCATTTTGCAACCTTGGCTAGAGTTCAAACTTTATAATCTTTCTGTTTTCTTGAGCTGCCAGTGCTTTTTTAACTGTAATAAATCAGTTTACCTTTTTTATAATTATGGTATCGTAGTCCACAGTCAATTAATTCTAAATAGTACTGTGTTTTAGGATTTTACACCTAATTTAAATCATCTTTTTACAGGAATCTACATGACTGGGAAGGAGCTACGTCAGCACATGCTTCCTAAGTCAGCGCCTTTATCAGAAAAGCTGAAAATGTTCAAGGAAATTCTTCTGCCCCGTCATCCTCCTGTTTTTCATGAATGGTTTCTGAGAACGTTCCCTGATCCCACCTCATGGTCAGTGATGGGTTGTGATAGCTCACTGACACTGATTTGTTTTAAAGTATTTTAGCAAAATCTAAATGAAGCTAAAGCAGAGAGAAAGATTAAAAAACCTATCAAGCAAAATAAGACTAAAGCTGTCTACAGAAAGAGCAAGAACTATTTAAAAGTTCCCACATTGCACTTGCAGAAATATTGGGATAAAGTGATCCTAGATTTTTATGTTGGATTCTTGTTATCTGTAGGTACAATAGTAGATCAGCCTATTGTCGTTCCACTGCAGTGATGTCAATGGTTGGTTACATACTTGGTCTTGGAGACCGTCATGGTGAAAATATTCTGTTTGATTCTTTGACTGGTGAATGTGTGCATGTGGATTTCAACTGTCTGTTCAATAAGGTAAGAACATATTTACTGAACTTGCTTTTAACTTTTTAAGCACTTGTAAGTTTAAATTTCATGCATTCCTACATTTTTGGCATTTTTAAATTAACCTATCTCCCACTTAATTTATGGTATCATCTTTTTTCCATTTCCATAAATAACATGGGAGTTGGGAAAGCTTGGAAACAAAAATTCATTAGTTGGCTGGACACTAGGAACTAAGGACTGAATGTCAATATTGATTTTTATGATGCATCATAATCTATCCAATTCCTAAAATTTTTCCTGTACAGTGCAGGTGATGATGACCCCTCCTCCCCTTGATCTCCCAGTAGTCAAGCTTCTTTTCTTGTAATAATTGTTTGTGTACTGTCCCTAGGAATTTCTTCCCCATCCCTTCAATTTCACAGCTCTCCACACTGCTCTTAAACATCAGTATGCTTGCTTTCTTTCTCAGACATAAAGATGAATGATTTACATTCAAAAGCTTATCTAACTTTATCCCAACTGTGGTGGTCCAATAAAAGATATCACCCAAAAAAATCCTTGTCTTGCACTGAGAACCAAAGATAATATTAGCTTCATGGGGCACCACATATGCTGTCTTTGGTTACACTAAAATGGTACCAGATTTCAGAGTAGTTGTAAGGTGCTTACCATGACTATGATCTTTTTATTATTGTTTGAACTCTCTTGTAAACAGTGTATTTTTGCATATCAGTTACTCAATGGAGAATTTACAGTGGATGAAAGTAGTGGCATCTTTTCAACAATGGCAATAACAGCCTTTAGGATTTGGGTAATCTTACTGCAAGATGTAATTGGAATGCCACTCCTGGGGGTAGAGGGGTTGGGTTTTTTTTTTTTATAATTCAGAAGTAAACGGTGCAGCTTTTGTTCATTTATTTCCCTTGCTACATCCAAAATTGCTAACATTTGGCCTTGTTAGTCCAAGGCAGCTTTGATTTTTAAGATAATGTTTTTGATGGCTAGAAATTATATTTAGAGATTTGTTTTTGGGAATTGGCTTGTAGGTAAAGTAGACATGCATTAGAACAATGACCCAGGGGAATGGCAAGGGTTAATTATTTTCTAAAATCCTGTTTGAGAGACAGTTTCCCTCAAGGCAGACACCTTGACTGAGGCCAGCAGACAAGCAGGCATAAACAGGCTGGGAAATTTGCACAATGTGCCCATAACATGAGATAGGCTTGCCACATTGGCTAGGACATACTGACCAGCTGCAGAGCTCTTGGGATTTCCAGTGTTGGTGGACGGATCAAATTAGAAGGCTGGAGCATGCCCAAATTAAGACACCAGTAAATGACCAAATGAAGATGTGTACATATGATGGGTTTGGGAAACAAAGAAACATACTGACAGGACAGAACATGGTCAGTATGATGACCACAGGGAAACCAGTCAATGGTACCTAGAAATGAAGTCATCAGAGGAGGAAAATAATACAAAAGGAGGGATTTAGAGCAGCAAAAGGTCCCTGAGGGGAGAACCCAAGGCCACCATGGACAAAGGGCACACAACCAACTTGTCTCTCCCACCCCGTTGCAGCAGATGGTCCTCAGCCCTAAACTTCCAAAACTGCTGACATTCAAAAAAGAACCACAGGGTGAAGCTCACATGCTAGCCAGACCCACCTTCCCTCTCTGAACCCTAGGACTGGTAGATACAGAATTTGAGGGGCTTATTTTGTTTGCCTTACCTGCATTACTCTTACCTGCTATCACTGTATATCAGTAAAATTTGCCTTTTATCAAATGAGAGAAGTTGTGATCAGTCAAAGGGTTTGCATCCACCCGAAACGAGGTGTCTAGGTCATAAATCCAGTACCAACAGTTTTGATTAAAAATCTATAAATTGTAAAAACGACAAAGATTTTTAAAACTCTTGTCTTAACTTGCCTGAGACAATGGAACAATGGTTATTTTAAAAAAAATAAATCCATATTATGTGCTTTAAGAAGAGGAAAAAAGAAGTAAAGCCTTTTGGTAGTTGCATGAGAGGGTTATTGGCACTGGCTAGAGGACTGTATGATACATAGAAAAACTGGCTAAATATTTCCCTGAGTCTCTTATTAAAATATTTATCACCTTTACTGTTCTAATCCTTTAAGTAACTACAGTCCTTTGGTTGTGCCCAAAATGTTGAGGTAGGTTTGAAATATGGCCAAATGTATACTAGCTGCTGGGTTAAGATCATTACAGATGATGCTGAAGTTTTTTTGCCAAGATGATATGATTTTTGGGAGGCTATAATTTTGCAAAAGAAACTCTTTATGAAGTTATAAATCCACACACGTTTGAAATTAATTTCAGTTTATTTGTATTTATTTTAAGGGGGAAACATTTGAAGTTCCAGAAATTGTACCTTTTCGTCTCACTCATAATATGGTCAATGGAATGGGCCCAATGGGAACAGAAGGTCTCTTCCGAAGAGCTTGTGAAGTTACTATGCGGCTTATGCGTGATCAGAGAGAACCCCTGATGAGGTATAAGAGTGGCATTCAAGTGTTTATTATAAATCACACATTCAGATTTATTATAACAGTAACTGGTGGTCTCGGAGTCAATATAACAATACAACATGATATAACTACCATATTTACTCAAATAGAAGATGACCCTGATTATAAGATTCCACACCCCCCCGCAATTAGATTCTATATATGGAAAATGTAAAAATTTGTTATAATTTTCGAGATACAGAATTTAATTATTGGAGGCATACCTTGAATTTTTCCCTGTCCCACTGCTACTAAGAATAAATCTGGGGGGGCAGCTCATTGTTTTCCCCCAACTTTTTCCCCTGGCAGCCCCTTCCCCCTCCCCTTACCATCAGACCCTGCTCTCACTGAGCACATGGGAGTGAGTAGCCAATCTGAAAAAAAATAACCTTAAAATTAAACCTGACTGTAGCCTTGCTCTTGGCCACAAACAAGGAAGAATTGCTGGGGAATGTAGTAGCGGATGACAACTTAGATAGCAGCAACCAGGGGGTGACTGAGTTCAGAATCCTGAGGAAAGGAAGGTTGGAAAGCAGCAGAGTAAGGACCCTGGACTTCAGAAAAGCAGACTTTGATGCATTCAGGGAACTGATGGACAGGATCTCCTAGGAGACCAGTCTGAGTGGCTGTACTTTAAAGATACCTTACTGAGGATGTAGATATAAATCATCCTGATGTGCAGGAAGACTAGCAAGTGCGGCAGAAGACCAGCTTAGCTTAGCAGAGAACACTTCAGTAAGCTAAAGCAAAAAAAAAGAAAGTGGAAAATTGGACAAACAGCTAGGGAGGAGTATAAGAGTATTGCTCAGGTATGCAGGGAAGAAGTCAGGAAGGCCAAAGCACAATTGGAGTTGCAGCTAGCAAGGGACATGAATGGTTTCTATAAGTATGCCAGCAACAAGAGGAGGATCAGGGAAGTGTGGGTCCTTTACTATATGGGGGAGGCAACCTGGCGACAGTGCAGAAAAGGCTGAAGTGCTCGATGTCTTTATCACCTCAGTCTTCCAAGGCAAGGTCAGCTCGCAGACTACTGCACCTGACAGAACAGTTTGGGGAGGAGGGGAGCAAAAGAACAAGTTAGGGACTGTTAAGAAAATCTGGACACGTGCAGGTCAAAGGGGCCAGATGGGATGCACCCAAAATGTATAGATTCATAGATGCTAGAGTTGGAAGGGACCTCAGTGGATCATAGAGTTTGATCCCCAACCCATGGCAGGAAAAAGTGCTGGGGTCATGTGACCCCAGCCCAGGTGCTTGTCCAGTCTCTTTGAAAACCCCCGAAGTAGGGGAGAGCACCACCTCCCTTGGAAGTTCTTCCAGATTCTGACAACCCTAACCGTGAAAAAGTTTTCTGATGTCCAACCTAAATCTACTCTCTATCACAGGGGTCGGCAACCCCTGGCACACATGCCAAGCATGGCACGCAAGGCCATTTTGCTCAGCACACCACGGCCAGCCCCGTCTCTGGGTAGCTGCTGCCAGCAATGGAGCCTGGGCTGCTCCCAGCAGGGCTTGCAGCATCCCAGTTGCCTGCTGGGAGCAGCCCAGGCTCCCAGCTGGCAGCAGCTACCCAAAGCTGGGGACAGCAGCAGCTGGGAGGCTCCAAACAGCTGCACTGGGCTCCGACATCAGCTCTGTACCAGCACATACAGGCACACCTCAGAGTCTGGTTTCTCCCCAGCTCCCGGCACAGAGCTGGTGACAGGGCTCCGGAGACCGGCGCAGCTGTTTGTAGCCAGCCTGGGCTCTGGGCAGCTGCAGCAAGCAGCAGGCAGGCTGCAAACAGCTGTGCCAGGCTCCATAGCTCCAGCATCAGCTGCATGATGGCGGTGACTGCACATGCACCTTGGAGCAGGCTGCACTGCCCTGCTGTCTGCCCTGAGGTGTGCGCTAGGTCATCACCAGCCCAGAGCTGATGCCAGAGCTGTGGAGCCCGGCACAGCTTTTTGCAGCTTGCCCGCTGCTTGCTGCAGCTGCCCAGAGCCCAGGCTGGCTACAAACAGCTGCACTGGGCTCAGGAGCCCAGTTACCAGGTCTGTGCCGGGAGCAGGGTTGAGACCGGGGTTGCGCTGCGTTGGGCCCTTTCTCCACTGTCCACTCCGAGGCATGTGTGCACGTGCTGATACAGAGCTGATGCTGGGGCTCTGGAGCCCTGCGCAGATGTCTGCAGCCTCTCGGCTGCAGCTGGCCCAGGCTCTGGGTAGCTGCTGCCAGCCGGGAGCCCAGGCTGCTCCCGGCAGGCAGCTGGGACACTGCAAGCCCTGCTGGAAGCAGCCCAGGCTCCAGCAGCAGGGAAACTGTCACAAGCAGGGCATCCTGCCATGTACCCCCTGCCCTCATTTTGTTTTTCTGGCATGCTGGCACTCCAGCCCCTTCCAAGATAGGCATTGTGGTGTTTTTCAGCACTTCGGCCAAAAAATGTTGCCTACCCCTGCTTTATCAGCTTGTGTCTGTTATTCCTAGTTATTCCAAGGGGTGTCCTGATAAACAGAGTATTTCCTATTCCCTGCTGTCCCCCACTCCCCGGTGAATTTGTATACTACCACAGGATCCCCCCTCAACTTATCTTGCAGAGGCTGAAAAGGTCCAGGTCCCTCAGCCTTTCCTCATAGGGCCTTACCTTCAGGCCTCTAACTGTGTGAGTGGCCCTCCTCTGGACCCTCTCAAGGCTATCCACATCCCTTTTGAATTGTGGCATCCAGAACTGGCCACAGTGTACTCCAGCTGCAGCCTGACCAGTGCTGCATAGAGCAGAAGCATCACCTCCCTGGGTCTGTTTGTGATGCACCTACTAATGCATGACAAAATGCTATTAGCTCTGCTAATTACTTCATCAGATTGACAACTCATATTCATCTTGGAGTCAACAACGACTCCAAGATCTCTTTCTGCTTCTGTGCTGCTGAGAAGGTCATCCCCCAGCCTATAGGTGTGCTGGTGAGTCCCTCTCCCTAGGTGCAGCACCTTGCACTTGTCCTTGTTGAACTTAATCCTATTGTTCTCTGCCCACTTCTTTAACCTGTCCAGGGTTATTTAACCTCTCAAGAGTGCTGAGGGAGTTGGCCTAAGTGATTGCAGAGCCTCTGGCCATGATCTTTGAAAACTCATGACAATTGGGAGAGATCCTGGGTGATTGGAAAAGACCAAATAATAGTGTTCATCTTTAAGAAAGGGAAGAAGCAGGATCCAAGGAACTACAGACTGATCAGCCTCACCTTAATCCCTGGAAAAATTATGGAGCAAGTCCTCAAGGAATCTATTTCTAAGCATTTGGAGGAGAAGGTGATTAGAAACAGTCAGCATAGATTCACCAAGGGCAAGTCATGCCTGACCAACTTGATTTCCTTCTATGCTGTGCTGACTGGCTCTGTGGATGCAGGGAGGTCAGTGGATGTGATATATCTTGACTTTAGCAAGATTTTTGATACAGTCAGCCACAACATTCTCAAGCAAGCAAAGGAAATATGGGTTGGGTGAATGGACTGTAAGGTGGATAGACAACTAGCTGGATCATCGGGCTCAGAGGGCTGTAGCCAATGGCTCGATGTCTAGTTGGCAGCCAGTATCAAGTGGAGTGCCCCAGGGGAAGCACCCTCAGCAAGTCCGCAGATGACAGGAAGCTGGGGGGAGTAGTAGATATGCTGGAGGGTAGGGCTAGGATTCAGCAAGGCCTAGACAAATTAGAAGATTGGATCAATAGAAATCTCATGAGGTTCAATAAGGACAAGTGCCAAGTGCTGCACTTAGGATGGAACAATCCCATGCACTGGTGCAGGCTGGGGACTGACTGGCTAAGCAGCAGCTCTGCAGAAAAGGACCTGGGGGTTACAGTCGACAGTAAACTGAATATGAGCCAGCGGTGTGCCCTTGTTGCCTAGAAAGCTAATGGCATACTGGGCTGCATTGGTAGGAGCCTTGCCAGCAGCTTGAGGGAAGTGATTCTTTCCTTCTATTCAGCACTGGTGAGGCCACATCTTCAGTACTATGTAGTGCAGGGCTCAAAACTGGACAGAAAGGATGTGGAGAAATTGGAGACAGACTAGTAGAGGGCAATGAAAATGGTTAGGGGGTTGGGGCATCTGACCTATGAGGAAAGGCTGAGGGAACTGTGCTTATTTCATCTGGAGAAGAGAAGGCTACAAGGGGATTTAATAGCATCCTTCAACTACCTGAAGGGTGGTTCCAAAGAGGATGGAGCTAAACTGTTCTCAGTGGTGGCGGATGACGGAACAAGGGGCAATAGTCTCAAGTTGCAGCAGGGGAAGTTTAGGTTGGATATTAGGAAAAACTTTCTCACTAGGTATGTAATAAAACCCTGGGAGTGTTTACCTAAAAGGCTCATGATTTACCGCACAGTTCACTAGGCGGGGCCCTACCACTCAACAGCATTTCAAGCCATGGTGAGTCACAACATTGCATACAGTCCCCCCAGAATTCCTCTGTTGCTGAGGGTGCTCTCCCAGCCTCATGCATATGATTAGTGTGGCCCCACATTGACCCCACTACTCAGTATGGGGGTATACTCCAGATACCCCCCCCCAACAAAGGAGCCATGTGCTACTTAACCCCCAATTATGACTGGAACCAGGTATTTTTGTCACAGGTCCTGGGATGCTCCAAGAATTTATCTGGAAAACTTTTCAGATATACTTTGTCATGTCCTGAGAAACTGTTAGGACTTCCTATCCTGTGAGCATTTTTAAAGCTTGTTGGTTGGGGCAACAGGTATGGATGTCTAAATTATTGTAGGGTTCAGTTTCTTATTTTGAGTACAGAAGAAGAGTAAAATACCTTCAAAGCAGATATGATAAAATCTGTCTTGTAGCATCACCCAGTGGAACAGCAGAAACAATGTTGCCTTGTTGATATGGCTTTTTAAGAAACAAAGAAAAATACTGAAAATCTTGAAAAACTTAAATAGCTGCATAAAACAAAGTGGAGCTGGCTCTTAATATGGGTTTCTATGTACCCTATTTACCCAAATCCAAGATGACTCTGAATTTAAGGCAACCCCTCAATAATTAGATTATTTATATGGAAAATGTATAAATTTACTATAATTTTCCATACACAGAATCTAATTATCAGAGGGTCATCTTAAATTTGTCCCCACCACTGCTGCAGTAGGGGGGGCAGGCATACCGTGCCCCCCCATACCTTGTTCCATGCCACCTCTGCCTGTCCACATCTTCCCCATTTTCTTCCCCTGACTGCTTACCCCTAGCTCCAGCCCCAGCCCAGGGGTGGAAACTATGAAACTATAAGGAGCACATAATTGCTCTAGCCATAGATAGCCCAGTTGGGTGGCAGCTCCAGCCTAAGCTCCAGGGCCCATCCAGAGCTGCTGCTGCTTTCGCCAAAACACCTGTTATTGGACAAGGTGGGAGCTGGACAAGCACATGCTCTGTGCCCTGAGCTGAAGCAGGGCTGAAGCCCTGCTGGTGATGGAGCAAGGGGAGGTGGTGGGGGTGCAGATAGGGGGGCAGAGGCAGCGGCGGAACAGGCAGCAGCTGCGCCCGTGCTACTTTGTACTTAAATCCAAGACAAGGGGCTTTTTCCCTGCTTTTTTTAAATGGGGGGGGAAGGGGCGACCTTGTCTTGGATTTGAGTAAACATGGTATTTTATAAACAACAGTCTTTACTTGCATCATGGAGTCGATTAAATCACACAAAATTTCAATTTAATCAGGAAGAGTTTTGTTTTGTAAAGGATACCATAATTTGACTCATTCTGAGCTGAAGCAATGAGGCTTAGGGTAGAATTCATTTTTGTTGCTGTTTTTGTGTTCTGCTGCTGCATGTTCAACCTGCCACTTTTTTTGTCCATGATAGATTTACTGTAATACAAATTATGAGTCTGGAGAAGATTCAGGTTCAGCTTTCTTTTTCTTTAGTGTCCTTATATTTCTGTAGGTTCTACTGATTTAGGTCATGTTTCTGTAGACTGCTAATGGTAAAACTGCTTATAGTGACTCATTCTAACACTAACTTGAGAGCAAGTATAAATTTCTTACCAAAGATGCATGAAAAGATGTGCTCATTTTTTTCTGGACAGTGTAATGCATTAGTGTGTATTTTCCCAACTAAAAACATTATTTTAGAGCCTCTTGAAAATTTTACTGATGCAGTGTTTCCTATTGCAAAACCTGCTGTAAGATAATATAGGAGCCCATTTAAAATACTGGTTAAAGGGTGTGCTTTGCCTATGACTAGACATTTAATTTGTGAAATTATTAGTACTGATGTTGTGAAGATGACCACAAAGGAAGTAGAGACATTTAACATAGCTGGCCTTGTATTTTTAAGATTTTGCTTTGCTCCAGAAAAATAGAATTACAAATTAATTTGAAATTCAGGCAGCAGTATTTTATTTTAGCAGAGAGAGAAGGTCTTGTGCTTGACAAACTGAAGTTGATAATCACCAGAAAATTTATTTCACTTCATAAAGATGTTTGTTTAAACATTGAACTTTCCTTTCTTTGTATTTAGTGTCTTGAAGACTTTTCTCCATGATCCTCTTGTGGAATGGAGTAAACCAGTGAAAGGTAATACAAAAACACAGGTGAATGAAACTGGGGAAGTTGTCAATGAAAAGGTGAGTTGCAAGAAGTTTGGTTTACTTATTGAACTACTGTTAATTATTTCAAACACAACAGTATCTATAGGTTTCAGAAGTTGTGTTCATATTCAAGGACAGCTTTACTTCCATGTTTTTCTTGTAAACCTATTTTAGCCTTTTTTTACAAATTATTTATTTTCTGATATTCTATCTTTAAGTATAGTGAAACTATAGAAAATGTTGTTAACACGTACTGTACCTTTTTAGTATCATTTTTGAAGGTTCTATGTGTAATGAAAAAAGTTATGACCCCTAGTTCTTCACCAGTGTCAACAACATTAGAAAGCTTTTGTTTATATAGGATTCATGCCTTTCTCCAACATGCTGCCCAGCATTCTAAATGGCATAGTGATGGTAAGTTTATCACTATCTATACCAGGGGTGAGCAAAATGTGGCCCGGGGGCCAGATGCAGCCCACCAGGCCATTCTACCTGGCCTGCAGGGCCCTTAAAAAATTTAGAAAATTAATATTTATCTGCCCTGGGCTGCCTGTCATGTGGCCCTCGATGGCTTGCCGAAACACAGTAAGCGTCCCTCTGCCCAAAATAATTGCCTGTCCCTGATCTATACCTGTCAGTTTTTTTCATTGCTCTATCATCAGTGACTCTTAACTGATAAAGGAATTTTGTTATCACCATTTACCTAGTATAGACTAGTCTTGATTCTTCTTATTGGCATCTTACTTTCTAAACTAATCACTGGAACTGGATCCTGTTTTGCACATACTATTATTTTCATCATTTAATTCATAGCTTGGACAGAATGGCACTTACCCCATTGCCTTCAAACAGAATTTTTCATTTTTACTATGTAATGAATGTTTTTGAGAATGGGCCATAACAAGGGCTTAATAAACGATAATGGATGATAAGTAGTAAGGGTATATAAGGAAGGAAGGAACAGGCTACAATCTGACCTAGACAGGTTACAAGGGTGGGCGGATGAGAATAGGATGGGTTTCAACACAGACAAGTGCAAGGTGATGCACCTGGGGAGGAACAACCGGCACCATACCTACAGGTTGGGGAGCTCCCCTCTTGTCAGCATGGAGGCAGAAAAGGATCTTGGAGTCATCATTGACTCCAAGATGAACATGGGTCGGCAGTGTGGGGGAGGCAGTTAGGAAGG
>NW_017728995.1:42907120-42911672 GCF_001723915.1 Gavialis gangeticus
GAGAAGTGGTGCAGGCTCCTACCCTGGGGGTTTTTAAGAGGAGGTTAGATGAACACCTTGCTGGAGTCATTTGACCCCAGTACTCTTTCCTGCCATGGCAGGGGGTTGGACTAGATGATCTGCTGAGGTCCCTCCTGACCCTAGAAACTATGAAACTATGACACTGTAAACACAAAAGCTAAGGGGAGCTACAATATTAGCACTCCAGCAAACACTTAATTGCCTATTTTAAGCATGACTGGTCTCCCTGACTTCAAATAGCTACTTATTTTGCCAGTATAAACGCAGCCTGTGTTAGCTATAGGAATCATCCAGATTTTCATGAATTCAGTCAAATTACTCATACTTAAGTACTACTCGTGGACTAAAGGATTAATTATGCTTGTGTGTTTTTTTGGATTGTGGCCAGGCTATTCTATGGGTTTTTTTTAAATCTTGAGCTTTAAATGAAGATATCTGAGTATAATGGTACAAGTTAGATAATATAGTAGGACTGGTAACACCACTTATTATTAAGGTTGCCCAACACTTCTCATCATTAGACACCATTTTCAGGTGCTTATAACTTTGCCAAACTTTAATTACCATATTTATTTGCATACCACACATACCCTTTCCCTGAAAATTAGCCAACCCAAATTGGGATGCATGTCTTAAGCATGCCTTCAGAATGGAGGCAAGTGAATGCTGGAATGTTGGCAGAGACTATTCTGCACTGACTCAGAGTACACCTGGGGCTGACCCTTCCAACCATGTGGCGCAAGGGTGGAGTTCTGCCATCAGTGCCACTCCTCCCCCTGCTGCAGGGCCAACAGCTACAGATTTAACCCTTTTGCAGACACTGCTAAATTTGTAGTAGCTGTTGACTGAGCTGCAGGGGGAAGAAAAATGGTGGTGACAGGAGCCTGATCTGTGGTATGTGAATAAAATAGATCATTATTCAGACTGAAATTTTCTGTGCCAGGTCTCTCTTCTGGCTGTTCTTGGAAAATTTCATCCAAAGTGGTTCATCCATTTCTAAGAGCTGGTCTAAGGGAAAATATTTTGTTTTGCCTATGTTAGAAACATTTTCTACAATTTTGGTTTTGAAAGCATAACTTGGAATTTGGTAGGTGGATAGCTTTTGTTTCAGGGATGTGCCTTTTGCTGTTTGAAAATTTGCCCATATTTCACTAAGTTATAAGCCCATGTCAAAAAATCAAAATTCAAAAGTTCTCAATAGCAGTGTCTTAAATGTTGATACTTTAATTTCCTAAAGGATTCTGTACACATTGGGCATGCTGTAGGGTTTGAAGAGACTGCAAGTGTTATCTGGTTGAGCTCTCTGCACAAATCCAAGATTTTCTACTCTGAAACTAGGCTGAGCCTATCTTCCCTTGCAATTGCAGTTCTGGGAGTAGCAAAGTTAGTGGTAAAAGATTGGAGCATACAGAAGATGACAGACTGCTATTGCTGTCAGAAGCTCCATTAGTTCAAGTGGCAGAGGTCTGTGTACACAATCTAAAGTTTCCAACTCTGTTGATGAACCAAGTGTATTTCTGTATGTTGCTATATAATGGAACTTCCATGTGTTTTTCCAGTTTCATTTTTTTAAAGCTAGGAAATAATGCAGGGAAAGCTATGTTAAAAGTACATTACAGTAGAGCACTGGCTTTGCTGTAGTAAAAGTTGAGCAGTGTTTTCTGTTTAAAGGTCAGCTCTGTCAAGAATGCTTTTAAAACTGCTTTCTTATTTGAACTGCCTTAAGGCACCCTGCACCTCATGGAAATAGTGAAAAGTATTAGTTTTCCAAATCTGAGGTAATCTGAATGAGAGATCTGACTAAATGGAATTTTATACAAACAGTTGGTACTTACAATGAAGAATTTAATGGCCAACACCTTTGGTCTCCAAAGGAAGTGCAGAGATGCATCAGAGTAATAGTGCTTAGAGCAAAGTGAGGTCTTCTCTCCTGTTTCAGAAAGCAGTTATGCTCTGGGATACCACAACTTGTTTTCTGTGGTAAGCCTTCTGTGGTAAAACTACATTCAGAACAGTCAGGCACTTAACATGCACTTCTTGTTTAAATCCTGAGGGGAAGACCAAAGACTGCATCCTCTAGGCAAGGCCTTAGCATAGATCTGTTTGCAAGTGTCAGGCTTTCTGTTCTATGGGAGATCTGTGCCCAGAACAACTATCTGCCATCTTGATTTTGTTGGGACAGGTTACTATATGCCTAACTATATGCCACTCCGAGATAGTAAAATGGGTTAGCAAGCAGCATATGCATGGATCCTAGCAGATCGTACAGCCCGCACGGAAGCCCCCTGCATTTAGATTGCTGTTGGAACCTATACTAACCAAATTGAAGCTAATGCAGGTGTGGCTGCACATACTAAAGTTACACCTTCCGTTGAGATGTAAACACACTAGGTATTTGAGTCGTATGCATTTTGTGATGATGAAAGGACTTACTTAGCTAAAACATATTTAATTACTACCTGTGTCAGTGGCTTGCATAATAGCTTATTCAGTCTTTTCTAAATTTGTAGCCATAAAATGACTGGTAAGTTCCAGTCCTTGAGAATGATTCACTCTCTTTTTTTCATATTTGGGATTTGGAGTAAATGCAGACTCAGTAAAACAAGAATTGTTTCAATTAAAGATGTGAAAAAAATTATATTTAAAATTTTAATTTTTCTTTTTCCTTGTTTCCAGGCTAAGACCCATGTCCTTGATATAGAACAGCGGCTGCAAGGTGTGATTAAGACTAGAAACAGGATAAAAGGATTGCCCTTGTCTATTGAAGGACACGTCCACTACCTTATACAAGAAGCAAGTGATGAGAATCTGCTCTGCCAGATGTACATGGGCTGGGCTCCGTACATGTGAAATATTGCTATTCACAACTGATACTGATTTTTTTAAACAAACTGTTGAATTTGTTTAATCACTCTATTTTTTTTACCTTTGTTGAATACTGACTTGGAACATAGGCTTATGTTGCAACTTAATGTGAAGTCTAAGGAATTATATATATACATATGTTTGTTGTAGTATGTGGGGTGTGTATTCTGTATACATAGAAATGCATCTATTGCATGGTATAAGTTTGAACATGTATACAAACTTGTATTACATAGGCACATACATTTTGTTTTATGTATACAGAGTACAGCACTCTTTTACTATTAAATAGAAAGTACAGTTGTCCTTGTGATGTATGTGCCTTTTATATATACTCAGAATGTGCAAAGTTACAACCTATTCTGTTATAGAAGTAAATTATATTTTATAAAATATATTACACATTTTCAGAGAATTTACTTTTCTCTATTTCAAGGAGATAAGTGTGACCATAAGAATGCCCATACATCCTAGTATAAAATGAATTGCATTACAGCTTGAATGTAGTAGTGGACCTGTGAACTGCAGCTGTGTCTATAAGAGGGGCTTTCCAAATCTAAAAAAATGTTTTCAAAATATACGTTTTCAGGTTTTAACAAAGCTTTGCTGTGGCCAGTAAAACATGTTAAGTGGCTGCGTCAGATGACCTGTCTGATCTGCCTGTTGGTGGGGTAATCTGGATGTGGAGGGATAAATATCCCTACCCCAGTGCAGAGAATCTGCCAGAATATTGACACAGTACACAAAAATAGGTCTGGAGAAATCCTCAAGATAATCTAATACAAACCTTGTCTAACCTGCATTTGAATTTCCATCACAGGAAGTTTCTCACAGCCTCTAGTTAATCTGTGCCCATGCTTCTTCCTAATACCCTAACATGTATCTTCTTTGTTGAAATTTAAGCCCATGCTATATATATAGCATTGGGGGGGGGACCCCCAGTGGCCAGTTGCTGAGCAAGCCAGCAGCACGGCAGTGGCGGAAGTGCTGCCAGCGAAGCCAATTTCGGGGTGGGGGGGGGAGAACTAGCACCCTTTGTGCCCCCCTACCAGCCAAAGTGCTCACTGTCAGGCAGGACACCAGTGGTGTCGGGGGGCACATGCCTATGATATATCGTGCACAACTTTTGTCATTATTATCCTGACAAACTAGACTAGAGGTTTCTTTAAATTGAGAAGACCTTAAAATGGATGCTGAAGTAGCTTGCTCCTTGGAGGTGGTGGTGTGGGGGGGAGCAGGCTTGGGATGCTGCAAGGGGGGTGAGGCCAGCCCCCACTGCTCTGTTCCCTCCAGGCAGCAAATATGGAAGCAGGCTGCTGGCCTCTCCCTTTCTATCCCACACTGCTCCCTCCTGACATGGGCTGACATGGGAGGGGAGGAGCAGGCCTAGAGGCCCTGGAGAAGCTGGCAGGGGATGGGGAGCAGCAGACCCAGGGTGATGCAGGGGGCTGGGAGGAGTGGGTCTGGCCCTGAAATGGCAGCAGGAAGTTGGGGGCACACCGGGCCTGGCTCAGTCCTGAAACAGTGGGTGGGTGGGCCCAGTGGCAACCCAACAGCAGCAGGGAGGTGGGGGGGGCAGGCTGGCCCCAAAATGGAGGGTATGGGGGGTGTACCTGGCCCAGCAACAGTGGTAGGAAGGTGGGGAGAGGGTTGGACCCAGCTCCGC
>NW_017728995.1:42911771-42913799 GCF_001723915.1 Gavialis gangeticus
GCGCGAGAGTGGGGGAAAGGGGCAGCAGGCCTGGCCCTGAAGGTGCGGAGCAGAGCTGGACTCAGGCCTCTGTCCCCACCTGCAGCCCCTGCTTGCCATTCTTGATGGGCAATTGGCTAGTATTTAATATGTGTTTTTAAATTTAATGCTGGGTGCTCTACGGATACCGATGGATGTGGTGTTGTCCAGTAGCGTACGTAAGACGTATCAGGACTATGAACAACTGCTGCCTCCTGAGACTGGGGGGGCAGCTTGGGGGGGGGGGAGCGGTGACTGCCAGTAGAAGGTGGCAGTGGCCAATCTCGGGGGGGCTGCATATCCCCGTCCCCCTCTCCCATGTCGCCCATGTGTTAGACCGACCTGTACCTAACTCCACTGAACTGAAAACGTTCTCGAGTTCTTGGGGCTGCCAAACAAGTTGCAAATTTAAGATTTGGACTTGCACTTAGAAGTACGCGCACCCTTCCTGACTCCTTCCTCGAAATAGCCATGCTGCCACCTCCTCTCCTTTCTCTGGCTTCTTTCTATGCTCGAAGCCTACCCCTCCCCCTCCGGCTTTTCTACATTACACCGCCGCGCTCGGGCCGGGAGGAGGCCGCCTTCATTGCGCCAACGCTGCGGCTGGAGCGGGTGCGAGCGGGTGTCACCTGGCCCCGTCCTTCCCTTGTCTGGACTGGGAGTGGGCACCCCCGTAGCTGCCTGCTTGAGCCGGGCCTGCGCCCCCCGGCCACAGGGGGCGCCCGAGCCCCGCCAGGCGACCGCTCTTCCCGCACGCGTGTGTGGCGCAGGGGCCCTGCACCCGACGCGGCCCAGCCCGGCTCGGCTGTCAGCTCGGCGCGCCGGAAGGGGCCGAGGGCGGCCTGACGGACGGAAGCCCGCGGCGGCGGCCATGGGGGTGCCAAAGTTCTACCGGTGGATCTCGGAGCGGTACCCGTGCCTCAGCCAGGTGCTCAAGGAGCATCATGTGAGCAGGGTGCGGGCCGCCTCCTGCCCGGGCACAACAGGTGGCTCCGAGCCCGGCGGCGCCAGGGGGAGCGGACGGGGAGGCTGGAGCTGGAGCCGGAGCCGGAGCCGGAGCCCGGGCAAGCAGCAGAAGTGCGTGCGGGGCCCGAGGTTCCCGGCCCGGCCCGGTAGAGCCGCGAGGTTTCGTTGCCGGCCTCTGAAGGGGCTCGGGGGGTCCCTGGCGGGGGCAGGCGGCGACGGGGAAGGCTGCACGGGGTGGACCCAAGTGACTGCTCCCTGTCCTGGGCAGCTGCTGACTGCTTCTTGGCTCCTGGCTGGCTGCCCTTCTCCCTCCCCAGGCAGGGACTGTCTCTTCGCACTTGGCCCGGGTTGGGTACCAGCCCTTGTTTTATCTGCAATTCGCCCGAGTCTGGAGCTGCTTCCTTCCCAGGTCTGGGGAAGGGCCCTGCTGCCCAAAGCTCCTCTAGCGTCTCTCCCAGTTTAGCTCCCACACCAGGGTTGCCTGCACCTTGCGGACAGACCTGGTCCCCAGTGAGCTGCGGCTCTGCCCTGCCATCTCTCCCAACTACATGGTTGGTCCAAGAAAAGCTATTACCAGAAATGTGCTCCTTGCTTCTCTGTTTTTAAACAAGGCGCAGTAACTTTGAAGGGGGAGGATGGATGGGGGAGAGGTTTGCACTAGGTAAATTTGAAAGAGCCCTTTGAGAAACTGTGGCCAGGTTGCTTGGGTGTAAACAGACAGACCTGACTTTGAGCGTTTCAGACACACTCAGGACTGACCAGACTTTACCCCCAGTTAGGTAATTAGATAGGAGCACCCTGAAAGCTTATGGTTTGACAGGTATTATTCTTCTTTTAAATCATTGCACAGTTAAAAAGGGGCACAGGTTGGAAATTACTGTTTTCATTTGAATCCAACATGACTTTGAATTTAAAATGACCTCCTAATAATTAGATTTTATACATGGAAAGTCATAAACTTGTTGTTTTCCATGGAAAGCATCTAATTATTGGAGGATCGGCTTAAATTTGGGTTGTTGTCATTCCCTCCCCCCCCCCATTGTG
>NW_017728995.1:42913930-42914957 GCF_001723915.1 Gavialis gangeticus
GGCCACATGACAGGTAGCCAGGAGCAGATAAATATTAATTTTCTAATTTTTTTAGGGGCCCCATGGGCCAGATAGAATGGCCTGGTGGGCTGCATTTTGCCCATCCCTGTTCTGGTGCCTGTCTCCCTGCCAATAGCCCCCCACTACTTGCTCTCATCATGCTTCCTGCTGCCACCTGCCCCTCTTCCCCCAGTCACTTGCCCCCCTCACTGCCTGCCCTTCTTCCCCCTGGAGCCAGAGCTGGAGTAGCCACTCAAGATGAGGTTTTCTGTGGGGAGGAAAAACCTCCCGTGGATTTGAGTAAATATGGTCCACCCCTGGTGGATGGAGGGAATGTCTGAACTGTGTCCAGTATCTGAAACTGTCAGAATTGTTTTGGATCCCATTTACTTATTTGGCGTACAGCTCAGCTGGAAAGCTAACAAGTTTAGTTTTTGTTTGTGTTTCACTTTCTGCAAATGCTTTCACTTTCTTCTTAAGCGCCAAATAGATGTTGCATAGTTTTGGTTACAGATGCAGCACACACATTTTATAATTATTTTCTTTAAGTTCATGCAAGTTTAATACTTTTGCATTTAAGTCCTTTCATTTTTTCTTTGCGGTAAAATTTACTGTTAACTCTTTAATATACTTCTGACTGTATATTTTTATTCAGCAAAAAATTATCTTTGGCCAAATAGTAGAAAGAAGGCCCCAGGAAATGTGGGCCCCTTGCAGGACAAGACGGGGAATCTGGTTGTCACGCCAGATGACAAAGCCAACATATTTAATAACTTCTTTGCCTCTGTCTTCCTCGGTAAGGACCAGTACTGCCACCTCCCTGCTGGGCCCCCTTCGGGCCCCGGGGGAGGCTCACTTGGGCCTAGAGTGAGTGAGGATTTAGTTAGGGAGCTTCTGGAGGGGCTGGACGTTTTTAAGTCAGCCGGCCCGGATGATCTTCACCCTAGAGTCCTGAAGGAACTCGCTGGGGTCATTGCAAGTCCCCTGGCACGGCTTTATGAACACTCGTGGTGCTCTGGAGAGGTGC
>NW_017728995.1:42915484-42932693 GCF_001723915.1 Gavialis gangeticus
TTCACGGTCAGGGCGGCTAGGGTCTGGAACCAGCTTCCAAGTGAGGTGGTGCAGGCTCCCACCCTGGGGGTTTTTAAGAGGAGGTTGGATGACCACCTTACTGGGGTCATTTGACCCCAGTGCTCTTCCTGCCATGGCAGGGGGTCGGACTAGATGATCTGCTGAGGTCCCTTCCGACCCTAGAAACTATGAAACTATAAATAGAATAGCATCAGCATATATAAGAAATATATTTTCTAATTCAGTAAATGTCTGTGAGGCTTTAATCTCAGAATCTAATAGGAACTGGGCTCCACAAAGTATTACCGTCAAGGTGAATGTCATTGTAACAGAGAAGTGTGGGTTTTGCAACCTCATGTCATCCCCTTGTCCCTTGCACGAGTTGGTTTGTTTTAGTAGCTGAAAAAATAATGCGAAATAAAGGAAAAATGAAACCATAAATTTTCTCCCCTGAGCCAGATCAGCAACATACAGCCTGCAGGCCAGAGCCAAATGGCAGAGCCATTGCATGTGGTGTGGGGAGCTGGAGGTCTTTGCCTGTGCCCATATCAGGGGTGGGTAGCAAGAAGTTGCACTGGGGCCAGGCAGCTTCCAGCAGTGCCTGCACTGCTGCTGCTTTTCCTTGCCCTTCTAGCTCTGTTATGACACAGGTGAGTGATTTCAGTGCTGCATCAGCACAGGGGGATTTTCCTGCACCCGTGGTGAAGCCAGGTAGCTAGGAAGATGGGCAGTAGTAGTAGCCAGGTAGAAGTGGCAGCCAGGCAGTTGGGAGTTGTGCCTTGACCACCAGTGCTTCTCCCAGTTCTCTGCTGCTGACTTGCCACTGAAGTCACCCAGCCTGCACTGGGCCAGAGCCAGGTTGTTCTGACCTGGAGCTTATAAAAGGTTTCTGGCCCCTATCCTAATCAGTAGGACAGAAAAATCATACTCTTCAGAATAACTGGAGTTGAGAGGAAGAAACAGGAGTATAACGTTGTTGTTGTTGTTTTTAAATAGTACCATACGTACTTGGGGAGAGGGGGATAGGTTGCAACCAGACTCTCCTAGTGTAAGACACAGCTATTCAGGCTAAAAAAAATTTTTGGTTGTTTTTTTCCCCCCCAAGTATAGCTTATTTGAATTCAGCAAACAAAAAAAAACTATACCAACAAAAGCACTTTTGTCAATAAAACTCCATATACAGTAGAGCCACTGAGGACATAGATTTGTAAAAAAAAAACAAAAATAGCCCTAAATGACCTATCTGTGTTGAGAGAACTTTTAAGTGTAGACCTGGTCTTATTTTAGTTTGGCTTTAGTTACTGATTTGTTACAAATTGAAATGAAATTGAAATTAGTACTCAGAGAGGAGTTTCTACTGAATTAACTAAAACAGTGCAAGTTTATACACAAGGGCTTTAATTCCTATGGTTCAATAAATTTTAGTAATTAAGCTCCTCCCTGTTGAATATGTAATTCTCAAAATAGTTTCTCACATACTTTATTTAGCAAGCCAGTGTAGAAAGAAAGAAATATGCTTCTCAGAATGATTTCTCAGCTTAGTCTGAGTCCTTTACTTGAAAGGATATCGTAAAGTATTTTTTATTAATGTTAGATGTTTGTTTCCACAAGTAGCAATAGAAGTAGATAACTGTTTTAAAGTTCTGTTTTAAGAACTGTCCTGATATATTATAAAATGTTGTGGCCATTATTTTCTAAATGGCAAAGGAAGCCCTACATGGGCAAAACTTGATTCAGCAAGGAGCAGCAAAGGTTTTCATTGAATGCCCAAAGCCTTCACCTAGCACAGTTATGCCTATTGCCCTTCCTGTATCTGGAAAGTGGCTACATTTATATCCATGAAAACCAAAAAGTACAATGTAACCTTCATTCTGCATCTTGGAACTGGTAAGGGTCACTGGGAATTGTTCAGGAATGGGGAATATCACAATAAGTATTCTTAAAAATATTGGTATATTCTTTTAGGTCATGGGCCAGAGTTTTGAATCCCACTGTTTATATCCATGTACTTTCAGTGCCTTCATTGTATTGGGTGTAGCTATAAGGGGTGATGAAGAGGTTAACTGAAGCAGTTTAGCAAAGCTGTTGCAGTACTATAACAGGAGGTACACATATAATATGAAGGATCAAGAATACCTCAGTTCAGTAGTGATTTTGTGGATTATGTTCACCGAAGTGCACAAAGGTGTCTTTTTGCCATAGACATTTTCAGCAGGCTCATGTCAGTGGCCTCCAGGGTATTGAGTGGGAAGGAATTGTCTCAGAAGGCATCCATAGGCCATTGTTCCCAAAATTTTGATACCCGGGGCACACTTTTTTCGGGATTAAAATTGGTGGCACACTTTCCTGTTATATCCAAAAAGGGTGTGTGTGTGGGGGGGGGTGTTCTAAAACATATTCTGTTCCCTTGCCAGAGGAAATTGTACCTGTGCTGAGATGTAATGCTAAAAAATAATCTTTATACCAGTAGTTCTCAACCTTTTTTAGCTTCAAGTTACTCTTCCATAACTTTTCTGAATTTTGTAGCACCCTAGTTGAAAATCAGCGAGACAGATCTAAATTTTAAAAAGATATGGTGGGGGATGGGGGGAGGGTCTTGAGGTTAAAGATGGTGAGAATCATTGATCTAACTGGTGCCACTTAAAGGCAGTGATAGCAGGTCCTAACCCTGCTGTGCCCTTCTCCACTGTCTGCCCCTTCCTGACCCCTGGTGTATACCTTAGGGAGTAAGAGCAGCTCTCGCTGCTGAAGCTTCTCCTGCAGGTTCTCACATACCAGGGACCAAAAAGGGAGTTGGTGTTGCCTGTTATGAGAGAATGAAGTGAAGTGCAGGAAGGCAGTTGGGTAGATGAGCTAGCTGAGTACAAAGTCTAAATTGTGACATTTGAAACCATGTCAGAATTGCAGTGGTTCTTTTGCCTCTATCAGAGTAGGACTAAACATGACACAGTTCCAAAAAACAATTTGCAGTTTATTAAGTTGGAGCTTCCCAGCTCTACTTTGTTTCAACCATTCATGTGTCTGTATTGAGATTAGTACAATCTGCAGCAATAACTCTGAGCTGTGTAAACTGTTCCTTCCCTCAGTTTGTGTTCCCGTTTCCACCAGAGGTGGCAATTATCCCCACTCATGTACGGGGGAAGAGAGGCAGAGAGATGAGGCAGCTTGCTGTGATGCTGACTGTCACACAGGAGGAGGAGAAATCCTTAGTTCTCCCACTGTTCCACCTACCTGCCCCTACTTTCCCCTCTTATCTTTTTTCCCTTCCTGTGTTCCCCTTTCCTTCACTGTACCTCCAGATCCAACCTACACATGCCCCCCTGCACTGCTTGAATATGCCTTAAGTAACCTTTCAGTTTGCCATTACCCTCCATTCCTTCACTCTGCACCAAACAAAAGCTTATGAAACAGCTTATGTCATAAGGCTGTGTATTGGAACTCCCTTGAACACATGACTCAGTACCTTGTTTTTCTGTTGATCATGCCAGGAGATATGATTTTGCTGTCCTTTCATCTTCCCTCTATTTGCATGTGGATTTTAGAGCACTTCAAAATATTGTTTATTGTAAGAGTTTTGATAGTGGGGCAGAACTTCGAACATATGCAGAGGCTGCCAGTAGTGTGAAATACATCAGTGCACCATTCACTGATCACTGTGTACCAGACTGTCAGAAAACTCTGTCCATTAATATAAAGCTACTGTTGCTTGTGTTCGTCTGTTTAGATCTGTAGTTAGCACAAGCTGACATTTAGGGCTATACTAATTTCAGTGCTGCTTGTCTGAAGCAGGGGGCAACTGGCTTCAGTTAAAGTAAATGCAAGCCATTGTTCGGTGATGATGGGAGACGCATTTTTAGCCACAGATTTGCATGGAATGGGATAAGAACCGAAGTGCCGTTTGTTTAGGTAGACTATCTTAACCTTTTGCTCAAATGACTCCAGATTTATGCCTTTAATGCTGTACCGTCTGTACCTTTAAGCCTGTGCATAGTAGATTCTCATGTTACTTAGAATACTTGCTTTTAAACAGAAAACACTGCTCAATCTTGACTGTAGCAGAAGTACAGCTTGTCTATAATTAGTTTTTTTTGTGTGCTGGACTGTACCGTAAGCACTTTGAAACAGGAAAGTGAAATGCATGTTGTTAGAGAAAGTGTCAGTTGAGATCTAGACCAGTGGTCTCAATTTTTTTTGATTCGAGATCCCCCTTAGAAAATGCCACTTCATAGTTTTCACGTTTCTTGTCTACAGAAAATAACAGCAGAGTTCTCTTTTTGCAAAGAACTCAAAAAGACCACAACAAATCAAAATGGTTTTGACACTACAGACTCCTGTTTGAAATGTCTAGGTTTATTTTGTAAATTGTGTGTAGGTGTGTGCTTATCTAGTATTGAATGGCACTTTATGATACCTTTAAAAGTATCTCATGGCACAGTGGTTGAGAATCACTGATCTAGAACTTAATTGGACCTAGTAGTGTTGAAAATGCATACTTTCTTGTCTCTGTGCTAGACTTCTAGAACAGTGTTAGAGTGTAGTAAGTAAAACATGCTAAAGCATACTTTTTAGATTCTAGTTTCAACAGGACCTTGAAAGTGTGCTGTTAAAAGGCATTAACTAACCTATTCTGTGTGAAAGTGAAGAACTGTTAGAACTAGGTTAAAAAAACATTTTTTATTAAATAATTCTTGAACTTTTTCATTAAATAATTCTTAAACTTTGAAAGCTCATTAGTCTTGTGTATAGTAACTATTTATTTTTCACAACTCTTATGTAAGAATTCTATTCTATTAGAATAAGAATATTAAAATAATGTAAAATGCTTGTCAAAATAGACTACTAAACAAGAAACATTTTTGAGAGTTACAAATTGCTTGTGGGTTACAAATTGTTCTTGGTTCTGCTTCTTGTCACAGGAAAAAATAGAGGAGAAAGGGGAGCTTTTAGGTAAAATGTGCATAATTTGAAACACTACTGTAACATGACTCTTCATGTGCAAAAAATGTCATTTGCTTGCCTTCCATATGAGTGGGGAAAGTAGATTGCTGTTGAGTCCTCTTATCGCAACGCACCATCCTCTTGATATTGAAAACTTGGCGTATGTGTGAATGAGAGGTGGTTTGGGCACGCTGTTTATTCACATGCCATGAGATGGCATACTTTATGGAAAAGGCTAAATACTATTACAAGAGGAGTGCAAAAATAGTTACGTAGAGCCATGTGCATCAGCAGTATTTTATTATACTGAACAACATATACAACAGAAGACTAGATTTATTAAATCCCAGTTCTGAATCTATTTCTTTCCCTCTTCCATGCATCCCATATCTAAAATTATGCATTATAGATACAAACCTATGTACCCTTAGAAATTATTTCAACAACGTGAGAGGAACAACAGTTTAGGAAGCACACTACTACAGGAGGATTTTTTTTTTTAAAGGAATACTAGTAGATCAAGCAGGAGCATGCAGAGAATGGGTACAGATTGTCTGACAAACTGTTCTTGAGTATGTATGCTGTCTTTTGAACAAAATGCAATGGTATTAATGTTACTTGGTCTGAACGGTTAGCCAGTCATCAGGGCCTTGGTGGTTTGTTTGTAGGAGTCAAGTATTTCTTTGGTGCAGTCTTTCTTTATTCACAAGGAGTTACACCATTCTGTTTCTTTGAACATGATAGGAAGAAATGCCAGGTAATTTTCTTCCTCGGGATTTTCAAATCTTCATTTTCCAGCAAGTCCTCGTCCCCAAAGAACTCCATCTCAGCTCTCTCTGAGTTGCACCCTTCTTGCCTTTATTGCTACCTGCTAATTTTTCTAGTTAGTTCTTCAGTTGGACACAAAAATACACAAACCTGCAGTCAGTCAATGTCTCAGCCATTTTTTTTGAAGTATTCCCCAATAAACTCTTTTCCCTGATTGCTCAGTTCATGTTTAGGCTCTGCCATTTTGGCCTATACCATGGGCTTCCATTTTTACCCAATAAAAGGGCATTTCATTGTTCCATTTATTATGAATTGGGGATGCTAGAACCCCATCAGTTTCATTAGGTCTGTGCCTGATGACCACAATCTGTCTTTCAGCATAACAGTACTAAATAAGACTTCTTTTTACTAGATTCCAGAATTTGACAACTTGTACCTGGACATGAACGGTATCATCCATCAGTGTTCACACCCTAATGATGATGATGTTCACTTCAGAATTTCAGATGATAAGATCTTTGCTGATATTTTTCACTACTTGGAAGTATTATTTCGTATTATTAAGCCAAGAAAGATTTTCTTTATGGCAGTCGATGGAGTGGCTCCAAGAGCAAAAATGAACCAGCAGCGTGGGAGACGTTTTAGGTAAAATCATTTTTTTCTTTTCTTGTCAAAATATTTATCATGGTTTACTTTTTATTCTCCAAGTTGAAATAGGTGTAAAATATGTAGTGTTAAGATATCCTTCTTTATGTATTAACATTAGTTTTTATATAAATAATGGTAAGTACCATTTTTGGATCAATCTTTAAAATCAGTATTGAGGGGGGTTTATGTTCAGCACATTAGAATATTTTGTGAACATCCGCAAGTATTTTTGTGCTCCTTGCTTGAAATGACTTTATGTTGGAGCATGTAACAGCCAGTGTAGAGGGAGAAAAAAGGCAGACTTATTTTTGACAGACATTGGCTAAATGTTACTAGTTTACTAAATTTACTATATAGTATGCATCCAAATTGCATATGATAAGTACAGTTAGAATCTTAGTGTTTAATACTTAGAGGCCATTTGGAGACTGTTAAGAGGAACCGACAACCAGTTCCTGGGACAGTTGGGGAAACTGAGACACACAGGTTGGAACAAGGAATGAGAGAAAATGCTCAGGCATGTGGGAAAAAGGAGGGGAGAAAAAGGTTAGGAAAAAAAGCTGAAATGTTTTAAAGCAAAATACATGGAAACATTTAAATAAAAATACAATGCATTTATTTAGGTCAGCAAAAGAGGCAGAGGACAAAATTAAAAAGGCTTTAGATAAAGGAGAAACTCTCCCAACAGAAGCCAGATTTGACTCGAACTGTATTACACCAGGTAAGAGAACTTGCTTATTACTTTAAGGTAAAGTGCTTTGATAGATGCCTATAATCAACGATTGTTTCCTTCTTTCATTTTGTATACCTGATATATTTTATCCTTCATGCTATTTTGGCTTCAGTTGAAATTAAAAGGTGAGAGTTATGAAAGTCTCAAGTATGTTAGGAACACAAGTCTAGATGTCTTTCAATAGGATTTATATTCCTAAATCACTTGGGTATTTTTAAGTTTCACACAAAATTATTATTTAAAAACCCTCTTGAAAACTGCAGAAATCAATACTCTTCTGCACTCAAAAACAATTTTTTGGTATTCTGTTTGTAACTTCCCCACCATAGGCATTAATTATAATTGGATATTTGAATGTTAAAATGTTGGAAAGTTAACTTTTAGATTTTTGTTACTAGGCACTGATTTCATGGCGAGGTTGCACGAACATCTGAAGTATTTTGTAAATATGAAGATTTCCACAGACAAATCCTGGCAAGGCGTAACTGTCTACTTATCAGGCCATGAGGTTATTTTGCTTAGATTAATGATTTTTAAAAATAAGTCTGTATTTTGCAGATTAGTGTTTACTGATTTGTTTGGTCTTTGCATTTAGACTCCAGGTGAAGGAGAACATAAAATTATGGAATTTATCAGATCAGAGAAAACAAAGCCTGATCATGATCCAAACACGAGACACTGTCTTTATGGCTTAGATGCTGACTTGGTATGTGTAATTAAAATAATATATTTAGAATAACAAAATGTTGTTATGCCAGTAATTTGGGCATCTATTTCATGTTTTGTGGATACAAATAATTATCAAACATTATTAAATAAATTAATAACTTTGTTTTTATGTCAAATGAAAAATTCACAGTGAAAAGGAGCAACAGAGAATGGACACTTCCAGGCAATGGTCACATCTTGAATAATAGCATTTTTTTTTTAAACGTAATATCTTGTTTCAACAGATTATGCTTGGATTAACAAGTCATGAGGCACATTTCTCTCTCTTAAGAGAAGAGGTCAGGTTTGGTGGCAAAAAATCTCAGAGGTAAATGGCATTTTAAAACCTTTCTCCATTTCAAAGGGTGAAAACAAATCTAAAAGATCAGGTTTGCTTAGAATATGTCCTTACATCTACTGCCTGTTTAGTTATTCTCACTTTTTTCATTTTTTATAAAATGGGGTTTGAATCAGTAAAGAAGTTGATGCATGCTGTATGTGGAAACCAACATTGTCTCAACAGGCTGAAGATCTTAAAACCTGTATTATACCACGTTGTATATCTCTCTATGCCAAAAGCCAGCCAGTTCATTAGGCTGCTACTGTTTTCCATAATTGCATTCGTATTTTCCTCAGTTTACTCACTTAACGAGACATAAATGCCTCATAGGGTTTACCTAGATGGGGAAGCTGACCAGAATAACTGTTACAGATCCAGATATGCCACAAGAATTATTCCAAGATTAGCACCCTGTTTGGATTCCCAATCCAAACTCCAATTCACATCTTAGTTATTTGGGATATAACCACTTTTATCCCAGAATAAGGGAATCCACACAGGGTGCTATCTTGGAATAATTCTTATGGCATATCTGGGTCTGTAATAGCTATTCTGGTCAGCTTTCCCATGTAGGCAAACCCTAAGAGTCATTTGTTTTATGGAAAACAGTAGCAGCACAATGAGCTGTCTGGAGCTTATATGGCGAACTGTCCAGAATAATTATAGCAAAATAAAATGCTCCCCAGTATATGTTCCAAAACGGCTCCCTGTTTGGACACAGTTTATTCTGAATTTATTATCATCTGCAATTTTATAGTTGGCACTTGTTCCAGAAAAAAAAAGTTCACATAGAGAACTGTTGTGGAATAGAAATTGTGGTATATCTTATTCTGAAATACTTTGGCCAGTGTTCCAAGTTAAATAAGCTGTAAGTGTCCTTTGTGGAAGTAAGGAAAAAATGAGAGAGCATCATTTTATATACAGGCAAGTTGTTGGATAATATGATAATGAGAGCAATTATAAGCACCTAGATTCATACATAGTTATTGCTGATATGCTTCTGTCCTCTAGGTGGGCAGACAACATATATTTTCCTGCAGTGTTATAGTTTTGTTACACCTTTGAACATTTTTCGCTTGGATGGGACAGACCTAACATGATTAGTTTATGTTGTTGGTATATTAAACTATAAGAGTATTGTTTTAAGTGAATAAACTTAAAACCGAAAAAAAAGAAAGGTTCTCTTGTCCACATTTGAATAATTAACAAATGCAAGAAACTTTCTGACTGCTTTGGACCCAATTATTAAAAGATTTACTCAGTTCCTTTCTGGATTAGGTAAAATGAAATTTCAGGCCCAAAAGTGTTACTGGTACTGTGTTCCTTAAGGTAAAAAATGGCTTACCTTGACAAGTTCTTTGCTTTTCCAGAGCCCATTTTCTCTGCTTGCCCTGCTGAAAAATCTGGAAATAATTGCTCATGATTTAGAAGACTTTCTAATGAATTATTGTTTAAGGCTTCCGTTAAAATATCCAGTTGCTTTCCATCCTAAATATGCACAAGTATTTATAGCTGAAACAAGTCAAACATTAAAATTTTAATTGAAAGCACCAACTAAAATCTGCCTCAGCAGTGTTTTGGCTAAGGTAGTTATTTGACCATGGGAGTTCAACTTCTGAGGTAAGTGTCAAAATGAAGGCCAGAAGGTACCCTAAATGAATTTGCTTGTACCTAGAAGAATTCTCAGTTGTTAACTCCAGAATTAAGTGTACCCAGTGTAAGTGGACAGGATGAGACTCTAGGCATCATTCAACGCCTTCAATTCCCTTTAACATAGAATTTAGGTGGAACATAGTGCTTAGTTTGTCACTCTTACCATCATGTTGGGTTTCATTTGAAAATCTCAATTAATACAAGTTATAGCCCTTCACTAATATTAGCTGATTAATCTTAACAGCACTATAACCTGCATAATTACCATCCACATTTAATTTGAAGGAGGTTGAGAGAGAAATTATACTGACTCGGCCAAATCCACAGAGAGGTTAATGAATTACCAGTTATAGTATCTGTGCTTAAACCAGTAAAGCAGGGATGTCAAACAGGGCCCCAGGGGCTGGATCTCACCCACAGAGCCATTGTCTCTGACCCTTGGGCTCCTAGTGGGCCTGGTAATTCGGGGACAAGGCAAATAGCTGATGGTGACTACCATAGAATTCAGAGCTCCAGAGTCCCATTGGGGATGGCCATTGGTGGCAGAGGGCTGAGTGACATCTGTGCTGACAGTGCTGTTTGCCCCACTGCTTGCACCCCACAGTCTGGATACAGTCTGGCCAGAGGGGTGGGTTGAGTTTGACACACTTGCAATAGAGTATATTCCTACTGAAAAGTTATCACGTCAGTTTTTTGGCTACATACTTAATAAATATATATCTATCTATCTACCTATGTATCTTGTGTTGCTGTAGTTGTACTGCTGTCTACCTGGGCACTATTTTATCTATTTTAAAGGTATGTGTATACAAGCTGCAGTCACAGGTTTAACTGCTGCATTGACTTGCTCTCAGACTGTGCTTGAAACACTTTCATAGTAACTGATAAGGGGAAATTGGATATTAAAAACAGATTCTTTGTAAACAAATAAAGACAGATATCATGTCTAACCAATAGTTAAGACTTCACTTCTTCAGCAACAGATGAGTGTTTATTTGTGAAGAAATGTGAAACATTACTGTATATACGCATCAAGTGTTTATAGATAGTTGACTTCCTGTTTTGACTCACTTACAGAGCATGTGCACCAGAAGAAACTACGTTTCACTTACTACACTTGTCATTAATGAGAGAATATATTGACTATGAGTTTTCACCAGTCAAAGTAAGCATTAATGGAGCTATAAGCAAAAGATATAGTAAACCTTTGTATGCAAGCTTGATCATAAAATCTTTTTATCTTTCCTCTTTCCTATCATCTTCCTCAGGACAAGATTTCCTTTGAATTTAACATTGAAAGGATAATAGATGATTGGATTCTAATGGGATTTCTTGTAGGCAATGACTTTATCCCTCATCTACCTCATTTGCATATTAATCACGATGCACTGCCTCTGCTTTATAGAACTTATATGGCTATTTTGCCAGAACTTGGAGGTAAGTAGTTTAGGAAAGTACTTAGATAAATGCTTATGGTTTCGGAAAATAAATAGAAGGCAAAGTTAAACTGAAGTGTTGCCTCTGTCTTCCTGCCAGTGTTATAGTAGTGTTTCTTAGTCTTTGCTGAAGTGTGGTCTTCATCGATTTCTTTTTAACTCACTACTTAGATTTTAGCACTTTTACAAAGAATTAGGCTTTGCTTTTACAGGTCTAGCGTTAATAATTAACATCTAGGTAAGTGAAAGGAAGGAGCATAACATGGATGTTTCTTTTTACTTCCTTACTGAAAAATTTAGAGCTAACAAAACTTCTCACTTGCCCCAAAATGCTTTTTCATAAATCAGTTTTATTACTGATGGGTAATCTTGTAATAATAAGATATAAGGTGAGAGCTACATTTTATTTTTTCAGGGGGCTCTCCCTGGATGAAGCCTCTCCATAAGCTGTATCTTATTCAGCATATAGGATTAATAAAGTGCTAGTAAATATATGAAATTTACGTGGAAGGTACTATATCCTAACTGTGTTGGGTGAATTATTTGAGTTCTAATGTTTTCCAGCTATTACAGAGATAGAAAAGGTATAACAGAATTCTCAGGACGGTGGGTGGAGAAAAGTGGGTGGACTAGTGGGGGACATGGAAGAGCTTTCTGAGACTTTTAGTGAGTTCAGAACGTTAAATTAATATTTGATTTTTATCCCAATAGGTTACATCAATGAAAATGGGCATCTAAACTTAAAACGCTTTCAGAAATATCTTACCAAATTGTCAGATGTAAGTAATATTTTATTTGTATTATCTATACATTATAGAGTTGCCAATCACCATACCATCAGGGAACATTACAGTTGGGGAAAAAACCCCAATTAGAATACAGTTTTCACTAGAGATGCACCAGTACATCAGTCCCATATTGGATTGGCACAGATCTAAGAAAAATTGACCTTTTTTTGGCTAATGTGGTGGCTAATGCCACTGATAAATGCCCTGTGTATGCGCACAGCTGCAGCACAGCATGCAGGCAGCCAGGAGTGCAGTCCGGCAGCATGGAGAGAAGCTGGTTCCGGCTGGTAAGTCTGTTGTGAGGGAAAGGGCATGGGGGATAGATCGAAGCCCCAGCAGTGAGGGAGGGAGTGGGGCAGGGGCAGGCGCTACACAGCCAGGGCAGAGCGCAGGATGGATCCGCAAGCAGCTCTTCCAGGGGGGGCAAGAGTGGCTTCTGCCGCTGCATGCATCCTGGGAGGACATGAGGGGGGTGTGCCCCTGGATCTGTACACAGGGCAGGGTGGGCTGCCTCTGTGGGCTGGGGCAGTGCCAGACTCTTCCCGGTAGGGGGCTGGGCCAGGCTGTGCTCCAGGTGGGTATTGGCAGTGCTGGGAACAGAGGTTTTGGTGGGGGGGGGTACAGCAAATTTTGGGGTGGCTGCAGTCCCACCTGTAGCCCCCTCCCAGCACCGCCACCACCCACCCTGAGCACAACCCTGGCCCAGTCCCCTGCTGGGAAGAACTCAGCACTGCTCTGGCCCTAGTCCACAGTGACAGCCCAGGCTCACCACACGAGCAGATCCAGGGGCCCGTGCCCTCCCAGGGTGCATGCAGCAGTGGGAGTTGCCACCCTCTCCCCGTGCCACTGAAGGAGCTGCTCATGGCTCCATCTCATGCTCCACCCCAGCTGTGTTTAGTGCCTGTCCCTGCCCCAGCCCCACTGCCTCCCTCACCATGGGGACCTTGATCTGCCCCTTCCCCCACAACAGACTTACCAGCCAGACACTGCTCTTCAGGTTGCCCATCTGCATGTCAGAATAGGGTTGGTATCAGCCAATATGGCTCATTAAAAATAGGCCATTGGTATTGGCTCAGTAATTTTCTATCAGTGCATCTCTAGTTTTCACAGATACTCGGGTTCTTATTTTGTGAACAAAAGCTCCACTGAATTCATACATGGAATTGCTTTCCTGCCATGTAAAAGATTGTTGTGGAGCTCTGACATTTGGCACAAGCTGAGAATCTTTCCTGTAACAATTTATGCCTGCTGATTATCTGTTCCTCAGTTCTTATATAAAATGTCCCTATAGTCTTCCACAGTAAGCACACCATATACTGTGCCTAAAATCTACCATAATGTAGCTCTGAGGAAATATGAGATGCAGTAGGTAATGAGATCTGTAATTCCAGTTGTAATTTTGTCTCAAGATCCAGTCAATTGCTATCTAATCTTATTGTCCTAACAGATTTTGGGGGAAGAATCAGAAATTTAAGTAACTGACTTTAGATTGTATCCAGTACTTTGTATTGCAGCTAAAACCAAATCATGATTCAGTGTAGAAAGTATTTAAACATCAGGTTCTCATGGGGACAGTCTGCACCTAATTCTATCCCAGTGGTTTTTCATGGACAACCTCATTATAGTAACTTGTAGTAATCCATTCCAGAGGTTACAAAAGCCACAATCTGCTGGTGAACCTTAACTAGAAAAAAAGTGTCAGCTACTACTTCTGCCTTCTGATATTGAAACAGGGATGAACTTTAGAAATTATATGTACATTTGTGTGTTAGTACCTTGCCTGAGAACAATGGTATGCCATAATTTTATATCCATTTGTAGTAGGCTGGATAATTCGATTAGAATATCATCCAATTTTCTTAAAACTTGCTCAAATTTAAAAAAAATAGTAAGTTTCTGGTATGAATGATCTGTCTGTTTATAAGAAGAGGTTGTGTGTTAAACTGTTGGACTGTCCATAGCTCTTAAATCAACAGATGCATTAGATTACATATGGGGTTATCTGTAACTCTTAAAGATGACAAAACTGGTTTGTATTTTCTATTCCATAATTTTCTTCTTTTATTCAGAAATATGATAGCCACTGCCTTTAAAATAAGTCTTTGAAGTTTACTTTAATCTGTACACAGTTTGATCGTGAACACTTCAGTGAAGTCTTTGTAGACCTAAAGTGGTTTGAAAGCAAAGTAGGCAATAAATATCTCAATGAGGCAGCTGGAGTTGCAGCAGAAGAAGCAAGAAACAGTAAGCAAAAGAAACAGAAGGTTGGTGGTTTTAATGTAGAAAAACTGTCCTTGACTCATTGAAGTGTATAGTTATAGCATTTGTATGGTTGTCTTAATGTTTGAACTTAGTTTTTATTTTTGAGTTTTCCTGGAATCAGAAATGACAGAAAAACAATAGTTGAGGGATTGCTGGGGGAGTCTTCCCATCAAGTACTATGGAACATAAATTATTAGGTGACCACCAGAAGATGCGTCTGTTGGATATCAACAAGGAAGCTGAGTAAACATCTCATGTCACATGTTAATTCTCAGTGATTACCCACTTCAGAGATTGCATAGGTGAAGAACACTTAAGTTAATCACTACTCTTCTAAGACAGTTTTGGCTATAATATAAAGGTATATCAAAACTACATTATATCAAACACTACAATGCATATAAATGAAAGAACAATAAGGATGACTCAGTTTGATGATTCCTATATGTAGAGACTACACATGCCATATCAGTAAAACAAACTCAAACTCAAAAAAACATGTAGGACATGACACAAATGCCCAGACTAGAGTAGTGTTCATGACATGGAAAACTAGGATGAGTACCATAAATGGGGGAAAAAAAATAGAACACAGGGTGATGATGGTTCTATGACCCCCACAAAGAGAGTTGCTTCCGTCCCTCCACTTTTCACTTCAGTTTTTGAACTCTGTTAAAAAATGTTGCTGAATATTAGAAAAATGCCCTTATGAAATACATAAAACATTTAATGGTGGATTACCATTTTTTCAGACATATTTAATTAAATGATTTCTAAAAGTCTTTTTTTCCCCAATAGTTCTCTTTTTAAGGACTCATGTGTTTATAAGTTTGGAAGGGGAGGAGGGGGGTTGTGCCAGGTAGTTGTAGAGAAAGAAATGCAATTCTTGAGATTTGTTTTAAGATTTAACAGTTGGGTTTACTTCAGTAGGTTTATTTTAGCTGTTTGACATTGCATGTAAAATATGGACTTACATGGCAATATATGTGTTCATATTTCTTTATCTCAAGTACAAATTTGTAATTTTAATAGGCTCAGGAAAACTCCATATGTTTGGCTGCTTTAGAAAAAACTGAGGATGTCATCACAGGTACTTGTAAAAGTAAGTGTAAAGTAGTCTTCTGTGTGCATACAGCAGTATTACACTTAATTTTAACTGTGGCTGAGAGTGAGATTGATACAGTGAGACCAACTCCAGTTACAACTGAAAAGCTTTATTAGGGTATGCAATAGCAAAGATATATTTAATTCAGTGAAGACAGCGTTTACATAGCCTCAGATTCAGGGTGGAAAACAGGTCCGTTGGCCAGGCTTCTCTGTTCTGCTGGGGACTTTAGTTGGTTTGCTGAGCCTTGGAGAAGTCCAGAAGTAGAAGCCCGAATTTCCCTCTGGCCTATGCCCAGTATTTTTAGAATGGCTAGTCCCGACATTCTAATGAATGATTTCTGCTTGATTTTATTTGATTTTTCTGTTTGTTTTTGTTTCTGTTTAACTGAAACATTCAGAACCAGATTTAACTAGATTTTTGCAGACTTGGAAGGTATTTATTATTTGAGACTTGCATCCTTGGGAAAGCTAGGAGATTCCTTATTTCTTTTTCCTTTCCTTTGTAGAATGCTGTTAACATTGGTCTGTTACCTCTTCATTTTATTTTATGGTTTGACAAGGATGCTTTGTTTTTACAACTTATTTAAGCATTTTAACAAAAATACATTTTTATAGTAAAATAAAATTCAAAACATTTGATTACAGCAGTTAGTACTTTTAATTATTTTAAGATGAAGCTACAATACCTAGTATTTGGATTATTTGATTTATGATTCTTCCTTTATAGTGTTTCTTTCTCGGCTTTGTGTTCTGTTTGATTGTGCCTAATTAAACACATGACTGGCTTGCTTTTTGCTTTGCTGGCCAGGCTGTTGCATCTGCGAAGGTTCGTTCTATGTTCACTTAGGCAGAGCCTTCTGGGGGCCTTTGTTCCTTGGCTGGATTTTTCACAGCTTATGCCTAAGCCTCTTGAAAGTAAACAAGACTGGCAACAGCACATAGCATTGCCTTACAGTACAACTCTGCTGATCTGTACAAATATTTGGAAGAACTATGTGAATTGTTAAGCAGGTGAATTAAATGCAAGTTAAAAGTATAATTAATGTTTTGGATTGTAATTTATATTTAGTGAGTTTGGACAAATTAATGGGGCTCAGTGTTTGTTTGTAGGTGTTGCTTTTTAAAATCTATCCAGAGCACCTATGTAGGATACATTTTTACTTCTAATGCAAGATGTATTGGGACTTGTTATAAAACAGTGAATTAGGAATCATAGAAATTTTTACTAAGGCTTTGCCAAATTTGTGTGCAAATTTAAGGTATACAAAATAGGAGGTCCTTGCACAATATTCTAATAGCGTTTATCCTGTTTTGTTCTGCTCTTGTAAGCAACAGATTGCACATCCTTTAAATTGTAGCACCATATCCAGACGCACAAACTAGTACATTTTGGGACTCATTGGTATATAGTTTAATGTTTCTTCTCTACAGGAAAAGATGAAGGTTTCTCCTCAGCTGTATAATTCATTAATATAGTTGCAGTACCAATATCAGGACAGCCTAAGTACAGACGTTTGGGGAGGTTAAATCAGGTTAAAAATGGCTGCCCGATTTAAACTTGGCTTGCCCGGTGCTGACCTTACACTTACAGACCCAACCTCAGTGATCAGCAACCAGTTTAAACCTGTAACTGTACAGGAGTTCCATGCACACAAACCTGTCTAAAAATTGCAGAACTCAGTTTAAGATAAACCTGGATCTGTGTAGTATCAAACCTGTTCAATTTATGTCAAACCAATACATGGAACTTTTGTCAACTTTCCCCAGCCCTAGGGCTGCTCTCTTCTCCCCCCACCCCTTCGCTGGTCTGGTTTTTGCCCTCCCCCCC
>NW_017728995.1:42933078-42934807 GCF_001723915.1 Gavialis gangeticus
GCCTTCCCCCCTCTATCTCCTCCTGCCTGCTGAACCCCCAACCCTCCCCAGTAATCCCCCATCCTTACTTACCTGAAATTGGCAGCCAATACCTGATATTGGCGGCCTGATTTGAATCAGGCAGCAAATTTAACCTCCCCCTAACTGTCTGTATTTAGCCTTAATGAGTTGGAATCTTCTTGTTTTGATACAATGATTAATGTTAGTCCAACTCTTTCTTGGCTTAGTTTCAGAAGTATTAGAAGATGAACCAGAAGATGATGACCTGTTCGAGACTGAGTTTAGGCAATACAAGAGAACTTACTATATGACTAAGATGGGTGTCGACATAGTTTCAGAGTAAGTGTAAGAAAACAAAGGTAACACACTTGGCCATGCTCTAGGGAGGGATCCCTTGGTGTTATAACTAGTGGTGGTGCTTCTGATTGACATAAGGAGAAGGAAGGGTGTTGTGATAAGTCCTCCTGTACCAGACGGAAGATCTATTGATACTACTTAGAGAAGGACTGGGCAGGGGGTTACAGTGGACCATAAACTGAACATTACCCAAGAGTGTGCTCTTGTTGGAAAAAAAAAGCCAACAGCATACTAGTTTGTATTAACAAGAGCATCCCTTGAAAATCAAAGGAAGTGATTCTTCAGCTCTGTTGATTATTGATGAGGCCTCACCTGCAGTACTGTGTCCAGTTGTGGGCCCCGTACTTCAATAAGGATGTGGACAGATTAGAAGGAGTCTAGGGAAGAAGAACCATAAAAATGATTAGAGATCTAGGAAGCAAGACTTATAAGGAAAGACTGAAAGAAGTAGGATTATTTACTCTGGAGAACAGAAGGCTGAGGCAGGATTTGATAGCAGTTTTCAAATATCTGAAGAGTCATTATAGAGAAGATGGAGGTATGCTTTTCTCTGTGGCCATAGAGGACAGAACCTAAAGCAGTGGTCTCAAGCTGCAGCAGAGGAACTTTGTTGGAGATTAGGAAGAAATGTCTTACCATGAGGGTGGTTAATCACTGAAACAGGCTACCTAAAGAACTTACTGAATCCCTGTCCTTGGAAGTTCTCAGGAGTAGGTTGAACAGACACTTGGCTGGGATGGTTTAGTGAGGGGCAGTCCTGCTTTGAGCAAGGGGCTGGTCTGAATGCCCATATGAAGTCCCTTCCTGCCCTACTTCCCTATGATCCAGATTCTGAGAGTGGCCCAAGTGGACTGTGTGGTGCACGGTTTTTCCACAAAATTGTACCTTGAATCTTAGTGTGCTGGTGAACAGTAAAACCAGGTGAAAAGTACCATGGAAGAAAAAAGCGTAATGCCTAATTTTTCTTTCTGTTTTAAGTGACTTTCTGGCTGATCAGGCTGAATGTTACGTTCAGGCAATACAGTGGATTTTGCATTATTACTACCATGGGGTTCAATCATGGAGCTGGTAAGAGAGTGGATGTTGTTATAAGCAATCCTGACTTAGATGTCGAGACTGTGTGAACTTTGCTATATATTGTCATTACTTAATATAGTTTTTGTTTGGTTCTGTACTGTGTCGCAGCACTAAATAGGGGTGTACTGATAGAGATTTTTTGGGCCAATACCAATAGCAGATTTTTAAGAAGGCATATCAGCTGATACCATTCTGATTTCGGATACGCCACCCAGCAGCTTGAAGAACAGTGTCCGGCTGGTAAGTCTGTTGTGATGGGAGGGGTGGGGGAACAGAAGGGGCATGGTGGAGGCTG
>NW_017728995.1:42939807-42943725 GCF_001723915.1 Gavialis gangeticus
CTGAAGGGCATCCAACAACAGATTTGTTTCTTCATCTCTTTCAATCATTCTAGGTAACATTTCTTGAACAAACAGTGGGTGGAAACCACAGCACAGTGGCTGTATTCCTCCATTTGGGATTATCCTACTTTCCAGGGATTCAGAGTTTACTGTTTGTGTATTTGTCACTAGCTTTATGGTCTCTCTGGCTGGCATCCTCATTATTGTTACTATGACTGACCCTGCTCTTCATAACCCCATGTATTTCCTCCTGAAGAACTTGTCCCTTTTGGACCTCTACTGCACTTGGTTACCACTGCCAAGAAGATGGCTAACCTCCTCTCAGAGGATGAATCCATCTACTTTGTTAGTTCTGCTGTTCAGATGAATCTCTTCCTTGTTGTAGGGGTGGGTCACGGGATGGAGCTGTGGCTCATCGGGGGGGGGCAGGAAATGAGGGTGGCTCCCACTGCTGCAAGCATATCGTGAGGGCATGGGGGGACGTGTGCCCCTGGCTCTGCATGGGGAGGATTGCTGCTGCAGGCTGGGGCCGTGGCTGTGCCGAGCTCTTCCTGGCTGGGGCTGGGCCAGGGCAGCGGCGGTGCTGGGAAGGCGGAGGGGAGCTGCAGCCACCCCAAAATTCACTGTAGGCTCCTAATCCTCTCTCCCAGTGCTGCTGCCTATCCCAAGCACAGGCCCTGGGAAGCGCCTAGTGCAGCCCCCAGTCCCAGCCCACAGCAGCAGCCTGTCCTGCCCCTCATGCAGATCCAGGGGCACATGCCCCCCCATGCCCTCCTGGTGTGCGTGCAGTGGTGGGAACCACTACGCCCCTCCCCGCATGTCCCAGACGAGCTGTGGCTCTATCCCATGCCTCAACTCGGCTGGGCAGCACCTGCCTGCCCCACTCCCTCCCTGACTGCAGAGGCCTTGATCTGCCCCACCTCCCATGTCTCTTTCCTCTTCCCTCCCCTTCCATCACAACAGACTTATCAGCTGGACACAGCTGTCTGAGTAGCCGTGCTGTGCTCCTCGCCAGCTACGTGCTATGCTCCAGCTGCATGCATGCACAGGGCATTTATCAAATTATTGACCACATCAGGCAAAAAAAAGGCCTATTTCAAATACAGTCAGTTTTCTTTTTATCAGTGCCGATACAATATCGGACCAATATATCAGTGCACCTCTAGCACTAAAAGTAGTGTTCTGTATTGTGTACATTGTGACACTGAAATAAACTCAAATAACTGTTTGCTTTTTCTTCCTTAGGTATTATCCTTATCATTATGCACCTTACCTATCAGATATTCGCAACATCAGTAAACTCAAAATCCAGTTTGAGTTAGGAAAACCTTTCATGCCGTTTGAACAACTTCTTGCAGTACTTCCAGCAGCTAGTAAAGATCTGCTACCTAAATGCTACCAGGTAGACTTTATATATTTGTGGCATATAAAGCTGATTTTCACTTTACTATGAGCCTATTTTTAAAAGAAGGAACTTTTTTTCTCTCTCTCCTGTTCCTGTTGTCAGACTGACCCTGAAATTTTAATTCAAGTGATACTACTTTTGGAGAGTAAAAATGTACTAATTATTGTAACACAAATAATAAATAAGCTATATAATTATTTAATTTCCATACAACATTTAATTTGATCTGACACTGTGGTTCAGATATTACATCATCCTAGGTTGAATCTTAAATTGTCTGTGAAATTACAGCTTTACCATACTCTTCTGTCACTTTTTTTCTCATTTCCTAGCACTTGATGACTAGTGAAGACTCTCCAATCATAGAATACTATCCACCAGATTTTAAAACGGACTTAAATGGAAAACAGCAAGAATGGGAAGCTGTGGTGTTAATTCCATTTATTGAGGAAGTGAGTACTTTGACAACAGATTATGTGAAAGATTTGGCAAACAAATCATCCAGATAAGTCTTTTGATTCTCAGTTACAGATAAGATTTTAAATAGATATATTTACATTCGTATGTGATTAGAACATTACAGAATATTATGTTTGTTGCCTGGAAATTTGAAGTTAAGATTAAAGAATAAAATACAAAAGGCAAGAAACTGTTGTTAGTTTCCAGAAGTACCATTAACTCTAGCCAAGAGGAATTACAAATTAAACTTGCAAAATTGGCTTTCCCTAGTTCAAGTATAACATTTTTCCCAGAAATGTCTTTAATTTTGTCTTATTACAATATATCAGAGAAGCAGTTTGGACAAAAGTTATACATGCATAAAAATCTCTAGATGAGAAAAGTATTTATGGATGAAAGACTTTAAAGGGAAACACTTCAAGTTTTAGTTTGGTTCAAATTGTTTCTGTTAAGTATAAGAAAAAAGGGTCTAAAAATATCACTTTCTCTTTGAATGTATAGCAATAGGCGATATAGACTCAGGCTACATTAAATTAAAATTAAGCATAATATTCAGGGGGAAAAAATGAGGAAGAGGCCATAAAATCTGGGTCATAAAATCTCAGATCCTGCACTGGGAGCTACTCAGGTGGACTCATCAGCCCAATGGCATTTTACACAGTTCTTAATGTGGCTTTCAGTGGTTACAACTTCTCATGGGTATGAGGGAGGAGGTATTATGCAAAGGACTGCCAGGCAGGTATAATGCTGTTGCTTTTGCCGTCATTTACAGGCTATGAAACTCACAGAATTGGTAATGTTAGTTATCTAGGACAAGAGTTGGAAACCTGTGGCCTACGGAGCCAGTGGATGCAGCCTGTGGAGCTAGGGGCTTTTGTGGGGGCTTTACCTATGCAGTGGTTGAGAGAAGTGGCAGTGGCAGCTAGGTCTTAGCTCCAGCTTGCCTCAGGCCTGAGCTAGTTAATTCCATCTGTCTGCTAAAAAACATTGCCAACAGCCGATCCAGAAGAAATTGAGGTATTTTTTTATTAATGTAATTGGGAGAAAATGAAATACTTTTTATATTATGGTAAATTTGTTCTGAATGCCTGTATCTAGGAAAGATTCCACCTAATCATTTTGTTTTATTTTGGACCGGGGAGGCAGGAAAGAAATCAGGGCAGCACTTACATACTGGTTACGATAGCCAAGCAGTGTAGTTTATCCACCTGCCTTGGAGATAAATGTCTAAAGTAAGAAGGCATAAAAATTCTTACCTTAAATAGTAAAGTGAGATTTTAAGAAGAGTGGGCAGGACAATCGAGAATGTTTTTGTTTTGCTTTCACTCTTTCCTACGTACAATTTCACATTTAATTATTTTGAACAAATGAAATCTTTAATTTAGAAACGATTGCTACAAGCCATGGAATCTTGCAACAAATACCTAATGGAAGAGGAGAGGCAAAGAAATACACACAGTGGGTGCCTAATGTACTGGCATGACAGAGATACAGAGTTCAAATACCTGTCACCATGGCCAGAAAAATTCCCTGCTATTGAAAGGTGCTGTACCAGGTAATGCTGTCAGATTTACTCTTTGAATACTTGTTCTTAGAATCTTTGAATAACCTGTTTTTAGTATTTGATTTTTTTTTCTCTAGCATTTAAGCCATAGTATCTTAAGTGCTGGTATATAAACAGTAAAAACACATTTATTCATAGATGTAGGGTTGGAGAGGACCTGAGCAGATCATCAAGTCTGACCCCTTGCCATGGAATGAATACTGGGCTCATATGACCCCCACTAAGTTAAGCTCATATGACCCCAGCTAGGTAGTAATCAAGCCTTCTTTTAACGATCCCTAAGGTAGGAGCCAGCACCACTTCCCTTGGAAGCTGGTTCCACGTCCCGCCCTCCCTGACTGAGAAGTAGCACCTCCTGGTGTCTAGCCTGAACCTACTCTCAATCAGCTTGTGGCCGTTATTCCTTGTTACTCCGGGAGGCACTCAGGAAAAAAGGGTCTCACCCATTCCCCTCTGGTCCCCCCTGGTAAGTTTATAGACTGCCACTAGA
>NW_017728995.1:42948725-42962297 GCF_001723915.1 Gavialis gangeticus
TCAGGAAAAAAGGGTCTCGCCCATTCCCCTCTGGTCCCCCCTGGTAAGTTTATAGACTGCCACTAGATCCCCTCTCAGCCTTCTCTTGTGAAGGCTGAACAGGTCCAGGTCCCTTAGCCTCTCCTCGTAGGGCCTGCCCTGCTGCCGCCTGATTATGCAAGTGGCCCTCCTCTGGACCCTCTTGATGCTGTCCACATCCCAGTATTTATTGTCCTGGCCCCAATAAATACTAATTAAAATAACTATCAAAGCTCTCCAAGCCAGAGCAGCCTCATTTGCCAAAACAAATATTAACCAAATACCAGGACGGTAAGAACATACCACAGAACTTGAACTATCACAATGCTGTGTAGGGTGAAAGACTGATCAGTGTAATCCAAATACCTGGGCAGACACAGTTCATCAGCAAACATCATCTAAACTAGGGTTTCTCAACCTCTGGCCCACAGGCCAGATCCAGCCCATAGCACCATGTCATCCCACCCACAGGATTCCCCATGGGTCCAGAATTTGAAAGTGGAGGGGGTGATACCACCACTCCTGCTATCAAATATTTGCACCCATGGGGAGCCCTGGGCCTAGCGCACTGGATCCAGTCCCAGTACGCAGGACTGGACAGGAGTTGTGGCAGGCCCCAGGGTCCAATTTTTGTCGGGGCCCCAGGGCCCAATCCAGGCCCCAGGATCCAATCCTAATGTACAGGGGGAGAGAGGGAGCACCTGGGACCTAATCCTGGCAAGTAGGGAGGGGGCAGCAGCGCTGGTCCCAAAAGCCACTCATCAGGCCCATGGGGCAAAAGGTTGTGCACCACTGATCTAGACCATTAGGGTTTTAAAGATTAACATCAGCATTTTGAATTGTATTCAAAGTGAGCTGGAACTCAGTGTAGAGGGTTGACCATAAGTTTTACATTATTTATGTGTCAGACTCCAAAAGTACACAACTGTGCTTTTGACAGCAACTTCTAGATTAATTTCAGAGATATGGTTTCATAGTTAGTAGGGCCGCAAGGGACCTGAGCAGATCATCAAGTCTGATCCCCTGCCATGGCAGGAAAGAGTACTGGGGTCAAACAACTCCAGCAAAGTGATTGTCTAGCCTTGTTTTAAAGACCCCCAGGGTAGGAGCCAGCACCACTTCGCTTGGAAGTTGGTTCCAGACCCTAGCCGCCCTGACAGTGAAGTAGCGCCTCCTGATGTCTAACCTGAATTTACCCTCTGCCAGCTTGTGACTGTTATTTCTAAAGAAGAAAGTGTTACACTAGGTTAGCTGAGACATAACAAAAGTATTTATTCCAAGGTTCTCGCTAGAGAGGTGTAAATAGCCATAGATGCGCCAACACTGATAGTTTAATTTCACAGTAGTATTGAATTCTATAAAGACTTCAAGGTTGTGAAATATTCTGCACACATGGAAAGTAGCATACTGCAATAAAGGATATATAGGCTCTCTTCACATATTTCTTCTGTCCAACAGAAATCATATTTGTTTTATCTAGAAAGAGTCTCATCCAACTACCTTTCATATAAATCACTATTTTAATCACACACCATAAACGTTAATTAGTCCTTTAAGCTCTTTTAGTTTGAGTCAACAAGGAGATAAGTATCACTAGTAACATTGCTGAAGTCTCCCCTAGTTTTGTTAATGTACTCTTTGAAAAAATTAACTAAAAGAATTGGGCTCAACACGCAAACATTTGCCATGTATGTGCCCAATGCCACTTTAAGACCTTTTAGAGGGACTGTACCTCCACTGAGGAATTAGTACTTTCACTGCAACTAGATCTATGCTTCCAGTGTTGATGTGTGCATAACCCAGAGGCTGTGATCTTTTCACAGTTCCCCAGTTCAATAGTAATTTGTTATTAAGGTTCTCCTTAGAACAAATAATAAACAAGACCTGAAGAAAATTTAAAAAAAAAGAAAATAATAAGAAAACAGAGGGGAAAAGAACTGTTTTTGTTTAGCTACTTCTCTTTTTCAGGAGATGCATTTAAACTGCCCGAGATCAACTTCTTATGAGCCAGAGTTTGGCCATCCCTGATAATATGATGAAGCTGTAGTAAATATCTTGTTTTTATTTACTTGTTTTCTAGGTATAAAACCATAGCCTTGGATGCCTGGCATGTAGAAATAACCCACAATAAAATTACTAAAATTAACAAGAGTGCTTTGTATTTCTGTGGGTTTCCTACTTTAAAGCACATTAAACATAAGGTAAATGATTACTTTGGAATTTTCCCCCATCTAGTTTACAGATTATTAGGAAACAATTCAAGGATGTTCTTTCTCTTATCTAGTTCTACCTAAAAAAAAATGGCGTACAAGTTTTCCAGCAGAGCAGCCATGGAGAGAACATGATGTTAGACATTGTAATTGATGAGGATTCAAAAGAGCCGGTGAGTATCTAGCTTGTTAAAGACTGTCTTTGTCTTAGGTACTACTCTTTCCCCAGCGGGATCAATGAATTGTTTCATTTACCTTACTCTTACCTAAGAGATCTTGAAGGAAAGATAGGAAGAAATCAAGAGAGGTGGGATTACCTTTGTAGAGTAGCAAAATTTATAGGAAGAGGAGAAATTGAAGGGCAAGTAGCTGAGAAAGCAAAATAAGAACAGAGAAACCTCAAAAAAAAAAGAGGAAAAAATGGGTAACGTGGGTCTCCATAGGAAATCAACAAAAGTATATCGAGGAACATGGTAGCAAATAATGCAAAGCAAGTATAATTAATAGAAAAAAAAGGTAGGGATTTTTGGGAAGGTACAGGTGCCCCAGACTGTAGCATAATTGGAAATAAATCCAGTCTTCTAGCTCTGCATATTATTCCTTATGTGCTGGGCCACAGCTGAAATCTAGTTACTTCTCACTATATAATTCTTTACTTTTTTTTCAGAAGATTAACTATATTTGTTATCTATCAAAACAAATTGGATGTACCAAAATCTCTTACAGTTCTCACTGTATCACAAAATAAGATGCTGCCATTTTAAAATCAGAATTATTTTTATTGCAGCAAATAGCTTGCAGATATATATATATATATATATTTTTTTTTTTTTTAATGTTCTGTAGATTTATTGTGCACTAATTTTAATTTGGTGGATAAAATAACAGCTTCTTTCTGTTTCAGACTGTAGAAAATGTGGCCAGTTTGGTGCTTGGAAAGTCGGTCTTCGTTAACTGGCCTCACCTTGAAGAAGCCAGAGTTGTAGTTGTGTCAGATGGAGAAACGAAGTAAGGAAAATAGGCTGCTTGCTTTATTTATCGGCTCTATTAAGGCTCTGTAGATCTGTGACAAGGCACTCAGCCTGTTTTCTGCTGTCCTTTGCCTCTCAGAGTTACCTGCTCACAACCTCTTGGCCTTTGCCTCCTATTTCACTCGCCACATCTTGGTCTTGCTAAGTCAGGGGTGGGCAGTTATTTCCAGTGGAGGGCCGTTTACTGAGTTTTGGCAAGCCATCGAGGGCTGCATACCAGGCAGCCAGGGGCAGATAGATATTAATTTTTTAAATTTTTAGGGGACCTCTGGGCCAAATAGAATGACCTGGTGGGCAGCATTTGGCCCACGGGCCACGTTTTGCCCACCCCTGTTCTAAGTTGTAAGACTGGTATCAGGGATGGAGGAGCCTGCTGATGGTGTATCATCTTCTCTGTGGCTCTCAGAGAAATGCCTCTAACCTTACTGCAGTTTGGCCCTCTAGTCTTTGTCCGTTTAGTCAGAGTCTTGGCCTCCCCAGCCTTGACCCCTTTTTCCTCTGTGGCTGGGCACCCTAACTTGGGTCCACAGTTCTGGCTTCCAGCCCAACACTCTTGCTACCTGCTCTCAACCCCAGAGCCAGGCTTACTGCACCTAGTCTCCTTCTCTGGCCAGGCAGGGGTAGGATCCACTATTGTCTGTGGGCATCTCGTAACTTCCTTCTCCCCTTTATAGTCACTCCTGTACTGCCAGATAAGGTTTATCAGAAACAAAAAGGAAAAGTTAAGTGTCTGCTTAACAGAATTCCTTCCCCCTTCAGCACCACGCAATACAAAAAACCTGCAGGAACCCAGAAATAATACCTTTTCTGATCATGTTATCTCTCTGAGTATTCAGACTTTATCAGTATGCTCCCACTCCCCACCAGGTAGTCTCTCTCTGGTTCTCCTCATCTGGATCAGTGCTCTGGCTTCTGAAGCCAGGAGTTATAGCACCCCTCTCCTTCCTCAGCCAATGCTGCCTTTCACCCTGTAAAAATACTCTTCCCCTCTGGTTTGTGGGCTGGGACTTAAGTATGGGGAGGGGTGGGGGGAAGATGTTCTTTCTTTCTCTCCAGGCTTGCCTCTGAGACCACGTGTTGACAAACTACTAATCACTTAATTTACAAGCCATACTGTTGCTTGCTGCTCCTTCCTTAAAAGCAGTGGCCTTCAGTTCCCTAGCATGGGTCCCTCTTGTGTGTGCACACGCTCTCACTCTCTCACCCCTCTGACACCTGCCCTTCCAAATCTGTCTCTCACCTGTGTTCAGCAACAGAGTAAGGGTCCCCTGTTACAAAGTCAAACATTAGTCATATCTGTTTTGTCCAGGTTCACTTACAGCAGCAGTCCCCACAGCCTTTTTAAGCTGTGGGCTGAAATGACCCAGTTTGAGTCAGAGTTGAGTAGGAGGGTGCTAGAGCCTAACTACTGCTGCTGCTTTTCTTCATGGCAGCACGAAGAAAGTAACCAGCACTGCTGCTGCTTACAACAGCAACCGCTACAGAAGCCCTACATCTGCAGGCCAGATCAAGCAGCTCCATAGGCCAGATTTGGCTTGTTGCCATAGTTTGCCAACCCCTGACTTACAGTAAATTACTTATCTAAAAATGGTCATGGTGTCTCAGATAATAGTGCAGAGTGAGTGATGTTGAGCAGGACTTTTGGGGTTGGTCATAAGTGTAAAAGAACCAGACCTCCAGTGTTTTTCTCAGGATACAGGGGAAGAACTACATTTTTTTAAATGGATTTCTTTTCTCTCTCTGCCTGTCTCTCTCTGCCTCTGTCTCTTTCACCCCTCCCTGCCCCGCCCCCAATTTTTTCTACTACTGGAGGAAAAATAACTACTATCTGAAGTGCATGTGAACCTTGTTTGGCTAAATGCATGCATATCATATGCTCTTCAAGGTTTTATTTGGAAGAAACACATGGAACACAGAAGCTTTACCTGGGAAATGCTGTGCCACCAACTAAAGTGGCATATGTTGGAGACAAAGAACAGAACGTCTGGTTAAAAGAAGTTCAAGGGATTACAGAACAGTGAGTAACTAGGAATTTAAAGTTTGTAACTTAAAGTGGTCTCTATATTTTACTTCATGGATTCAGTGAGATTAGTTCTGATGCACAAATGATGATGAAGGATGCTAAACTGGTTAATGGCTGTTGGAACATGAGAATTAGGGGTAAAGCATGTGAGAGTGGCTTTTCATTTAGCTGTCCCACCACAAATTTAACTTTGTAAAATGATAAGTGTTATGCATAAGTTTGATTTTTATTTATTTATGTATTACTGTATTTATTTTTATCTGGCAACTGTCCTAGCTTATCATTTTCCAACATGTATTTGAAGGAATTTTGAGGAATCTATTCCTCTTCCTTTAGTGGCAGCAATTTTCAGAAACTCACTGTTTTTGCTCTGTTCCATCTTTGCTGCACTCTTGGACCCTCACTGTAGTCCTGCATATCTGGAGAAATGCATGCACTCAGGAGATTTTAGAGACAAGGAAAGGCTGAGCACAGTGAAAGATGAATGGACCTACAGCAGCTGAATTCACCAAAGGGTTTATTGAATGTACAGATTGCTTGCTGTAATTTTTGGAAAGAAGTGTGGGTAAAGCCATAATACCCATTATTCTCATACTACCATGAGAAATTTTGGAGTACAGTTGCTCCCTATAGAGAATGCTCATTGGATATCCTTGTCTATTGGATGTGGTTCAAATACCCAAGCAACAGCAAGATGCTTAGTCATATACTAAAATGCAGCGTAGATCAGTGCATTGATACTGTTGGACCTCATAACTTAAAATGTTTTCTTTTAGCAGAGCCCCATATTCTGGGATAAGTATACAATAATTATGGATTGCACATTATGGAGTCATATTATGCCTAAATAAACACCTTATTTTGTAGCTTCAGGTTGTTAAATCTGTATATACTCTTGTTTTATAAAGCAGGTAACGCATTATCAGTTAAATAGTCACACTGTTAATTTTTTTTTTTTTAAACTTTTATTTTAGTTCAAAAGAGTTCCAATCAAGGTCATATTCATTTTTTTACTGTGTAATTTAGTTCCTTGTATTTTAATCCAAAGTGAATTATTTCTTTTTTTTCCTCAGCTACCAGAGAAGAAAAGGAATAATTGTAAATGAAACCTCAGTAGTTGTGTATGCTCAACTACTCACTGGTCGTAGATATCAGCTAAATCAAAGTGGTGATGTTTATTTGGAAAAGCAGTGGTCAAAACAAGTTCTTCCTTTTGTTTACCAAACTGTTGTTAAGGTAAATATCACAAAAGTCTAATCTCTTCCTTTGCTTTCCAAAGGGAAGGAAACAACACACATTGTCTTAAAACAACAACATTAATGATAAATTTTAATTTTATTCTAATGTCAATAGAGCATCTTTTCAAATATTTAGAGTGCATATTGTCAAGCTCAAAACATTAATGTACTTAATGTTTCCTATAAGAAGGAAGTTGTGACCTAGATCTAAGACAATTTTGTCAGAAAAGCTGAGAACTTGTATATTTTACTTTGATTGGTATAATCTTTTATCAGTAACTTTTGAGTAAGATACACTGGTCATTTTCTACTTGGTGTAGCCTATTTGTGTGTGCAGCTTCACTTGCAGTATTTAATGTAGAGTTGATGTAAATGTTGTAGGTACTTACATTACTATAAAGGGAATAGTTTGTAATTTACTTGATAGTGGCCGTTATATATTTAAGAAGTAACATCTCTTTAATAGAACTGTAATGAACATACTGGGATTGGTAGCTACTCAGCTTTAATATAGTTTTCTTTTCTTATTGTTTCATATAGGATATCAAAGCTTTTGACTCCCACTTTTCCAACATTAAAACCTTGGATGACCTGTTTCCGCCTGGAAGTACAGTCTTTATGCTAGGATCACCTTATTATGGCTGCACAGGAGAAGTTAGTTCCAAATTCTTTGTTCTTGAAATATTTCTTTAGTTTCTGACCTATTAATATCAACAGTGACTCTCCGGTGCTACATGGCAGGATTTGGCTCTAAAGTTGGTTTAATTAGTCACGGTTGGATTATACGTACTTCAGGGAGTTTTGTGGTTTAGCTGGAGTAGTGATGCTCCTCTTCCTCATCTCACCCTGATGCTGGGCAGCAGGGCCATCCCTAGGGGGCACGTGCTTTGCAGAGCTGGGCGGAGCAGCAGCGGTGCGGAGCTGGGCGGAGCGGCAGCTCCACATCCAGCAGCTTGCTACCCCCACATGGGCTGATTTGCCCTGGGCCCCGCACCCTACTTGGGTCACGTCTGCTGGGCAGCCAGGTGGGGTGTGATTTAAAGCAGTCTATATCAATGATTCTTGACCAGAGTGGCATAAGCTCCTTTGAGGGGTGCCATGACACAGCCTCTGTGAGAGGAGGCAGGCACTAGCTTCTCCAAACACCAGGAACCATGCATCTGCCTCAGTTCTGGCAGCATTCATCATAATCAGCTCCAGGAACATGGGATGAGCAGGGGAATGAGCTGTACTAAAAATCACAATCCCTGTACCAGCCACCTTCAAGCAGCACATGTTGCCATGGACGGGCACATGCACGGCTGTGCTTTTTCAACTTGTCTCCTTCCCCTTCCCTGATGTTGCCAGAGCTCATAGGAGGGGCCTCAGGGAATGTCATGCTATTCAAGTCCCTGAAGGAGCAGCCACAGCAGCAGGGGCCATGTTCACTCCCTCAGGTACAGACTAGGGGCAGGAAGTTGGAAAGACCATAGAAAAAGCAGGGCATAGATGGGTCTTACCTGTGCCACCCTCACCTGGCACCAGCCTGTGCACCAGTGGCCACTGTTATTCCCTTCTGCATCCTGCAGAGATAACCGCCTCCCTCAGGGGTCTAATGACCAACCCCGAAGCTCCTTGATCTGCCCTGCCTAGCAACCCTTTCCACTCCAAATACTGAATCATCCCCTTCCATACTATCCTGACAACCTTTTAAGGATGCTGTAGGGCATGGGGAGATGAACACTGTAAGAAATAAAATAGTCTTTCTTGAAATGGCATGTCACTAGATTCTGAAAAGTTATTGAGGGGAACCTTGAATGTTAAAAGGCTGAGAACCATCAGGCTGGTGTAGTCAGCCTTTTGTGTGGGGGGAGGGTTGTTTATAGTCACTCGCCCTTCTAACTTATTAGAATGGGGCCAACCCTGTAAGGAAGCTGTACCAGGATCTGAGGAGGGCAGATATGAGATCTAAGGTTCTACCTCCTCCACTTGGATCTCTGCTCTGTAGAGAAGAACCTCCACCTTGGGACCTGGTTCCAAAATTTGGTTTTGGTTTTTTTGTTTGTTTGGGGTTTTTTTACATTAATCTTACCCAGTTAAGCAGAGTCATGTTTGGGCTGTTCTTTCCCCCAAACATATTTTGTTTTTCTCAAGGTTCAGGATTCATGTGATGTGATCACAGAAGGTAGAATTCGTGTTGTTTTCAGCATTCCATGTGAACCACAGCTTGATACTTTAATACAGAATCAGCATGTGAGTACTTCTGTTTTTCATTAAATACCGTTACGTAGTGGACTATTTTTTCAATGGAAAATGTTCTGTACTGTTATTTCCCGATTACATGCCTTCTGTGCAGCCATTCGTGTCTGGGAAAATACTGGTAATGTTTTGTTCCTGGGGGTTCTCTTAATATTAATACTGTAATGAAAGGCTGAACACAAGATTTGTTTAGAAACAGTGAAATACATTCTGAGCATACAAATCCATATCGACTTTCCACAGTTTTCTTCCTCTGTGGGATGGCCGGGTGCTGCTAAAATCTGGTTTTTGCTTGTGCTACAGTTAAGTGTCTTGGTATCAATTTGCCACTTCCTAGCGGTGAGGAATTAGTCTCACTGTGAGCTTGTAACTACTTTACTCAAATTGTTTCCTTAGACACTTTCACTTCTGGTTGTTGTTAGCATTTTACATTGTACTCTTTGAAGCTATGATTGGTTTGGAAACTAGTTAACTCGGATCAAGTCATTACAGTAGCCGAGGCCAGCTGGGGGAGGCTCTTGCAAGATGTCAGTCCCTGAATGTAAGAAGATTATGGCAAGATAGCAGGGTTTATTCAGTTGATGGCACTTTGCCTTTGGAACTAGTTCCGTTTGGTAATCTGTGAGGGCCTAAGAACTCAAAGCAACAGGAGGAATGTTTTTGTTTGATTTAGCTCAGTGTTTTTCAAGCCCTGCAAAAGCAGAGACTGTATTAGAAAGAACGAGCATTATTTAGTCTGGAGAAGAGAAAATAAGGGGGTGGGATTTGATAAGTCTTCAAATACATGAAGAGGATGGAGATAGGCTATTCTCTGTGGCCATAAGGAACAGACCTAGAAGCAATGGCCTCAAACTGAAGCAGAGGAAATTTAGGTTAGCAATTAGGAAGAACTCTCTTCCTATAAAAGTGGTTAAACATGGAACTGGTTATGTAGAGAGACTGTGGAATCTTCATCCCTGGAAATGTTAGACAGGGTTAGACAGACAATTGACAGGGATGGTTTAAACAGGGATGATCCTACCTGAAGTGGGAAGGGCTGGAATACATGACCTCCTGAGGTCCCTTACAGCCCTATGATCCTATGATTATCTTTTATTATTTAGACAAGGTTATTTGAGTGAATCTGATATCTTTTATTAGACCAACTTAAATAGTTGGAAACAAATTTTTAGCAAGCTTTCGGGTTTAAAAACCCTTTGTCAGGCTGAGGAAGTCTCTGCAGTTGGTGTGTGCTCTTCCTGGATGGAATCTTTTATTATTCAATATTTATAATAATAGTACTCAGAAGATCTGCATCAAAGCTCTATTCTGGTATACTCTGCACAAGTAGAAATAAAGAGGCAGTCCCTGCCTCAATGAATGTTGTAATATCTTCTTGCATAGGGCAGGGTGAGAGCCTGCTCCTCTGGAACCCTAAGCCTGGACTTGGAAGGAAATGGTGCTACAAAGGTAGCTGGTTTCCTTTCTCTTCTTCCTTGCTTCCAGTACAGAATGGAGAGAAAGATATATAGTTGCTAACAGAAAAAAGAGTTTTCAAAAATAATGAAGACTGACTTATTTCATCCATCCTGTTATATAGTTGATTTTTTTTTTTTTAAAGAAATATTCTGTGAAGTACAATCCTGGATATGTATTAGCCAGTCGTCTCGGAATAAGTGGATATCTTGTCTCCAGGTTTACAGGAAGTATATTTATTGGAAGAGGATCCAGAAAAAAGTATGTATGGCCATTAGAAACTTTTTGTAAACAAAAAATGGAATTATATATGTAAAATTATAATTTACATACTATATAGAATTGATTTCCCCCCTGCCATGTTTTATAATTCTATTTTATACCTCCTCGTACTGTTGAATTCTAATGCCATCTGTGGGGTAAAATTGTATTGATAGTTTATTTATTATAAGCATTTTTTCAAAAAAATCTGCTATACTAATTATTCATAACTTTGCTTGCTAATGGAAAATTATCAGAGCTTTTTTAAGTATGCTGGGTTTTTTCCTCCTGGCCATCAGGCACAAACAGCAAGCGTTGGGGCCCTTCCACCAATTGGTGGTAGGGGGCACACGGGAAAAACTCCAAGATTAAAGAAACTGCCACACTGCACACTTCTGGTGGAAATTCCAGAGATCCCTATTTATAACAATTTCATTTTTGCTGAGGCATGGACTAGAAAATTGTAATCTTGAAATATGTATTTATTTATTTATTTAATCTTTAAAAAAAATGTTGTTTTTAATGTCATCTTGTATTAAAAACAATGCAGTCTCCAGCTGGGGTGTTTGTGTAAAAGACTGTTTTTCTGTTTAAGGTGTTTTGGAATTGAACTTGGGGTTTTTTTAATCCTTCATTTGTAATGTAACCCTCCATTCTTCTTGTACAAGGAAACATCTAAAAGACTATATTCAAAGCATCTTACTGCTTGTTTAATTTGCTAAAAGGAGTGCTGTGGGCCGATTCATGGCACCTCAGCTATTTCAGTTCAAGAAATATGCCTAGTAGTTCTGAGACCGCAGAGTTGACGTTTAAATTTTGTTTATAACGTGTGATTTTATTGAACAGCTACATAAGATTGCAGCTGCATAAAACTTGTGATAAGATAAGGAAACAAGACATGACATTTTTCCCTAAAACTCAAAGCACCCATTTCCTAATACTGCTTACTGAGTTAGTTAACTGAGAGGTAAATGACAGGTAAACAAAGATATTAATTACCAAAACAACTTTTCTTAGCCATGTTATGTCCAAATTTTTTTTCTCTCTGAACATGCTAATCCATTTGTCAACCATTTTGCAGTCCCCATGGAGACCACAAGGCAAACGTAGGGTTGAACCTGAAGTTCAATAAGAAGAATGAAGAGGTGCCTGGCTATACTAAGAAGGTTGGAAATGAATGGATGTATTCTTCTTCAGTAGAGCAACTTCTTGCAGAGTATTTAGAAAGGTAAATGTTGACTAGGGCCATGAATATCACATAAATTGTCAATGTGTTTAATATTTTATGCAGAAGTTTGTTATTGATGAATACTCCAGGAGGAGAATCCCCAAACCCTTGTTCAGTGGAAATAAGTGCATCAAATTGGCATGTTTCAAAGGTTTGACATTTTCAGATCTTTAAAACTGTCCCATAATACACCATGAAACAATAAAGAAAAAACTTGGCGACATTATTAGCAATGTAGGTGGCTGATTCATAAAATTCGATTTGAAAAAGTAGAACTAAACCATTCCTTTTTTGTTTTCAAACAGACAAGAAATTTTTAGTTAAAGTTTAACACATTATATATAGAGGGGTGTGTGTGTGTGTGTGTGTGTGTAAAAAATATATAGAACATAAAAGTATATACATATGCATACAAATAAATATATTGTCCTTATGCTTTTTTTCATAGTGAAGCTATATTTGTCATTGATTTTTTTTGATTTTTTTTTGTGCATTCAACTGCAAAAGGTAGTCTGGAAGGAAGGTTTGGATTAGGACATTTTTTACTTGAGGAGAAATTAAGCTATAATTTAGGAGCAGTGTTTCAAAAACATAGTTATAGTACTAGTAAGATGCCTTGGTGGAGGCATTGAAATTATTTTGATTTTGATTTATAGAAGATTTACATGCACATGCACATGTACACAAACAGAGGTCTCTTGTGCATTGCAGTTTTAACCCACCTTGACATAAAACTATTACATAACTTTTAGGAAGTTCACTTTCTTTTCTTTTTTTATGCTGTTTTATTTTGAAATCACATTGAAAACAGTTTAAATCCTATTGTAATTTTTCCTAATGGAGGAAGAATTCAAATTTCAAACTGAAATGAAATGTAATATCTGGAAGTGATTTTGTGAAGGAGGTAAGTGAATTACATTCTAGTACAAGCCTGTCCAACTTCTAAACGGCCAGAGGGCTGCACCCCCACATTCGCTGCTGCGCAATGCCTCAGGTTTCCTGTATTTCATAGATTTAATAGATTTCATAGGCATTAGGGCTGGAAGGGACCTCGGAAGATCATCAAGTCTAGCCCACCACCTGAAGGGCAGGAAGTCAGCAGGGGTCATAAGATCCCAGCAAGATAAGCATCCAATTTACTCTTGAAGGTGTTCAATGTAGGTGCTTGAACCACCTCTGATGGCAGGCTGTTCCAGACCTTGGGGGCTCAGACAGTAAAGAAATTCTTCCTTATGTCCAGCCTGAAATGGTCTTGCACTAGTGTATAACTGTTTGACCTCATCATCCCTTGGGGCACTCTGGTGAACAAACGTTCCCCGAGATACTGGTGGTCACCCCTGATAAACTTATAGGTGGCCATCAGATCACCCCTGAGCCTACACTTTTCCAGGCTAAAGAGCCCTATGGCTCTCAGCCTGTCGTCACAAGATGTTTTCCTGACCTCTGATCATGCATGTGGCTCTTCTCTGGACTTTCTCAAGCTTCATCCTTTTTGAATTGTGGACCCCAAAACTGGACGCAGTACTCCAGCTGCGGCCTCACCAAGGCCAAGTACAAGGGGAGAATGATGTCCCAGGATTTGCTTGAGAAGCATCTATGAATGCAAGCCAGAATTTTGCTCGCTTTACTAGCCGCAGCATCGCATTGCAGGCTTATATTCATCTTGTGGTCAATGATGACCCCCAAGTCTCTTTCTTCCGTAGTGCTAACCAGCGTAGCACTGCCAAGCCTATAAGGGTGCTGCTGCAGGTTTTTCCTCCCAAGGTGAAGAACCTTGCATTTTTCGATGTTAAACACCATCAGGTTCTCGTCCGCCCATTTGCTGAGCCTGTCCAGGTCAGCCTGGATCACCTGCCTGTCTTCAGGTGTG
>NW_017728995.1:42962742-42990327 GCF_001723915.1 Gavialis gangeticus
GCAAAGTACCCATTTAATAGGTTGGCTTTTTCCTGGGCGTCAGTTGTCAGTTGCCCCATGTGGTTTAGCGGGGGTCCAGTGTTGCCTTTGCTTTTCCTCCGGCTCCCCACATACCTGAAAAAGGACTTTTTATTGTCCTTGATGCTCAAAGCTAGTTGGAGTTCAGTTGCAGCCTTGGCTTTCCTGGTTTGCTTCCTGCAGGACCAGACCAGTTATAGATTGTACCACCATACCCCCTAGTGTAGGAGCAGGAAGGGAAACTTCCTGGAATTGGAGAGCCTGGAGACCTGACTGCAGCAGCTGTCAGAGAGATAAGGCGTTGGCAGGTGGGTAAGAGTCTGAGGGCTGCACATTAACCTCTCATGGGCCACATGTTACTGCCAGCTGGAAAGCCCTGCTCCAGTATTTACTCTGCTACATCGTTAGACTACTACTGCTGTCACTCAGTATGCAGTGCACATGATAAATCATAACGAAAAGAACACTTAATCACTCTATAGTCCCTTATATATTAAAGTTACCCTCTGGCAGAGACGGTAATGTAGAACTACAACGTGAATGAGAGAGTGTGGGGAAATAGCTTAGAAAACAAACATCTTAAGATGCCCTGGGGATTTAGAGTGGTTTCCCATCCCGGCGGTGTTCCCCTCCAGAACCTTCTTTTCATTCCTATAAGTACGTAACATTTTGTCGTGCAACTCAAGTAATTTATTTTGTGAGGTTAGAGATGGAACATACAAGATTTTTCAGTTTACTTCCCTTACTAAATATTCCCATGTTGTAACAATCTATTCTTCTAGCCAAAATGAACTGTACAGACCCTTCTAGAGCCATCCACTGTTGCATCTTGGGTTTGTAAGATGCACATGAGAAATTCCCTTTTCTTCCATTCTCCTAGTGAGGAATGGTTTTAGGGCAGAGCTCTGATTTTGTGTCTGTCAGCAGATTACACCAGCAATATAGCAAATAAGAGACAACTTTACTAAAAAGCTATTGCATTACTTATTTGGGATTGTTTTGAAGTTTATCATAATTTATTTGTGACTTTATGAAACTAGACATCATTATTATTATTTTTGTTATTAGGGTCCCTGAACTCTTCAGTTATATAGCCAAAAATAGTCAAGAAGATATATTTTTTGAAGATGACATTTGGCCTGGTGAGGATGAGAATGGGTGAGCTATGTTTACATCTCTCCAATAAATAGTCCCTAACAATTGATCTAGTTATTGATGCAATAAACACAAGAGCAAAAAAAAATACAGTTACTTCTGAATGGTTGGAACCATCCTGTCCCAAATACTAAGCTCAAAATATTGATGTAGTAAAAATGTTTGAAAATACTCCAGTTGCTGAAGTATCTGAAGTCTGGAAGATTGCCCAGCATGAAAGGGTGGACAGGAAAGTGAGAGCAGGAGAGATTTAAGAGTGCTGAAAATGGATGCCAGCACATAACAGTGGCCTTTTTATAAAAGCTGGCTGTAGGAACAGAATCATTCTAGGATGACTGTGACAAAATTATCAAGGCATTGTACGTTTTGTTTCTGGAACCCAAATATTTACTTCAAATTTCACATCTGTACAGTTCAGTTATAGCTTTTTTAAATTCTTGTTCTTGTTCATTTCATGTGGCTAGTTTTAATATTTTTCTTTTTTTTAAATAGTCATTTTCAGTCTGGAAAGTAGAATTTCTGGGCTTATACTTTTGAAGCCTTTTATGGTTCAGTTAAATTTTTTGTTGCTAAAAGTATTGCAATACTTATCAACACTTACATGCATTTGTAAGCAGGCCTATTACTCTAGTAGCTGGGTGACAAACAGAAGAACCTGGTGTGGTGCATACTATGTAAACCCTCAACCATTTTGATTTGTGTGAAATCCGCTTTTGCCTAGGGCTGAGAGAGTTCAAGAAATTGTTGCCTGGCTGAAAGCACATCCTGTCAGTGCTTTGTCTCGCTCATCTTGTGACTTACAAATTTTGGATGCAGCTATAGTTGAGAAAATTGAAGAAGAAATAGAGAAATGCAAGGTATGAAATGTTTTACTTCATAATGAACTAAAAACAATTGTGCATATTTTTCCAAGTACTTTATTCAAACTACAATAAAACGACTTGAATTCTTTGGAATGGCAAATATAAAAATTCTCTTTAAGGGGGCAGGGAAGTATGTAAGAGCAAGGTCAAGTTTTAAATGGACTGTTAGTTTCCATGCCATGAAGTCCCATGAGATGTGGCTGATATTTTATATGTTGTTTGCTAGATTCCAGAGGTAAGTGACTCAGAGATTCATAGATGCTAGGGTCAAAAGGGACCTCAACAGATCGTCAAGTCTGACCCTCTGCCTAGGCAGGAAAGAGTGCTGGGGTCAGATGACCCCAGCCAGATGCCTATCCAGCCTTCTTTTAAAGACCTCAAGGTAGGGGAGAGCACCACCTCCCTTGGAAGCCCATTCCAAATTTTGGCCAGCCTTACCATGAAGAAGTTTTCCTGATATTTAGCCTAAATCTGCTCTCTGTCAGTTTGTGATGTTAACTTTTAATTTTTCTTGGGATCCATTAAATACACACATCTGACTTCTTAACCTCTATAGTTAAAATGTTAAAGTCCTGTTATTTTAAAGATGGGACTTTTTAATATCAAATTTGTAGCATGATTCTAAGTCTTGTGACAGCTATATGTCCCTAATTAGGAATACCCTTATTTCTAAAGTACATCTTCCAAGTTGAATATTGCTTACTTGAGTAATGTGTTTCAATTTGAACACACCTTAAATTTATAGCTTAAGGATTTAATTTTTTTGGTACTATTTTCTTGTGAAATCACTTTGAAACCAGTTTAAATTCTAATCTAATTTTTCCTATTGAATGAGGAATTCAGTTTCTAAACTGACTTCCTTTCTCGTTAATGAAAATCTTAATTTAGGATATTACAAAACAATGGCATACATTTCAAACTTCACCAAATCACATTTTAAACTCCTGGTTTGTTTCTTTCCTCCAGCAAAGAAAGAGTAACAAGAAGGTGCGAGTGACAGTGAAACCCCATTTGTTATATAGGGTAAGTGATTTGAGAAGCTTTTTTTGTTTAAAAATAAAATTACTTTTTACATTAAATCTGTTTAAAGCTTAAAGTCAGATTTGTTAAATTAAATACTTTTATCAGTTTTCAAAAAGTAAAAACATTTCTATTGCATAACTTGAAGGAGATTTATTGAGGTGCTCTAGAGCAGTGGCTGGATGAGTGGCACAAAGCCCATTCACAGGCTGCTTTGGGCCCCATGCACCCAGATCAGGCCCATGCTGCCCCTGCCTAGGTTGGGCCAGCACCACCCTCACCTGGCCCTGCATGCCTTGATGGGGGACCTGCACTGTACACCAAATGAAATACACAGTGCCACACTATCTGGGCCTCAGGGCTCCCCATGGGCCCAGAAATTTAGCAGCAGGGAATTGGCAATTAACTTTATCACCACTCCCCTGACACCAAATTTTTGGACCCAGGGGGAGCCTTGCAGGCTGGATCTGGTCCCCGAGGCAGGGTTTGAGCACCCCTGCTCTAGAGAATCAGCCTGAACATGGTGATATGCAATAGCAATTACTTTTTTTAGAAAAGGAAAAGAAATTCTACCAACTGAACTCTGTTAAGTACATCAACTCTGCTTTGCCTCCTTGAACCTACAGCTTTCCTCCACAGTTTTGTAATATGCAGAAAGAATACAAGGTACTTCACAGCAACCTGCTTTTGATTCTCTTGGGTTTCTCATAGATAGCCATGGTACTGGGACAAGGCAGGCTGAATTTGTATATCACTATGTTGCCTTCTCTTAACTCTTTGGACCTGTTCATGAGTAGCATGGTAGCTCCACGACTGCAGTGCTATTATATTATTTCTGTTATGGCTTATGAACTTTCTACATAACTGTTGCAAGAACAATTCAAAATTTTGTTTCCTGAAAAATATGGAATCTTGTTACAGAACTTTTTTAGAAAGTTTTAAAACTGCTTCACATAGTTATGAATTTAGTCTGATTTTATTCTTCATTTTTTGTTAGAATTAATGTAGTCTTTTGGTTAATATCAGCCTTTAGAACAACAGAATGGGGTTGTTCCAGATCGAGATGCAGAGTATCGTCTGTTTGATCGTGTTGTCAATGTGAGGGAAAACTTCTCTGTTCCAGTTGGTCTCCGAGGTACCATTGTAGGAATTAAAGGAGGTAAAGTTTTTCCCTATAATAGCAATCACATATCGGCTATATTGTTGATATGAAAGCAACACTTTTTTTTCATTAAATAGTTATAAACAATACTAAATTTTTTCACTCAAGTTGTAATTATACTTCAGGTTCCTACTGGCATATTTAAGGGATTTTCTACATTTGAAAGTTTTTTCAGCATAAGGTGTGAATTTAAAATATGATAACTGAACGAACAGTCCAGCTCTAACCTGGAGGTTCAGGATGTCATTTTGTTTTGCATATTAAATGGTTCTATCCTCAAATGAGGAACTACTTACCCTTTGGTCTCCCTTAATAAGAGTGAGATGGAAAAATCAGTGAAAAAATGATAGCTCAAAAAGAGAAATCAGGAATGTTTGGGCAGATAAATGCAAAAGTAAAAAGAAAAGGATAATAGAATGAATAGAGAATTATAATGAGGGAAATCCTAAAGTTTGGATTGGATATAGGACTGCAGCAAATACAACTCATCTTAACACTGGGCAGAAGTTCTTAGCATCTGCTTTGGCTCCTGTTTCAGTTCTTCTTTTCTACTGAGTCTCTTGCAGTTGTTTTTTCTCTGCCACCAGGATCCTTCATAACACTTTGCCACCTGTTTTGAAGTACTTAGATGCAAAAGCACAACTAGTAAGATCTGTTTTCTGAGAAATACTGGACAAGCACCTTTGCTCCCTGGGGTGGTTCCCACTACCTGTTGGTTTGCCCCTGGACCTGCCTTTCCTGGGATTCTACAGACATACAAATCCATTGTCCTACTTTAAGTACCTATGAATGATGCAAGATGAAATGTGCTAACACTCTGCATCCCCCCCCCACACATATATTGTGTGTGCAAATGCATTTTGACTCATTCCAGGGACAACCCTGTCAGGCTGTGCATGCCTCCTGGCAACCCACTGCCAAAGGAACAGTAGTGCAGCTTGCAAAGGCTACTTGTATTAATGGTTATGATGCTCCTGTTGTGATCCCAACACAGTCAGGACCACCTTATATGAGAGATCTGTTTAAATTATACATGAAAAACATGAAGACCATTACAGTAGATTTTATTATTAGTCTGGCATTTTAAAAGTCACCTCTTAAACCTGTGAAAAAATCATTTCAGGTAAACCTAATTCTTGTGGTTAAGGCCTTTAAAAACGTTCTTTCCTATGATGACTTTGCTTTAAATTTATTACTGAGATAGTGTATATCATTTAATCACCATGTACATGGATTTCCTCTGGTTCTTGGCAGTAGATTGGTAGTTGCAGTTGTAAGGTCTTCCCATTGCACCTGCTTCCAGATGAGAGCAGCGTTCTGTTAAAGAGAATGAACTAAATACTGTTTAAAAATGTTTTCAGCATTAAACTATACAGGAGTCAGCAATTAACAGGGAAAACTACATTCATTTCATTTACTTAATAAACACCAAAAGCAAAGATCAGCGGCATTTTGGGAAAGTAGAAAAAACTATTCCTAATAGTCAAGCTCATAATTTGGAGTTTTCTGTCTTTTCATAACACTAAATGTAGTTAATACTAGTTGGAGACATAGATGGTTTCTTACCATGTATTTCATTTTTCTGCAGCCAATAGAGAAACAGATGTGCTCTTTGAAGTATTGTTTGATGAAGAATTCCTTGGAGGCTTAACAATAAGGTTTGTTTGCTTGTACTGATTTCATGCCCTTCTTATAAATAATTGAATTTTATAATTGCTGGCTTTAAATTGACTAGTATGAAAATTTTTAGATGCCTCTCCAGAGAACCTTTTCTCTATGTAGTTGGTCAAATCTGCTTTTACTGCTTAGATTTTCTTTATTTCTCTCCCTCACTCTTTGAGCTAGGGTCACTTTCACAAAAACAGAACGTGTTTCAGGAAAGTGTTCACTGGACCAGAACCTCACTCTGATTTGCTTCTAAATTAAAATCATTTATAAAATGTAAGTTGACTGTCTTTCATCACACTTTAAATAGAGCACTTTGTTTTTATAATAGTGTAACCTGAATGTGAAAAATAATATCCAAAATCCTCCATAAAAGAGTGAATGATTTTGATTATACTGAATATACTATATTTCACAGTGTATTAGTTGGGTTTTGAAGCCCAGTTTTGGGGTCTTAAAAATCAAACTTGACTTATACACCATGCCACATCAAAAAATCAGGCACGGAGCTGGGTTCACCGCTAGGCTGGCACAGCCCCATCCCCTGCAAGCGATGCTGCCTCAGCCACACCAGAGCTTACTCACAGGGGATAGGGCTGCACCAGCTGAGCACCAAGCCTGGTGCCACTCACAGGGGATGAGGTAGTGTCAGCCGAGCCCAACCCTGTCCCCATCCCCTGCAAACAGCAGTGGGCTCAGCATTTGGCAGTGCCACTCGCAGCAGACAGGGCCAGGCTCGGCGCTTGGGTGGTGTGGCCCCATCCCCTATGAACCCAGCACTGCTTGCAGGGGTGGGGCCAGGCTCAGTTCTTGGCTGGTGCAGTCTCATCCCCTGTAAGCAGTGCTGGTGTGGCCCAGACAGTACTGCTCACAAGGGATGGGGTCACACCAGCCAAGTCCAGCCCCATCCCCATTCCCTGCGAGCAGTGCTGGGCTCAGCGCTGCTTGCAGGGGATGGAGCCAGGGCCAGGCTCAGCATTCAGTTGGGGACATGCTGCTTGCAAGGGATGGGGACAGGCTCAGCACTCAGCCGGCGTGGCCTCATTCCTTGTGAGTGGTGCCGGCAGCACTGCTTGCAAAGGATGGGACCACACCAGCTGAGCTCTGACCACAGCCCCAACTTATACACCATGCCAATGAAAATCCTCACCTTTCAGATCGGAAAGCTGGGGGTTGACCGATACACCGTGAAATACGGTAAGTAACTATAAAAAGAGGATAGCTAGTAGGGGTGTGCGAAACGGGCCTTATTCGATTCATATATTTGATTCGTATTTGGATTTGACCCAAATCGGGGACAGTGATTCAATTCGTTAATTTGGATCACTGTCCCTGATTCAATTTGGCCAAATCCAAATCTGAAGAATCAGCTATTCGGATATAGACACAGCTTTAGAAGTTTTTTCTACATACGTTGAGGTAGCAGGAGCAGCTTGTGACTGCTGTAATGCTGGGGCAGATGGAGTGTCCCACAGGAGCGCGTGGAGGGGGCTGCGTGCTTGGCGGTGAAACCAGAAGTGGATTGCAAGTACTTCAGGTCCACTTCTGGGTCTGCCAGGGAGCATGCTGGAGGGGCCCCCTGCGTCAGCAGTTGGCCGCCGTGGGGCCCCAGGTGCCCCCCCCCCCCCCCGACCCAGGAGGCACCAGTTGCCGAGTGGGGGGGGGCGGGGGAGTCCCAGCATGCTCCCCAGTGGACCCGGAAGTGGACCGGAAGTGGTTCTGGTCCACTTCTGGGTCTGCTGCTCAGTGCGCTGGGGAGCTCCCCGTGCTTCTGTGGGATACTCCATGCGCCCCAGTATTGCAGCATTCATGAGCCCCTGCTACCTAGATGTATGTAGAAAAAACATTTAAAGCTGCCTCTGTCCGAATCTTTCTGAATCTCTCCGAATCAATTCAGAGGGTTCTGATTCGGAGAGATTAAAGGGTCCTTGGATTCGGAGATTCGGCCACCAAATCGGGCCGAATCTCCACCGAATCAAATTGGGGACCGAAGCTTCACATATCCCTAGTAACTAGTTGTTTTAGTCCTAAGTTAGACAGGGAAGCTGAATATGCACCTTATAGACAAGAAGTAGGCAACCCCAGGCATGCATGCCAGAACATGGCATGCTAAGGCATTTTGATTGGCATGCATGCCTTAGAACAGATGGCAAGGAAGAGGCCAGGGCTGTACTGCCACAACAAGTATCAGGCCCCTCGTTTCTCTCCCACTGTCCATCCCAGACACTCCAACATCTTACAAGTAGAGGTTACGGGTGTTTTTGGCATTCTGCCCAGAAACGTTCCCAACCTCTCTCTTAGAGTGAATAAAATATGTAAAGTTCACAAGCTTTCATGAACCCAAGTTCACTTTATTAGCAGCTACGAAAGAACAGAACAGAGCAGTGAATACAACAGCGTAAGCAGTGCCCTTTATGTTCCATAGCAGCAGAATTTGCCTTGTTGCAAAGTTTTGCTTCATAATAAAACTTTCATTTTTAAAGTGCTGCCTGCCTTAGTTTCTCCATTTCTGCAACTAAACCAACACAACCAATATGTTTAATTTGCTCTCTCTTTCTAGGAGTGGATTATTAATGTAGTCTGAGTGTCAGCCAACAGAAATTCTTAACAGCTTTCTACATGCTAAGGAGTCCAAAATACCTATCTATGGCTCCTACTTCATTCTAATAGGTTTTTTTTTTCCTTGCACATCCTTATCGCAGGAGGGACAGCTTCTTTTGTAATTCCCTCTGGATCTCCTGCAGCCATTTCTTTTTCCCTTATATCAAGGCATCAGGCCTCCCTGACTACTTACTGAAAGAAGCAGCACACTACTTTTACCTGGTTCCGCAGCGTCTTTATAGATCAGATGCTTCAACATGGCTTTTTGGTGCTTTATCTAATAGCTGATTTAATCATGCTATTAGCTATTAGCTATTTAGCTATTAGATAAAAGTACCAAAAAAGCTCCAGTAAAGAGTCCAATCTATATAGACATTAGGTGAACTGGGTCCAACTAAAGTGATGCTTCTTCTGGACATGCGCTGGGTTCAGTATGGGAGTGCACCAAATTTAAAGCATACTGCTGTTTTGGGGGTCTTTTTAAATGTTTGCAAGCAGCTGATATGATTACATGAAACTATTTTGTCTTTTTCTATTTTTCTTTAGGTGCTCACCTGCCAGAGGTTATCGTCTACCATCAAGTGCCTTAATTAATCTGTCTCATGGTAATCGGTCAGAAACAGGCAACCAGAAATTGACAGCCATAGTGAAACCGCAACCAGCTGTGAATCAATATAACTCTTACTCATCTGATCCATCATCTGTATGCTCACAAAAGGTGCATCTAGGAGGCCTCAACCATTCTCCTCGTTCTCTTTTTGTTCCTACCCGAGTAAGATCTTTCTCTGTCATTTATCTCTTTCTCTAGACGTAGCTGTTACTTTGATTTGGATCTTCATGGAGTCTGACAACTTTGGTTTACCTCATCATTTTTAGGCAGAGCTTAGTAATTCAGTCCTATGGAGTGTTTATGGAGGCAGTTGTTCAGATCCATGCAAGAGTGAAACCTTTTCCTTTTGGCAGCAGTTTCATGGTCCTTGTCCCATAAATTGTTATCAGTCAAGTGTCCACATTGTAAAAATAATATGTGAACCTGCATAAATTAAGTTAATAATCAATTAATGAATAAGCTAATAAGCCACTGTTGGGTATAAGGTATTCCCATATATTTCCTGTTATGTCTGTCCTCTCTTTTTATGTGTAACTGAGCTAAACTGCTGCAGTTTTGAACTTGAACAAACGTGTCTAAAATTACAGTAGCTCAAGTCAATTTATACTGTTGTAGAAGTAGATAAACATAATGGTTAAATCAGAAGAGCTGATGCCATTCAAGATATGCCTCTTTTAAAATGGCTTGAAGTGTTACAGCTTTCCACAGCAGCAGTTAGCATCAACAAATACCCTTTTTATTAGCAACCTTGACAGACAGATAACAGTCCTTTTTTTTCAGCTGCCATTCCATGTCATGATTTCTCCAGATCAGTGTGGTATCATTGCTGTGGATGAACAGAATTTAACCTAAAGTTTCCTATGCTGTCTTGCAATTCTATGTGAAATCAATTTGTTTTTCAAATGTAGTACACAGAATGACACAGGCAGACATGGATAAGTCTTAGTTGTCATAGACCTTATTTATTTTTTTCATTTTACCTAAGTGTTTTTTTTCAAGAAAATAAGAGCTAGATGGATGAGTTTGTCTCCATACATACCTATATTGTGGAAGAAACATGCATTACAGAGAATTTAAAGCAGTTAGATATCTCTGATCTGTTTGTTTTTTGGTTTTGGTTTTTATTTGATGAATGATTTAGCAACTGAATGGAAGACAGCATTATAATCTCAGGTCTGAAAATCAGGGCAACTGCAGTTCACCACAGAAGGGATCAGTTTTGGGTGGCAATCAAAAAAACAAAGTGAGTGTTCTGATTCAGTTTCCTTGTTGCTGATAAATTTGTGATTTAGTTGAATTAAATTTATAGGGGTTTTTTTTTTTTTATCTTTTGTCAGGCTCACAGTAAACAAGATGATGAATTTTGCAGCATCTGGCAATCATTGCAAGGCTCTGGGAAATCTCAGCCTGTTCAACAAAACATGCATGCAAAGGTTGGTATAGTGAACAACATTTTCATGTAAGTCCATTCAAAGTAGAAGTATTCTGCATGTGTATTATTATAAATGGACAGTTGAGTAAAAAGTCCAGAAGATAATCAGTGTTTACTAAATATAGCACTCATTTAAAGATTTCAGGTCAGTATTAAATATTAGCGTTGCATAGTAAGATATGGCCTCATTCAGAATCCTGGAGAGAAGTACTGATTTGATGTTAGTATTGTAAATGTTCCCATACCTCCCTTGTGGTTAAGATTCAGTGTGTTAATGTTTCAATTCCTAGGGCACAATTCTACCTCAAGAAGCAAAGCCAGGACCTGGTAACCAATTTTATAAACCAGGCTTCAGTGAGAACAGTTTTAAAGGCCAGCAAAAAAAACAGGAGCCATTTAAAAAGTGTAAGTACTGTAATTAGAAACTTAGGTTGGAAAAGTTTGATTTTTCTTTTTGATTGCTAAAGTATCTACTGGATTTTCTTTATCATGAGTATTTTACAAGCAGAGGGCTATACTTCATTCATGGTTTACAACCCCCTGATTATGATTATTTCCGTCAAATCCTGGTCCATTTGAACTCCATGGGACCAGATCTTGTTTGTTTTAAGCATGTTAAATTAATCCACAACTAACCCTGCAAGTTTTTAGTCAAGCAGTTTACCTGCTTTATTTTAAATTTATCACACTTTTAATAGATGTTTTGGATGCAGTCATTTGCAGCAAAAGTAAAAATCATATTCCCCACACAAGTCACATGCATTTGATGTTTTTTTCTTTACATTGGGAAAAAAAAAGTATGCTGCTAGTAAGTACTCAAAGGTAGTTCTATTCCAGTGTAACTAGATAAATAGAGTATTTTTGATGACTGTAGATTTATTAAAGGCAGGAATGAAGCATTTTCTGCTATGCTAATGCTTTGAACAAATGTATTTATAGTCAAAGAAGATTCTAAAGGTTTAAGAAATGAAGGTCCTTCACAAAAAATACCAACTAAACAGGTAATTTTCCTTCCTATATTGAGTACATCTACTCTGATATTTATCGCATTACCTTTTTTATTACTCTTGGATCAGTGTATTTAAAAATGTTATCCAGTGAGCAGGTCAGTGAATTCTGTTGTTGTTTATCTGAAGGATCTTATGCCTAGGTCTGTCAATTTTTATTCTTTAACAGCTTTATTTATCAGTACTGTGCTACTGTGCCCTCATTCCTGGAACCTCTGCAGCCAGGAAATTAGTTTAGCATTCTAAGAGTTAGCAAGTATCCTGAAAACTGTTTTAATCTCTTTTGTTGTTCTTACTTCTGTAGTTTTTCTGACATCAGATGTTTAAAGCTGATATCTGCATTTGGAAAACATTGATAGTATTATAAACTTCCAGTAGGGTGCAGTTCCTTTCACAAATGAGTGCTAGTTTATGAAAAGCTATTTGCAAGTTGTGTTTCAATCACACCTGCATTTAACTGTTCTGTCAATAATCAGTTTTGTAATTTGTTTCAGAGTTTTGCAGGAGGAAATAAATATAATGTTAAGCTTTTGAAGAGAAATGAAAGTCCAAATGTGCCTGTTCTTCAAAAGGCTACTCTTGATGGGCCCTGTATAGCTGTGAAGGTAAGAGATAACTGATTAACATGCTTTTGACCTTATTTAAATACTAAGTTGGAAAACTAGATAGTCTCAAGCATTACGTTCTATAGTTCCCTGTGACTTGAAGAGGAGAGTTTCACAAATTTAGCAACTATAGGACCAGCCATGAAAAAAGCTGAATAGCCTGAAGTAAGCTTGAATTCATTAAACTAATTCTTACAATCAATACATCTGTTACTTTTTTAAATACAAAAAATATATATTGTTATCTCTATTTGTTCTTTAGAAGGACACTGAACTTGAAAGTCTTCTAGCATCTTTGAAAATCTCCAAAGAAAGTGAAGAGCAGTCATCTTATTCCAAGGAAGAAAGAGCCACAAATGAAGAACATTTATCTCCACAGTCTTTTGTTATGGTTTGTATATTGTATAAGCCCTTAGATCACCGGTGTCAAACTCATCTGGCCCCACAAGCCAGATGAGTGGCATGGGGACAGTCCACAGACCCAAAGAATGGTGCAGGACTAGCCCTATGAGCTGGAATTGACGCATGAAACCATCTCTGTATGCCTGATCCAGTGTACTTGGTGGCCTTTCCAGTCTGCCTGGCATCCACACTGTATATGGGACCTGTTCTGGACCAGTTGAGGCAGGTCCCACCTACAGTATGGATCCTGAACCAGCCGGAGTGAGCACCACATGCAGTGTGTCCCCCAAGCCCCACGCATGGAGCCACTCTGGCACCCACTGCATCCAGCATGTGGGTCAACTCTGAGACCCAGGGTAGCACAGGGGGCTGAATGATGGGGCTCCATGGGTCAAATCTTTGACACCCTCCCTTAGGTCATAATTTAACACTTCAGACTTAGCAGCTAATACTCCTGTTTATAAACTTCAGTATTACGGTATCCATATCAGCTGTCATACCAGTGGCTCACCATCTATTAAAATCACATTGGGCAGAATATTATTGATTCTAATAAGCAACAGTGAAATAATTAGAGTAAAGGAAAAACCTCAAATGGATGCTATGAACACATGTGCTCTGAAGTCACAAGATGTTGCACAGCAGCATAGCTATGAAGCTGTGGATTATAATAGATAGAAGAAAAAAGCTTGAAGTATAAAATGGAGTTTCATATTTTTCTGCTAGTAAGTGGCTAATTCCACTTAGGGAAATTCTGATGAGCCACAGAAAATGCTTAATACGATGCTTGTGCCATTTGGCTTTAGAGTTTTGATGTTAAATGCCCCTTAATCTACAAGATGAGATTCTAATAAGTTGACGTACCTGACTTTTTTCTAAAGACAAATTAACATTGTATGGTTACTTAGGCTAAAGTCCAGCTTTCTGTAAACTATAACTATTCTTAAAAATCAAAACTTGCAATTTTTTGTTACTGTTATGTAGGATTTTCTTTGCTCTGGTAGCAGTACTATCTAAACTTCACTTTATCACAACATTTTTTTTTTTAAAGAAAGGAACACAAATGCTTAAAGAAATCTTGAAAATTGATGGCTCTGACGCAGAAAACAAGAATGAAGTGAAGCTGCTGATTAATGAAGTTCCCACTTCCTCTTATAGACAAGATTCCCATGGACCTGCCTCACAGCATAGGCAAGCAAAAAAAATTGGTAGGTACATGGAGTAGGTAATCCTCAGGAGGATTATTTAGAGCAGTGGTTCTCAACCTTTTTAGACTCAAGGCACCCATCTCTAACTTCCATAAATTGAACGTCACCCTGTTTCAGAACCAGTGTATTAATGAGAGTGCTTACCTTTTTGTACAAAGGTGGAGGGAAGGAGGAACAGCTGGGCAGGAGAGAACCTTTCACTTACCTCCTCACACAGGGACTGAGCAGTGGGTGGGGAGGAAGGAGGAATAGTCAGGTAGGATGAGCCTGACCTTACTTCTTCACATCCCACTTCACCCTTCAAAAGATATCACCACATCCAGTTGAGAATCACTGATTCCAAACATTGTGCTAAGCTCAGTCACTACTTACTAAAATGATTGCTGTGATACCTGTTTTCAGAATCCAAACAATATAATTGTATTTATTTTTTATATTCTCCTTTAATTATTCTGTCCTGAAAACCCCTAAGCTGCCTAAGTAAGCTCTTAAATGCCAACATTTAACATTACCGCTACACTAGGGGGGTACATCAAGAGCTCAGTGAGCACCTGTTCACCAGGGCACCCAAGGGGAAAACTAGGAGTAATGGTCACAAACTCCTGGAAGACCGATTCAGGCTCAACATTAAGAAAAACTCCTTCACAGTCAGGGTGTCCAGACTGGAATAAGCTCCCTCCAGAGGTGGTGCAATCACCTACCCTGGAAATCTTCAAGAGGAGACTAGTCAGTCACCTTCTGGGGTCACCTGACCCTCAGTTGTCTTTCCTGCTTGGTGCAGGGGGCTGGACCTGATGATCTTCCAAGGTCCCTTCTGGCCTTACAATCTATGAATTCAAGTCAGACATTAATTTTTTGGGAAGTATTCAAATGTACTACTTTGTTGATATTCTCAAACTATTACCTCTGTTTTAGAATATTTTTAACAATGTTGTGTGTTGTTTTGGTTTTTTTGTTTGGGTTTTTGCTTTTATCAGCTGCTTACATGAACAAGCCTTATAACATCGGAGGCCCTCAGAATCCTCAAGTGTTGGATGCTGGAGGTCACCCTTTCCTTGGTCCACAGTCTACCCCTGTATCAGAACTTTCTCATATTTGTTCTATTGTTGGAATGTCTCAACCAGATTTCTCTTTCCTCAGGACACCACAGGTAAGACTTATTCCCTAAGTGGTTCCTACAAAGATATTTCCCTTATCTAAACCACATCGTACATTCCAAAGGTTTTCAGTGGTCACTGAAATCCTAGTTCATTTAACTATGAATCTAAATGTACTCTTCTGTTTGCTAGCCCTTGAACTGGGGGGCCTGTAAAAGATGCCTTAAAGCTGCACTTAGTGATAAGAATAGAGATGGCATCAAGACCCATAAAATAGCAGTCTTCTGCTCAATTGTTTGTCTGTTGCAAAAAGAAAAAAAGACAATTATTCACCTCTCTCTGTATTAAAAATAGTCTTTTCTAAATGGGTGATTGTCTTGCTCACCTTGCCATCCTTGTAGCCAAAAATCTGTTTTGAATTGTTGCATTAGATGGTTAATTATTTGTAAATGCCATATGAGAGAAGTCACCACAGGCACAGGAACCAACTCCTCAGAACTAATACACATCTCAGCTTTAGCTGATCCCGGAAGAAGCCTGCCTAGTTTCTCTCCAATTACAGTATCTGTATTTCTCGGTTTTGTAAGGATTTTGTCATATTTTAAAACTGTTTTGCATCTGAATCAATTATTGTGTGTCTGGCCTATGGTAATGGTTGTGCCTGTCTTAATAAGAATGGAAAAAGTGCCCTGTTGGATCAGATCACTGATCCATCTAGTCCATTATTCTGTCTCCAACATTGGCAGAAGGGGATGCTATACAGGAAGAGCACTGAATTGGATGTCTCTTTTGAATGATCTGTCCCCTATTCAGAACCCCACCCCAGTGTACACCATTATAGGTGTTGAGATGTTAGACAAATCATTTCCAACCACTCCGTTTAGTAGCCATTATTGGCTCGATCATCCATGAATTTATCCAGTCCCTATTTGAACCTGGCTATGCTATCTGCTTCCACCACCTCGTGTAGCAATGAATTCTACAAATTAACTGTGCATTGGATTAAAAAAAAGTACTTTCTCTTGTTAGTTTTCAACCTGTCATCTACTAATTTCAGCAGGTGCCCCCTAATTCTAGTATTCCTCCCTCAGCTTTCTCCTTTCCAAATTGGAGAGTCCTAGCCTTTTTATTCTCTTTCAGCATGGCAACTGCTTCACTTAATCTTTTCCTTCAGCTCTGAAACTATTTAAATCAGTTTAACAATAATAAATTGACTGAATGCCAATTGCTTGAATGTGGTATTATATAAACACTCTCTCCTGAAAACACCTCTTTATCTTATTTTCCTAGACCATGATGGTTTGTCAAGTAAAATTATCCAATGGCTTATTAATACATGGACCTCAGTGTCAATCTGAAAGTGAAGCCAAGGAGAAAGCTGCCCTTTTTGCTTTACAACACTTGGTGAGGATGGCAGTCTCTACAGAATTTTGGTATCTTTGCCACCTTCTGGTGCATTGAGCCTGTTATTTAATCATATATTTATTTGTTTTTTAAACAGAGTTCTGTTGGATTGAACTTTCCTTTGCCACCAGCACCACCAATGTTTTCAAATTATCAACCTGTTGGAGCTTCGCTATCACCTGGATCCATTCCTCCAGTCTTCACACAACCCACTGGTAAGTATTTTAATTAATACACTTCAAAGCTTTGTAAGCTTGACTGTCATTATACTGTCCTGTTAAGTAACACAGTTCTGCTCCCAGAAACTGCAGTGTATATGCAGTTTTTACATCAGTAAAACTGTGCTTCTTTCAATTTAGCTTGTTTTGCTCCTAGTGGTGCTAATTCTACCATCCCAACATAAAATGTATCTTTGACAGTGTAGCAACATCCATGCATAGAGCATTCTGCAGATGTAGTATTCATATAATGGTAAAACAGGATTTGTGTAGATGTGAACTTAGCTAGAGGGAGAAATGTTGTAATATGGGTCCTTAATGAAAGAAGCAAAGCAGGGGGAAGATAGGGTGTAGTTTACTCTGTGCTTATAAATCTGCCCATCCTGCTTGGAGGGAATAATGGAAACCATTTATTTTTACAGCAAATATAACGCCCTCATCATCTCACATGTTTAATCCAATGCCATGGGGAGCTCCAGTGCCAATTCATGGCAAACCTTACTATCCTGGTTCCTATCAAGGGAATATGCCTCTTACAGGAACTGTACCAGTTGGTACTCACAACCAGTTTATACCTCTGCAGGTAAGTTTGATGGGCACTGTCTCATCAAAAAATAGTAAAATTTAGTAGAAATAGTTTACTCATATAGCATTTCTGTCCAAAATTAAAAGATGGTATCTGCCCAACAGTGCTCTTTTGGCCTCTCAAACTGGATGAGTGGCATGGGGCCAGCGCATGAACTGGATTGGTCCCCACACTCCAAGATTGCGCCCTGTGTACTGCCTTCATCAAGCCTTGTATTCCAGAATTAGGCCCACACCACCCCCTTCCTGCCCTTTGCCCCTGCCCTGCATGCCCAGATTCAGCCCTGCGCTTCTCTGCACACCCGGATTGGCCCTGCACTTCCCTGTGCACCTAATCTAAAGCATAGGGCTACACTATTTGGGCTGCAGTTCTCTGCAGGAGCCCAGAAATTTGGCAGCAGGGGAGCAGCAATTAATGCTGCTACTGTTTCCCCATTACCAAATACGCAGCCCTGCAAGATCCCCCTGAGTAGGATTACATGACTCCACAGGCCCAGTCTAGCCCATGGATTGGGGGTTGAGTATCCCTGTACTAGCTCATTCTTTTTGCATGATTTTATCGTGGTATATTTTGCAGATTTTATAAATACCATCTCTTCAGTAATACTTATTTGATTTAAAGGTAACTAAAAAAAGGGCTGCTAGCAAGAAAAATTTCGAATTCAAGGAGTTCCAGGTTTCTCCTCAAGCTGCACCACTAAAGAATGAACAACCAATGTCTTCTGATCATATTCAACAAGATAATTCAACAACTTTAAAAGCTGCTCAAGACAATGTAGCTATGTCAAGTGTTCCTCATAGCAAACCAAACGCTTCCAGCAAGCGAAAAGCAAGAAAGCTGGCAGTCAATTTTGGCGTACCAAAATCCTCAGAATAAAATATGGTAGCTAGATTGATTTTATTTTTAATTCTTCCCATAGAATTATCTTATAAAAAGTTGGAACGCACTATTTAAAAAGAAAGCATTTTAAATATAATAAAGAGTGAGAGAAATGTCAGTTGTTAGGCTTTTCATTTAAGGCCTTGAATTAAACTGACAAAAGCTCGGAAGTTTTGAATTAAGGTCACCACACCATCCATTTTGCCTAAGTCTCTGAACAGTGGCTTACATATTATACCATGTGCACAGCAATAATACAGTGGCCACCCTAATTCAGAATTGCCTTGTTTTTGGAGTAGGATTTAAGGGCAGTAGTAAGTCAGGTGTTAAACATTGGCTTAATATGATCTTTTGTATTTTAGCTCCTTTTTAATGATAGGAAGAAAAGGATTTTATTTACATGTCACTTCCATACTGGCTTTCTGGATCATTATGATCTGAAGCAGTATGATTAGAACTGAGCTACAGTGGCATGGCCGGATTTGCTGTAAATTCAGTAATTTCTGGGTTTTATGCCAAAGGGTAGCCATTCTAAAACTCTCTGAATTTAAATATTATTAATGCCTATAAATTTTGTTACAGGGTGAGTTTTATTACATGGCAAAATTAAGGGGTTGTTGACAAAACTAGAGTAAATTTATGCCATAAAATTGGCTTGAGAATACATTGACTGCAAATCTATTTGCAAATGGAAGTCTTCACTTTAAAGTATATTAATATATGTTGCTAGCTATAATTTTTTATAATATTATTCTTCTCTACTAGTTAACAAGCTCTTAATGGACATCTCCAAAAGCCACTGAAATCCTGAAATTTTCTAAATTATACAATGAGCACAAAGGTGTTTTGTATGTATAGTATATTGAGCAAAATTATGCACATCCTTCGAGTTAATTTCTCTCTCCTACAATTTTCCGTATAGAGACTGTAGTAATTTGGCATGAATTTTTGTACGTTGTTTTGTCTGTTAGCTGACTTTTTATATTTATTTTAATTACTTGATAGAATATATGGTGGCAGAGGACATGCTAAATTGTCATTGTTATTTTAGAGTTCCAAACTTATTCCTTAATTTCCACACACAAAAATCTTGACTTGCCTTTTGAAAGGAATTATCACTTCATCTTCATACTTCATGCAGCTAATCCATTTAAAAGCAAGAGAAAACTCAGAGGACCCTGTGCTACTTTTGATCCATGTATACAGTGCTCATTAACAGCAATAGGAATTCTGCAGATCTAAGGTAAAATTTATTCTAAAGTCTCAAATTTTGGTCTGCAGATATTTGGATATTCAGCTCAATTTTACCTTATTCTAGCCTGCCCTAGTAAAAATAATTTTCCTATAAACCCCAGCAGATTTAAAGGGTATGTCAGACCTTAATCTTCAATCCATGTTCTCCAAGCAGATTTCACATTGACCATTAAAACTGGCATAATTTCTTTAATTTCTTACCTTGCTATTTTTCCAAGGTTTAAATTCTTTACTTTCCTATAGTAGCATCCAGTTTCCTTTGACTGACATTTTACTTCATAGGGCTTTTTATTCATTACCCTAATCAGTTTTTGTCTTATTTCTTCTCTCCTACTAGTGAAAGGTTTTTGTTAGCTGTTTCTATCCTTCCTATTCTGTCCTAGAAATAGCATGGTCTGAGAAATTTTATTTTACATTTTCTGGCTGCATATATGTTGTCTTGGCCTCTGCTACTCTAAACTTTTTATAACTGCCTGTACACAATCATAAAACCCTATCAACATTTTTTAGCTTTGAGTGTCTTGAGAAATGTTCTACCAAGGAAAATTTGACCTTCACAATGTATTGTTATTTCTATCAAGGAGCCAGGACTATGACATCATATTGACACCGGTATAAATATTTCTCCTAACTTGATTACGAGACATTAGACTTCCAGTTTCTTGTACTATGATTTGAGTGCCAGGGGAAGATAGGATCTATTAATGTCCCCACAGTGATGAAAATTAGAATATGTTCTGATCTAAAAAGAGGTTCTAACCTCCCTTAAAACCTTGTTTCATGTGTCATTCACTAGGGTTGCAGAGGTAGTTGCTGATTGGTTGGCTTGTAATATCACCAAGTATACAAATAGCTAAAGAAAGTTTATGAAGGACACTATTCCAATGCCAGTATATATAGCCATTTTTCCCCCATGAAATGGTTTCTGTTTTCAGGCCAAGAGCTGGATCTTTTTTCTACAGTCCCTGAAACTGCCATACCTTATTTGTCTAATATGTGGCTCTACATCTGCTGTGTACTATATGTTTCACATGTGCCCTTATTGTTTATTTTGTCTTGATTTTATGTTCTGTGAATTACTAAGTGCCCAGCTGACTACTTTTAGATTTCACATGTCCTGCCACTTGTAATGTGTACATCAACTATGCCATGCCCTTGTTTCAACTATTTTGTTTTATATTTCAACTGTACAATTGTTTAATTCATAAAAAATATAACTTTAAGCATTCATTTTTTCTCATAGATATAAAGTATTTTGTAAGTACTGGAATTTTTCATTAGATCTTATACAGAGCAGTATTTTATTAAAAATTCAAAAGGGAAGACTTTTATGTGTGCATTTTTGTAGCTTGATTTTTTTAAAATAACTTTTCATTGTTTACCTGCCAAGTGAAATGTTTTCAATTTGCATATGAATGGATACAAAATGTATTTTTTGTGCTGTTTAGTGTTAAGTTGTGCATTTGCAGATTTTTAGCATGTAGTTGCACAAATGGTTGTGCAGAGATACTTTAAAATATAACATACAACAAAGAAAAAATCATTGATAAGATGCTATACAGAACTTTAATTCAATAGATTAATTTTATAAATACTGTCTGTCTGCCTGATTAAATATGGAAACTAGAAACATTATTTATCTTCACTGCTTTATTTTGCTCAATATGCTTAATGTATGGAAATCAGCATGCGCCAACTCTGAAGTTTTAAGTTTGGTAAAACCCAGTTTCTCTGATCCCAAATTCAGTTTGCAGGGAACTGTTTCTTAGTGGTGCCCCTCCACCAGTCAGGATAATGAAGCCATGAGTTTTCAGCTGTTAGCCATCTAACATATAAAATACCTTGAACTGGTTATTAGTGTGTGTAAAGCTTTTTGAGCCCTGCCTGTCTGCTAGGCAATGAACAGGAAAGGGGCAGAGGGAGTCAGTCTGTTGTAGGAGAGCACAGTGACAGGGCCTCCAGGCTACTAAAAGCAGGTAGATATTGGTGGCTGATAGATGAAAAAAGATCCTCTAATCCAGAGTTGGGGGCATAGAGGGAGCCCCTTGATCTAAGTTGTGGACTGTGGCCTCTAGGTATTATCTGACTAGGATTTGGGCTAGGGCCATAAAGCCCTGCCATGCTGGGTTAGAGCTAAAGCTGTTAGGTGACCCTGGGCTAGGATTAGGGCTGGGCACAGTAGGGTCTGCCATGCTAGGTTCAAGACTCAGTGAGGTAGGATCCCCTCCATGCCAAGTTTTAGGCCTGTGGCTGGTAGGGACTCCCAGGCTGGAGTTAGGTGTGGTGCAGGTTGGAGCTGGGGCCAAGAGGTGTCTAGCCCAGTCCAGCCCACCCCCTGCCTCTAGCTGCAGCTCAGGAGGAGCCAGGGTGGGCACGTACCATGTTGCTCTATTCCCTGCCAGACTGCACTCTGTGGCCCTGCCACCTGCCTCTGCTTGCAGCAGCACTGCTGATGTGGGGAAGCGGGGGGCAGTGTCCCAGATTTTCTTGAAAATAATATGGTCACCCTATAATTAACTCCATGCTGGTGTCCAGGTGTCCCACACAAGGCTTCATAAATCAAGGAATGGACAGATAGAAACAATAGTTCAGTTAGGAATAGTCACCCCTTCTAGCTGTATGCTAATTCTCCGTGTGTCATCATGAAGAGCAGGCTAGAGTTTCTAAAGACCCTGGCATCCTGGACCTTATTCAACCACCAAGTAATCATGTTAATGAATCAACTTCAGTTGTGTATGGTGTACAGTAAAGAAGTATCCTTTGCGTTTCATGGATACTCTAGTCTAAACCATGATGTACTGGCCACAAGATGGCAAATGCATGACCTCAACTGCCTTTGCAGTTCAAAAACTCCATATGGGCAAATCCAGCTTTGACCTCTTATGAGTTGGAGAATCTGATGAATTGTTGTGCCAGCACCTTTCTGCATTTGCCTACACTGAAGTGGTTGATGACAGACTAGAGGCTGTTGAGGCTTATCAGCTTCTGAATGGCAACTGTCACTCATTTTTCTTTGTTTATGGCATCCTCATGCTGATGGTATGCATTTGGAGTGACAGGGCCAGCTATACTGTATATATGTTCTTAAGTTCTGTCACTATGGGTACTGACAGAAGTGACATTTTTTTTGCTCAGTCTGGCCCCTGAAAATGCTCTTCAGCTGTGACTTAACACAAGTGCATGGCTGCACAATGCTTAAAAAATGACCACTTGCATGAAAGAGTAACCCTTGTCTAATCAAGGGTTGAGATTAATGTAATGGATTGAGATTAATGTGTTCTGCTTAAGGCTGATTGAAGGAACTTCTGTACCGTTCCGTGAGAGATATTTGTCATACCCCTAGTCTGCCGCAGGGAGGAGGAAAGAGAGTCTCCTCCCTGTGCAGCCATGGAGGGAGGAAGAGAACACATGTGTTCCCCTGCCCACCAGGAAACAGCTGGCTTTCTGAGCTGGTGGACATTCCTGTGCTGTGGGGAGGCAGGGCTCAGGGAGTATGCCGCCTCCCCACTGGTGCCATGGTGCACCAAGGAAATTTTCCTGCTTGGGGGGAAGCTGGCCAGGCCCCCACCCTCCCCAACCTGATTGCTGCCCAGCTGCACCCCCAGCTATTCAGGCTGGGGTCTGGGGAGGGGCACCTGATCCAGGCTGGGGGCTCAGAACCCATCCTGCAGCCCACCTGTCATCACTTCTTCAGTGAAAGGGGGGTGCTGTGAGCCCCACTGCCACAGGGGGCTGGCTCAGCCATCCCTGCTGGCATCCTGTGGGGTGCTAGGCATGGGCCTCATGGCAGTAGGGCTCAGATCCCACCCCAATGCTGCTTCCTGACAGCATGCTGGCTGCCAGGTGCTGAAAATTACCAGAGGTGGCCTTGCAGCTGGGGTTGGGCTGAGAGTCCCAGCCCAGCAGAAACTTGGCCCAGCTGACATCTAGTGGGGAGTCAGGCCCGGGCTGGGGGGGTCAGAGCCCATCCCCCTGCTCACCTGCTGCTTCTTGACATAACTGGCTAGGACACCCCCACACTCTGATCACTGGTCCCCAGGTTCCCATCAGCTCCTACCGAGGCAGGCAGGGCATGCTCAGGTGTGGCTGACAGAGGACAGTGGTCATTCACCAGAAAGGCAGGATTTCTCACAATCAAGGGATAGTTTTCACAATGAAGGGGTGATGGCTAGGAGCTTCTTCCAGAGTTTGAGATCACTGACCATTTGAGACCCTGGTCCAGACCTAGTACTGGCCTCAGCTGCTGATGGAAAAGCAGGCAAATGCTGAGACCCACACCTTTGCGAGTACCATGCTACTTCTAGCAGTCCTTCCTGGAAGACCCTGCTGTCCTCTCTGTATGTCCCAGCCATCCTGAACCATTCCATGGTTTCCTGCTTCCCACACACAAACAGGGAGACCCAGGAGCTGCGGCAGGTCCTGATGATTGCGCTCTCTGGCTCTCACTGTAGGATATAGTACCTCATGCATGGCCTGCTGAACCTGACACGGCAGCAGGAGGCCCTGGAATATGTCAACCTGCACTGAGCCATCTGCCCTACCTCTGCACCCCGCCCACCAAGTATCCAGAACTGTTCATCTGAATTCCTCTTGGACAAAGATGAGGGCATCCTGGATGCCATGAATGTTGGGGTACTGTAAGGCCACCTCAACACTTGAGCACAGGGTCTGGGTACACACCATCAGCACCAGCTGATGAGAGCAGATTGCCTTTGGCATGTGGGATGACAAACTCTGGTTCCAGACTTTCCACTAGTGCCAGGACACCTTCATGGACATCATCACCTGGGTGGCCCCCACATTACATGCCAGAACATGGTTGTGTAGCGAACCCTCAGTCCAAAGAAGCAGGTGGCCATTGCTGTCTTGAAGCTAGCCACTCTTGTCAAACTCTGCTAAACTGCCAACCAGTTTGGTGTTGGCAGTTCCATGGCTGGAGAGGCTGTCCAGAGGTTTGCATGGTCATCTAAGATGTCTGGACAAACTATTTCTTCTACTTCATCAGCCCCCAGGTGGTGGGTGGGCTTCCCCAACTGCACTGGGGCTGTGGACAGTTCCCACATCCCAATTGTCTGCCCACTGCATGGTGCTTGGACATTCATCAACCACAAGGGCTACTGCTGTCATCCTGCAAGACATCATTGAGAATTACAGGGCTATGTAGCTTTCTGGATGCTTGCTGTCTTTGATTGTAGTTAACTAGTTGTTAGATAAACTGTTGGGGTGAAACTTAATAAAGCTGAGGTCTTTGCTAAGATTTCATCAACAGAAAAGGGTATCTCTATATGGTGTTGCAAGGTCTGGTTTACTGAGGGAAGCTTAATATGAATGTACTATGGTCTAGGAAGGCCAATACTCTCAGGAGCTTTAGGATCAAATCTGTTTCCCAAAAAGATAAATATATTTTTTGTTCCCAGTACCAGGACCAGTATAAATTGTATTGTGATTCCTGCACTTATTCTGGGAGAGCTAGCTTAACCTCCGCTGTCCCCTAGTTTATGAAGCCTTTTAGCAATCATTGGAATTGGAGGAAAGGACCTGTTTAACAATACCTTGAGTAGCTGCTCAATACAGTGTTATGCATCTTCGGAAAACTGAAGGGAAAGTGGAAGTGCCTCATGACAAGGCTGGAGGCTGTTAAATAATATTTACTGTATCTGCTTTATGCAGTACACTTTACTGTAATCTGCGCAGCATTTGTAGCAGCAAGGTGGAGAACTTTAATTGATGGGTGATGACAGAACTGAAAAGACTCTTGGTATGTTATGAACAAAGAGGTGGCTCTGCTAAATAGCACAGTATGTTTGGGATGCAAGGCCAGAAATAACTAGTGCTCCTGCTTTATTCGTATCACCATCCTCCACAGGAGCCCTAGTCGGGGACCACAATCCCTTTGCTTAAGGCACTGGAGAAACACAGAAGAAAACAAAAAAGATGGTCCCTTACAATCAAAGTAAGGAATGGCTCAACAGGTGTGTTCAGACAGATGATGAATAGAAGGAAACTGAGACAGTATTGGTGGGTACACGTGCATTCCAACTGTTGTCAAATTTTAGGTAGGCACGATGATAAAGGAACATTTTATGGAGATATCTGTAGACGAATGAGTGAGTTTTGCAGTTATTTACAAAGAATTTCTCCCAAGAATGAAGAGTGGTATGTGAAAGTAAAAAGGTGTTTGCATAAAAGCTTAACAAGTGAACAAGAAGTGAATAACTGCCACCATGTGCCTATTGGAGGTTTGGGACACATTATCTTGATAATGAATGAAAGATACTGTGTAGGATGGGGATAAACTGCGTAGACCCTGGAAAATGAAGACAATAAATGTATGTTTGAGGCAACAGAGAACAGCAGTGAAAGGAAGCAAAGAGCTAGGGAAGTTCCCTTCCCAGCAGCATTCTGGATGGATGAGATATCATGAACAAAGGATCTTCAGGATTTAGACAGTGTGTAGATATCAAGATCTAGACAAAGGTCCAAGTTATAAATGATGCCCAGGTTGTAGGTCTGAGTAACAGGTGATGAAGTCCATAGTGATCAAGGTAGGGAGAAGTTTTGGAGGGAAAGATTAAGAGGTCTCTGGCCTGAAAGCTACAGTGACCAGACAGACTTAGATTTTAGTTTGGACAGGAGATGTTTCTTGGGCAGAAATGTAAAGACTGTTACAAAAACCAAGGAAGGACTAGATTTCAAGAAAAGGAACATAGTCCATGTTATTAGAGTGAAGTAGTATAAATGTATATACCTTTGCATAAGGATTATACTGGCGTTATGCACAAATTTTATTTTTCAGTAAACCATGTTGTAAAGAATACAAACCTTAATTGAATATAACAGCACAAAGTTAAATCCAAAGGAGATGAATAAGTGCGTTTGTACTGATGAAGTAACAAATATGTATGCAAGGCTGATGTAGATGTAAGATTACTGTACTGAATTTATCCTTTCTTTTTCACTGGAGACTCTGATAATTCTTCTGTCTGGGAGGCCTAGAAAGTGTCAGATTCTGAAGGAAAAAGAGAAACAGCAGAAGTAATTATTTTCCCAGTTCTAGCCTCCATATCAACAATGATAAAATGTTGCTTTTCCCTCAGTTTTGGAATTTCATTCCCACAGGATCATCCTATTTTAGAAGGAGATAGTAACTTGCTTTTCACTTTACTCCTTGTTCACATCCCTATGTCAACACTGGCTTGGCAACGCAGTGTTACAGTGGGGCCCATCCCCCCCAAAACAGAGGATTTTTTTTCCTTCAAAAAAAAATCAACGGGCAAATCGTGATTGCGAATCTGTGCCATGCTAGTGTTTGCCAGCATAGTACTTCCAGAGCTCGTGCAGGAGTAGAAGACACCACAACGTACATGACCCTCGAAAAGTTGCATTGCCTTGAAATATGCATCCCAAAATAAACCATTGGGTACCAAGAGCTACCAGGTAAAGGTGGCTGATCACATCACCTCCTCATGCTGCAGCAGAAAGAGTGGAGCTCTGCCTCCACTGCCCCAATGGGCCTCAATGGCCTGTTAAACAGGGAACCTTTTGCATACATGTATATATAACCTAATGGAGAAAAGGTATGGAGCATTTTTACCTTAGTGTACTAAGGTGAGACAACACTATATCTCTTCAACCTGAAGATTACCTCAACTAACTAATCAAAGTAAAAGCTTCAGTTCCTTGTTTCCTCTATATTTCTACATAGATATCTATTTTGATCTAAAAGCATATTTTTTCAGGGCAGTGAATGGTCATATTTATAAATAAGGGATAGGCTAACTATTCTCCTTTTTGCAGGTTGCCTTTAGTACATATTTAGAACCACAATTTAACCTCTAAATAAAGTTACTTCCTTACAAATGTGATAATTTGCTTTTGCTAAATCATTAGATGGGCTGACTTCTACAGCGTGTATATAAAATATTATGTTTAAAATTATTATTAAGGATTAAGGATCTCAGTGAAAGATACTATAACTAGAGGTGCACCAGTCTAATATCGGATCAGCACTAATATAAAGAAAATTGACTATCGGAAATCGGCCTAACGTGGCTGATAGCGTGGCCGATAAACGCCCTGTGCATGCATGCAGCTGCAGCACAGCACGTAGGCAGCAAGGACAGCCCAGCAGCAAGGAGAGCTGTGTGTGGATGGTAAGTCTGTTGAGGTGAAAGGGGAGGGAGGGAGGAAGGGGTGTGGGGGGGCAGATCCTGGAATAAAAGGCTTTGTCCTGGCAGAAATCTGACACTTCCCTTCTGACACTTGCCAGTTGTGGTCAGTTCGAGTTAGCTGCCAGTCGTGCTGGAGACAAAAGGCATGCTTAAACAACTGTCCTGCTTGTGTTTTGATGTTGGATAATCAGACCTAAGATAAGCCACACGACTGTTTCTAGCCCACAA
>NW_017728995.1:42995327-42996308 GCF_001723915.1 Gavialis gangeticus
AAGGCATGCTTAAACAACTGTCCTGCTTGTGTTTTGATGTTGGATAATCAGACCTAAGATAAGCCACACGACTGGTTCTAGCCCACAATGACACTCTTCCCTAGACAGCCGTGGCTAATTTGAGTTGGTTGTTATTCATGCCAAGGACGTGAAGGGTTGTCCTTGTTCTTTTGTCCCACTTTTTGACTTGGGTCATTCAGAACCATGGTCTGTTTGTGCCGTTTGTTCCTGTGGTATCACCCTGCTCTGCCATCAGGCTCACCCGTCTCCCTGCTGCAGCCGAGAGGTGGCAGCGGCTCAGCAGCAGCTCAGGCAGGTTTGGCAGAATCCTGGTGCCAAGGGGGCCGGCGCCGCGGCCTTTGCTCCTCTGTGCCGAGGGCTGGCAGACAAAGCCGCTTGTGTGGGAGTTGCTCCTAAAACATCTGACACAGGGCCTCGTTACACAGTAATCGCGGGTGGCTCCTCGGGCTCTTAACCCCTGTATTGCCAACACACAGGCACCCAAAACCAGCTTGAAGCACTTGTTGGGCAGCTCACACTTATGCCACTTCAGGGCAGAATTATCCCCGATCCTCACACACGAAGATGCCAATGCCATTACTCCAGGCTGCTTCTCCGTGTAAACACCCCTGTCCCCGGCTGGCCCGGGCCGGGCACCCTGCCCTGGGGCGGCCACTCCCGGACTGCTCCCGGGACCTGCCTGCCGGCCTGGGCTGCGGCTGCGGCTGCTCTGCTGGGGCTCCCACCGTTCCCGGCAGCGCTTGTGAGGAGCCGCGCGACCCCTTCCTGCAGCCGGAGCGTCCGCCGGGGACGCGGAAGCGGAGCGGGCGGCTGCCCCAGTTTCCGCCCGGCAGGGCGGGGCGGGGCGGGCCGAGCTGAGCTGAGCGGCGCTTCCGCGCCCGTTAGTGGCGGTAGGGCTGCGTGCTCGTGTGGTGTCCTCGCGCCGAGATGCCGCGTGGCCTGAGGGGGGGCCCCGCCGCC
>NW_017728995.1:42996388-42998689 GCF_001723915.1 Gavialis gangeticus
CCCCCCGCGCTCTTGCTCAACGCCAGCCAGCGCTGCCCTCACCTCAAACCTCCCCGGGCTCCGGCTGGTGGGCGCTGGCACCCGGTGATCATCCAAGCAAAATAATCCCCAGGGTGGCCGCTTCAGACCTGTTGTTTTGTTAGGTCCGAGGGCTAGAAGCAGGCACTGTGGTGCCGCGCAGGAGGGCCGGCCCGTGGGATGCGTTGAGCATTGTCATGGTGAGCGAATCTCGTACTGAACCCAGCAGCGCCCTCTCCCCTCCAGGGAGCAGGGCTTGTCGCGTTGGCTTAGGTCAGGCTGTCTGGGTCTCCAGCTGAAAGATTTTCCGGGTGGTGTTGACACCAAACATGTGAGTGGGAACATCTCTGGCGCCATTGGATTTGGAGGAAGGACAGGAAAGGATGATCCTGCCACTTCCAGTGCGCCAGCAGAGAGATTCTGGTCGAGGGGAAAAGATCCCTCAAGAAGCGCATTGTGTTGTTTGTAAGGAGATGATCATGCCTCATAATCATGACTGTCAGGTATCCAGGGTGTAGCGGTATTGGTCTAGAGGCAAAGGCAGTTAGGACTGGTGATTTAAATAATTAATATAAAAGTAATTAAAAGATATCATCTCTACTACCAGTCCTGATTGCCTCAATCATGACTGTCACTCTTGTGACTACACTAATGCTGGGAATCAGTTTCCACATGTAGGATTCAAGAAGTATGCCAGGGCAAGTTGACTGTGGGTTAGTCAACTTCTGGTCCCAGTTCTGAAACGGATTTCTTTTTAATACCCTTGGGTAAGTCATGTAATATCATTTCCTTGCTTAATGTAAAGATATTGCAATTATGAAATTTTAATGCCTCCATCAGAGTGGCATTGTGATGCTTAGGGTTAGGAAAAGTACTCAGATGTCCCCTGATGAAAGGTGCTTTACAAATAAATAATTGTACTTTGAATTAGTGATTACTGTTTATTTTCAGTGTAGTATCTGAACAGAGATATATAATTGACTGGTAAACAGACATTAAACTGGTGTACTCTTAGCTTTTGTGATGAAGAATATAGCTTAAAACTGGAGCTGCACATAATATTGACAGGAAAGTTGTACTTTTTTCTGGTGGCCGTGTTGATGGTCCAGAGCAGTGGGGGGCCAACCTTTTTGACAGGCATGCCACAAATTAGCTCAACACCCTTCTTGAGTGCCACTCTTATCCCCTTTCTGTGTCCAATCTGCTGCTCTGCTTTCTGCTCCCTAGTCTGTACTCCTTGCCCCATATCCTTTCCTGCTTTCTGCTTCCTGTCCTGTGCTCCTGCTCTGATTTTTGCTTCTTGACCTGTCCACTTATGTGCTGCCTCTTCTTCTGTGGTCTGCTGTGCTCTAGACACAGGGAGGCTGCCTGTGCCACTGGTGGTACTCATTGTACAGGTTGGACACCCCTGGTCTAGAGAATAAGCAAAAATGCAAGCTTTGTGAGACAAAGTAACATTTTGTATCAGATCTACTGCCTGGCACAAAAAGCCCTTCCTGAGGCCAGAGAAAACAACTGATAGTACCTCATTGCAGAAATCTTGCTTCTTGTGTAATAATAGTGACAAGAATTGCTCAAAAATCAGCATAAGAGAGAGAGGCTACCCTGTTTTTCTTTTGAAAAGTCTTACAGGTTGGATAGAAGAATCTCTGAGCCTTATGTAATCCTAGTTAATCCTACCAATAATATACAGATAGAACTTGAGGTTCAACTAATTGCTATGCTGTTAGTTTTTCAGACATTTTCATTTGTCTTTGGAGGAGGGGAAGGTAACATTACTACCCTTTTGTTAGACAACTACCTAAGAAGGCATATTTTGGACATCAACAGTTTCCATTAAAATGTCAACCAAACATGTCCAGTTTAGGTATCTAGCTTAACCCTCTCTGGAATGTTTCTTGAGGACAAAATCATTTAAAACAGATTGAAAAAGGCCAATAAGAAGTCCTTCTTTAGGCAGTAGAAGGAAAACAAATGGAAGTGTGGGACCCCTGCTTAACACCTCGGGACAGCTGGTAACCGACATTCAGGAAAAAACTGAACTCCTGAATGCCCACTTTGCTTTGATATTTCACTGGACCAAGGGAAAAGTCAAGAAAGATAAGACTCATAGGGGACGTGCCGGGATTGACAGCCCCCCCACTCTGCATGCTGAGTGGGTGCAATACCAACTAGTAAAGCCAGGCATTTATAAGTCAGCAGGACCAGACGGACTTCATCGAGAGTGTTGAAGGAGCTGACTGAGTCATCGCAGAACCCCTGGCAAAGCTCTTTCAGAATTTG
>NW_017728995.1:42999182-43000061 GCF_001723915.1 Gavialis gangeticus
GGGTCCGTGCTTGGACCGGTGCTTTTCAACATCTTCATCAGTGATTTAGATGGGGGAGTCGCTGGTCAAGTTTGTGGACAACACCATGTTATGGGGCAGTGTGGTCACGTCTGAACATAGGTTGCAGATACAGGTGGACCTGGACAGGCTTGAGAGTTGGACAGACTGGAACCAGATGAAGTTTAACACTTCCAAGTGTAAGGTGCTCCATTTGAAGGCAAACAACCTTCAACATACATACAGCCTTGGTGGTGACAGCTTGACTTGCACCACGGCCCAAAGGGACGTAGGGGTAATGATTGATCATCGCATGAATATGAGCCGTCAGTGTGAGGCAGTGGTCAGCAGGGCAGATAACACACTGGCATGCATCAACTGATGCACCTCTTGTAAAACTAAGGAAGTGATACTCCCACTGTACTCAGCTCTGGTGAGACAGCAGTTGGAGTACTGTGTCCAGTTCTGGGCGCTGCACTTCAACAAGGACGTGGAAAAACTTGAGAGGATCCAGAAAAGAGCCATTCATATGATCAGGGACTTGCAAGGCAAGCCATACGAGGATAGGCTGAGGGACCCGGGCATCTACACAGTCAGATGGATTGCAGATTGGCTGAAGGGTCGCACTCAGAGGGTGGTGGTGGATGGGTCATACTCGACCTGGGGGGAGGTGGGTAGCGGAGTCCCCCAGGGCTCGGTCCTGGGGCCTGCGCTGTTCAATTTCTTCATCAGCGATCTGGATGATGGGGTGGAAAGTAACCTGTTTAAATTCGCTGATGACACCAAAATTTGGGGGGAGGTGAGCATGCTAGCAGGGAGTGAGAGATTGCAGAGGGATCTGGATAGGTTACAGGGGTGGGCTAACAGGAACAGGATGCGTTT
>NW_017728995.1:43000489-43007631 GCF_001723915.1 Gavialis gangeticus
GTGAACAACTGTTCGCTAGCGCACCCCTGGGGAAGACCAGGACCACTGGATACAAACTCCTGGAAGGCCATTTCAGGCTTAATACCAGGAAGAACTCCTTCACAGTCAGGGTGCCCAGATTGTGGAATAAACTCCCTCCAGAGGTGGTGCAGTCACCTACCCTGGAGGTTTTCAAGAGGAGACTAGACAGTCACCTCGCTGGGGTCTCTTAACCCCAGTTGTCCTCCTGCCTAGAGTGGGGGGGCTGGACCCAATGATCTACAAGGTCCCTTCCAGCCCCTAACAATCTATGAACAACGTTAGCTGGTCATTAGTGAAAAATCTGTGACTAAACTGTTGAGGCTGCGAGACTCTTTCTTCTGTGTGCTTTCTAAGCCTAACATAGGAAAAGCATATGTTTATTTCAAGTTTGGTATGAGAAACACTGGCAGATTAGCATAGGACTTAGTATTTTACTTGGTAGGGAATTTTCTGTGACTTTTCAAAATTAGTTTTGTCAGAGTATATGGATTTGTTTAAATGGAAATGTTTCATGGAATAATTTCATGAGAAGAAGTAGGTTTTGATGAACTTAGTCGACTCCAAAATGAATATGAGTCGTCAGTGTAACAAAGTGATAAGTAAAGCCAACCGCACTCTTTCATGCATTAGTAGGTGCATCACAAGCAGGTCCAGGGAGGTGATACTTCCCTTTTATGTGGCAGTGGTGATACCGCAGCTGGAGTACTGCATCCAGTTCTGGGCACCGCACTTCAAGAGGGATGTGGATAACCTTGAGAGGGTCCACAGGAGGGCTACTCATGGTTGAGAGCCTTCAGGTAAGGTCCTATGAGGAGAGATTGAGGGACCTGAATCTCTTCAGCCTCCGCAAAAGAAGGCTGAGAGGGGATCTTGTGACCCTCTACAGATTCATCAGAGGCAGGGAGGGCCGCAAGGAATAAGGGGATACTCTGTTTACCAGGGTGCCCCTAGGGGTTACTAGGAGCAATGGCCATAAACTGACAGGGAACAGATTTAGATTAGACATCAGGCAAAATTTCTTTGTGGGGAGGGTTGCCAAAATCTGGAATGGGCTTCCAGGGAAGGTGGTGCTCTCCCCTACCTTGGGGGTCTTTAAGAGGAGACTAGACAAGCACCTAGCTGGGGTTATCTGACCCAAGCTCTCTTTCCTGCCCAGGGCAGGGGGTCAAACTCGATGATCTACTAAGGTCCCTTCCGACCCTAAAAATCTATGAAGCTTCTAATGCCCTACAGGGGCAGGTTCCCAACCTCTGAGCCTCTCAAGCTCACTTGGGGCTCCCACAGCTCCATGCCCTCAGTCAGGGGTGGTGCAGTCAGCAGTTTCAGAAATGGACATCCCAGGCTCAATTTCATTTTGAAATGTATTGTTTTAAAGAAAGTTTCTGCAAATTTTTCCTTTGGTGGTATTTTTTTTTGACTGGCTTGCTTTTATTCCAGAGGGTAACCAATTTTTTTAAATAATTTTGAAAGCTATAATTAGCATGTAACATCTGACTCAAAACAGTGCTGCCATTTTCTTACTTTAGAAAACTCTGAAATTACAGGAATAAATATAGTGAGGACATTCCTCAATATTTTAACCAGTTGTTTAAAACAAAATATGGATGCTGTAGGTACCACTTATGAATTTAGTGACTGGAATCTGATGCAACAAGCAAAGTGAACTGGCTGAATGGTATCTGGCCTCTGGTAGTAGATAGAAAGTTCTTTACAGTCTCTCTCAGACCTTCACAAATGTTTACTATTCATAATTCTAAACTGACTAAGTATGATTGCCAAGCCAGCCAATTGACCGATCACATTTGTCTAGCCTATTATTTGATTTTTGTTTATTTGTCAAATACTCTGTGAAGTCAAGAATGTCATTGTGTAGGTGGCACCTACCTTTTCTAATGCATTATGGTGTCATCAGTTTGAAAGGGTGGGAGGGAGGTCTGGCCCTGCATGAGTCAGGATACATGCACACTCTCCATTTAAGAGCAGGTCTCTTTGTCCCCTTCTCTCCTGAGCTCTTGCAGCCTCATTTCCATTCTCCCCCTGCTCTATGTTTCCCAAGCCATGTGAGGCTGCAGAATGTGCTCTGTGCTGAAGAGGGAACCAAAATGAGCAACATACAAAGAGGTGATTTATCTTTTATAGTTGCTGTGTGCAGTTTGTTGTTTTATTTTGTAACTGGTTGGGCTGACCCTGGAATTCTGGGGCACAGGAAAAGCAAAGGGGAAGAAGAAGTACTGTTCAGTCTTGAATATTTTATACTTGCCTAACATCATTAGTCATAACAACTCATTACAATTTTTAGAATTTAATATCATTGTTTTGTGATAGCAGTTAATTATTTAAAATTAGCATAAGTATTTATCCTGTTGAAACCTCTCTGACCTCTCCTTACTGTTCCAATTTTAGTATATGTCATGCTGAAGCAGACAAAATTAATACTCAAAACACTTGACTAGTATTTGATCAACTGAGCAGTAAAATATTGCCAAGAATTTTTTACTAGTCAGCCACCCAGGCCTAGAATGTTTATTGCCAACTTCAGTTAAAGTCACTGAATTTTGTATCACCCTTACATTGTTTCTTTCTTTCTTCTCAGTTCTCCAAGCAGAAATTCCACCTCACTGTAGCGTAACAAAAATTGTAATTCTTTCTGCTTTTAAAATATTATTATAATCAGGATATGACTTCACTCAATAGAATGTCTATGTAAAGCTTTGGGAATGAACCCTTATATTTTGTGGACTACTAAAGAAGAGGGTGTAAAGGAGCCAGATCAATCCCTAGGGTGACTCAGGTGACATCAATGGAATTACAAAAAGGATCTATACAGTATAGTGTTCCTGTTGTATGCACAGCAGGCATCCCCACACTTATATTGCTGTTACTGGTTCAAACTAATGTCTGTAGTGATGCTATACTTTTTGTAAACAGATAAAATCGCTTCATCCTCGCCCTGGCTGGGTTGAATTAGATCCTGAAGTTCTGTGGACTCAGTTCACTGATGTATTAAAAGAGGCTGTACAAGGTAATTGTTAGTAAAACCACACAACAGTGGAGGATAATCACTACAACTAATGAATGTCTTAGGGGTTTGGGGTTTTTTTGTAATAATGAAGTATATGATGTACTTAAGGCTTATTGATGGCCTCAATAGGAAACTGCAAAATACTTTTATTAATTACTCAGGAACCTGAAAATGCATATGTATACATTTGTGCACAAAACATGTTTGCACAAAAAGGATGTTCTTTCCTTAAGCATATGTTTGCAGCACTGGTCCCACTGGCAGACAGACAGACAAGATAATACTAATTTTGTTGACTGTGTGTGTATAGTCTTTCAGCTAGATGTGATTTTTATCCTGACCTGTTTTCATGAAATTCTGCTCTTGGAAGTATGTATTTAAGTCCCAATAAAGCAAACAGATGTCCCCTTTAATGGTATAGCTGAGGACAAAATTTATGTTTTTTAAAAAATGTGTATATCGGGAAAGAATTTCTGGAACTTTCATTTTAATTTGAACTATGCTAATACATAATAGATATTATAACAAAATTAATATAACATAGCACATACCAAAATCTAGAATTACATTTCAGGTATATTCTACATGTAAAATTTTTAGGCCATCTTAAATCTCACATGGTTTAAACAGTGGTTCTCAACCTTTTCAGACTTGAGGCACTCCATAGGAAATGCCAACTCTTAGCTTTCACTTTTTTTTTTTCCTACAGAAATATAATAGAGCAATTCTTCTGTTGTAAAAAACTCAAACACCACCACAACATGTCAGAATCTTATTGTAGTCATAGATTCACTGGTTTAAACAAGCTTTTTTGTATGTCTCATTATTAGTTACTGTAGATTATGAAATGCAGTTTTTTAAAAATCTAGTCTGCATTTTGCAATCTGTGCCTTTTATTCACTTTCTGCATTTGGATTTTTCTGTTTTGAACACTGAAAATTAATCAAGGGAGTGTCTTATTTAAATTGTGCTTGGGTATAAACACTGCAGAGAAAAATGTTTAAAACACCTGTTTTATTAGACTTCTGAAAAGAAAATTGTTCAGACATTTTTAGGGATAAAAGGTTTTATAAAAGCATTAGGTTATATCAGTTAAGCCTGAAGTATCAAGGTGTAAATATATGCCTGATTACAAGTCTACTTGTTTTGGAACAAATTGGCTTATTCTACTGGTATGTGTGAATTCTTGGTCATTTAAGCATTCATGTTACTTACCTACCTATCCACTGAATAAAAATTAGTGATTATCAACTAAATCAGGTACTTTACATTTAATATATCATTAAAATAAATTAGTATTCATTACATGATTGATGATTTTCATAAGGCTTCATAGATATGTCAGAATAATGGTTTCTCATTTGTTAAAATAATTTTTTATGTCTAGGTGCAGGACTTCGTATGAATCAAATTGCTGGTCTTGGCATCTCAACACAGAGAGCAACTTTCATTACATGGGACAAGTATGTACAATATGTGAATATTTTTAACACATTTATATAATAAATAAAGATGCAAAGAGCTTACAATCTAACTTTATATGGGCATGAAGAGTGAAGGTAATTTATAATTGGGAGAGAAATCAGAGGAAAAATAAAAACTACAGTAATTTAAGAATGTGCACAGCTTGAAGTATGTGATATTATACATACACTACAATTTTTACATTGCTAATACTTACATTTAGATAATATAATATATATAAATGAAAAAGAAGTATCTAGCAAACCAGAAAGGTCTAAAATTAATTAAATTAGAACATATTTCATTGTGGAAAATAAAACAGGAAGATAGCACTGTATAGGTCTCTTGTGAGTTGCTGATAGTAGGGCTTGGAAAGCAGGATGCCTAATGGGCTCTGCTTGTGAAAACTTTCCAAGCAACTGTGTAAAGACATGTGTACATTGGTACTGTTCCTCATATTTAAAACAAATTGAAGAACTGCAGTCACTGCACGTGTTGTCATGGCCAGATTCGGTGCTTTGTGGCTAAAATGGGTTTAATTCAGGGTTGATTAGTCTGAGATTTAACTCTGCTCAAAATGGGGTGAGTAGGAAAGTGGTAGTTGTTTATGCACTAGGCTGGAATGGCTATTGATTCAATGACTGTTGAAGCAAAGTGTTCATTTAGATACCTTAATTCAGGTTAATTCAGGTACTTAATGTGCCTGAATGGGTTTGTCCAACTGTAAAGTTAAATGGGCTTGTCCACCTGTAAAGTTAAATACCACCCATCCCTTTTTAGCCTGTGTTCATTAGATTAGTGTAGATATTTGCTCATCTGCTTTTATTGTGTGTCTACATTTTTGGATGTGAAGAAGCTGAGAACAATGCAAATGTAGCAAAACATTGCTTCATCCAGGATTAAAGTTGGAGTGGTTTTGCTACAATTGAGTTGTTCTCAGCTCATTGGCAGGGAAGAATTAGAACAGACCAGCTACTGCTCTTTTGAAACTTTAAAATGACTTGCAAGCCCTTTCAAACTTTTGAAATTAGAACTGACTGTCATGTGGCAGATTTGTACGTGTCTAGTCTTCTCTGTCTTTAAAGTGAAGCTAATGTATAAGTTGAGCAGAGGAAAATCCATAACACCCCCCCAGCCCTAACTCTTCAGGTTCCTGCCTCAAAGCAGCCAGCATCAGCAGCAACCTTTTGTGTTTATACATCTACAGTTTAGTAATTCAGAACTTTTAGAGCTACTTGATTTCTGCTACGTTCTTGGTTACTGTTTGCAAAAGTGCTAGCTTTTTGTTTGCTTTTTGTTTGTGTTTTTTTTTTCTGTACTGCTCACCATGATATCTAAGTACATAATGACTCACTCATTAGAGTAGGGGTAGGCAACCTTTTCTGACTGTGCTCCAGAATAACTCTGGGTCAGAGGTCGGTGAGTGCTAGGTCTTGGCTGCCACCGCTGCTTAACACCATAGGAACATGGGGAAGAGTGCCCGTAGCTGTGGGCTGGATCTGGCTCATAGTCTATAGGCTCTCAACCCCCTCACTAAAAAAGTTCTGGAGTTGAGTTAGTGATTTTGACTTCCCATTAAACAATTTTCCATGAAAAAGGGTTACATTTAAAGTTTTTTCAGCAGACTTCCTGAGAATTCAAGAAGAAATGTTCAAATCCACTCACATGGTCAGAGGCCTTCAGGCAAGGCTCTATGAGGAGAGACTGAGAGACCTAGTTCTCTTTAGCCTTTGCAAGAGAAGGCTGAAAGGTCATCTTGTGGCTGCCTATAAATTCATCAGAGAAGGGCAGCAGGAAATAGGAGATGCTGTGTTTACTAGGGCACCCCCTGAAGTAACTAGGAGCAATGGCCACAAATTGATGGAGAGCAGATTTAGGTTGGACATTAGAAAGAACTTCCCAGTAAGGGTTGCCACAATCTGGAATGGGCTTCTAAGGGAGCTGGTGCTCTCCCCTACCTTTAGCGTCTTCAAGAGGAGACTGGACAAGCACCTAGCTGGGGTCGTCTGATCCCAGCGCTCTTCTCTGCCCAGGGCAGGGGCTTGGATTCGATGACCTACTGAGGTCCCTTCTGACCCTAACATCTATGAATCCTGTTTTATTACTGGTTTTCAGGAAGACAGGAAAACCTTTCCATAATTTTATAAGCTGGCAAGATTTAAGAACTGCTGAACTCGTAAGTTCCTGGAACAGGGGTCTCATGCTGAAGGTAAGTCTATTTGCTGAGTACATAGCTTCATATATTAAAGTTTTATATTTTGTTTTCATTTTTATGGAGACCCAAATACACCATGTCAAATGTTGTAAGTACCTTGATAATACACTGATATATGAGGTTTAGGTGGTTTGCCCCTTAACATTTTTTTTAAATCAGAAAAAAATTACAAGGTGAGTGAACTGAAAAGAAATTCAATATGGTATTCACATTAATAGTGAAATTTAAGGCTATAAGAGAGTCCGTAAGTTGGGAATCACTCTGCCATATTAACACGTTGCATATGTTAGTAATGCAGTATCATATTCTTTGTCCCAAAATGTCTTTATTTTTCATTAGCAAGGTAATTCTTTGCTCAGATTTGTGTGTGGTAGATTTGGAAAAGATGCACTGTATATTTTTTTTTTTTTTTTTTTTTTT
>NW_017728995.1:43007738-43013687 GCF_001723915.1 Gavialis gangeticus
TTTTTTTTTTTTTTTTTTTTTTTTACTTAAAAAAGGAAGTTCATGCCTTATTTTAAGTAGAAATACTGAAGCCAGCTCACTGCTAAACTTCATAACGAGAAGAGTAAGATGTTAAATTCCTGGCTTTGCCACAACAGATACCCCTTGAGTTTCCCTGGATAGTTCATATAACCTATCTCTCCTGTCTCTGTGAAATGGGACTGAGACTGTTTTTGCTAGAACTGCTTCTACTAGTATAGGGCTACTATCATGTTTTGCCAGTAAGGAATTCTAATGTGGACATAGCTATACCAAAAATGCAAGAATTTGTATAGATAAAATATAACTGTCCCTTGAATAGAGCAAGAATTATGGGTAAAAGCACAGTTTTGCTCCTAACTGCCTCTATGCTTTTGCAAGCACAGATGTGTTGAACAGAAATCATACCTTTTTCATACCTGTGATCAGTGTAGTTATGCCAGCAGTAGTCAGTTATGTAGATTTGGTTTAATGCAACTCTTTCTCTCAATCCTAGATCTAAATTCTTTCTGCTAGAATTTACTAGGAGTTTGAATCCTCACCCCTCCTAAAGACAGTCTCATCATTTTATATGGTGGATTTATGTACATGATCTTTAAATGACATTCAACCATAGTATTTAAATAGAGAAAACCAAGTATTTTAATTAAATAATATTTTTTGCTCCTTTTGGAACAGGTGCTTCATATTATTTTTACAATGCTTCATTTTTTGACTCAGAGTACTCGATATTTAGCTGCAAGCTTGTTTACTTTCTCAACACATCACAGCTCTTTGAAACTGTCCTGGATTTTCCAAAACATAACTGAGGTAAGAATACTATAGGAGGAGAAGGTAACAGATCTCAGAGCATAATAGTGACTTGTTTATTTTGTTTTCCTATCTTAAAAAAATGGAGTATGAGTCTGTTTCACTTAGGTATAATTTAATATATATATGTGGTGCCAATGTTAATTTGTGATCTAGTTCATATTTGTCAATGTGTGCATATGATATAATCTTTGCTTCTGATTTGTGCAAATATGTGGGCATATAATTTTACTGATGTAAGTAGTCCAGCAAAGCTCAAACGTATTCATATAACAAGTTGAACTTTCTGACTTATTCCCATTAATGTTAAGAGGGCTGTTCATCTTCAGTGTGGCCAAAGGCTGCCCACCACACAGATTATATGCTCCGGAGGCAGACCTCTGGGATTTTTCTCTGCCCCCTGCCATAGACAGTGCTTGTGGTGGTGTATGGCCCCCCTGTGATTTCATCTCACCACACAGGCTGTTCCCTGCCTCACAGGTGCCATGCTGCCCCCTCCAGGACCTTTCCCATGCATGACCATGGTGGCTACAGGGACATGTAGCGAGTTAGATAGCCCTGTTGTATAACATCATTTGATTGTACTTTTTTTTAAAGTATAAAGAAAATGTTGTAACAAAGTTATTGTATAACAATCAAGGAATATTTATATTTTATCTTGCACTACTGTGTTTCCAGTCCAACGTAAAGCATGTCAAAATGAATAACTTAATGCTTACCAAACAAGGGCTACTGTTTACCCCACTTTTATTTAATTTTAAGTGTCTGATTAATATTATGTAAATGTAAACTTGGGCATTTGTTTAACATCATACGTTGCTTGCATCACATTTTTATAGTATGTTAATTCATTTTGTCTTTGATTCAGTCCTTTTCTTTTCTATTTTACTTACTTCATTCATCTTTGCGTTTCTTTTTACTTAATTTCACCCTGTTTAGTTTCAGGATTTTTTTTGAGAGAGAATTTGGGTGTGTTTGTTTTTTACAATGATCAAAGAAGACCGGAGAGAATTTTCTAAAAATCTGTTCAAAACCTTTAATTGAAGGATATGAGAGTCCTGAATCTTCAATAGGAGACCTTTTTCCTCACACAGCTTCCTTAATTTTTGGTTTTAAAAAATCAAAACACAAAAATAAAAATGAAAATCCTAAGCAAAACTCAAAAGTGCCATCTAAAAATATTGTCCCACTCAGTTAGGTTCTACTTGTATTGGTCTGTTTTGCTTCCTACTAGTTTTCATTGTGCATTGTGTCAGTAGAAATGGAATAGCCAAAACCTAAATTTCTAATTTTAAAGAAAAATAGAGAAGATAACATTTTCAGACTTGTACATCATGAAGCTGAAAAGTATAGCTCTATTTGCTGCCTTTGACAAAGGTATTTTTGTTAGGTGTTTGTATTATTCCTTTTATATTTTTTTCATATCTACCAGACTTTTTTCCTTTTATCAGCACTTATTGGATTCATAGAAGGTTAGGGTTGGAAGGGACCTCAGGAGGTCATCTAATCCAACCCCCTGCTCAAAGCAGGACCAGCCTCAACTAGATCATCCCAGCTAACGCTTTGTCTAGCCAGGTCATAAAAACCTCCAAGGATGGAGATTCCACCACTGCTCTGGGTAACCTGTTCCACTGGTTTACTACCCTCCTAGTGAGAAAAATTCTTTCTAATATCTAACCTAAACTTCCTTTGCTGCAACTTGAGACTGTTGCTCTTTGTTCTGTCATCTGCCACCACTGAGAATAATTTAGCTCCATCCTTTTTCAAACCTCACATCAGATAGTTGAAGGTTGCTAATAAATCCCCTCTATCTCCTCTTCTCTAGACTAAATAAGCCCAGTTCCTTCAGTCTTTCCTCATAAGGCACATTTCCCAGCCCCCTCACCATTTCTATTGCTATCTGCTAGACTCTCTCTAATTTGTCCACATCCTTTCTGTAGTGCGGGGTCCAAAACTGAACATGGTACTCCAGATGAGGCTTCACCAGTGCTAAATAGAGGGGAATAATCACTTCCCTTGACCTACTGGCAGCACACCTACCAATCCAGCCCAGTATGCTGTTAGCCTTCTTGGTAACAAGGGCACACTGCTGACTCATATTTAGCTTATTGTCCACTGTAACACCCAGGCCCTTTTCTGAAAAGCTGCTGCCGAGCCAGTCAGCCCCCAACCTGTACTGGCATGAGATTGTTGCGTCCCACGTACATGATTTTGCACTTGTCCTTGTTGAACCTCATGAGATTTCTTTTGGCCCAGTCCTCCAATTTGTCTAGGTCACTCTGAATCCTAGCCCTATCCCCCAGCATATTTAATGCTCTCCCCAGCTTGGTGTCATCTGCAGACTTGCTGAGGGTGCACTCCATCTCATCTTCCAAGTTGTTGATGAAGACATTGAACAAAACAAAACCCTGGGGGGCTCCACTTGATACCAGCTGCTAACTAGGCATTGAGCCATTGATTACTACCCTCTGAGCTGGATGCTCCAGCCAGTTATCTATCTACCTTACAGTCCATTCATCCAGCCCATACTTCCTTAGCTTGCCTGTGAGAAAGTTGTGGGAGACGGTGTCAAAAGCCTTCCTAAAATCAAGGTACATCACATCCACCAGTCTCCCTGCATCCACAGAGCCAGTCATCTCATTATAGAAGGCAGTTAGGTTGGTCAGGCATGACTTGTCCTTGGTAAATCCATGCTGACTGTTCCTAATCCCCCCCTTCTCCAAGTGCTTAGAAATAGAAATAGCTTCCTTGAGGATCTTCTCCATGATTTTTACAGGGACTGAGGTGAGGCTGACTGGGCTGTAGTTCCCTGGATCCTCCTTTTTTCCCTTCTTAAATATGGACACTATGTTTGCCCTTTTTCAAGCACCCAGGATCTTTCCTGATTGCAATGAGTTTTCAAAGATAATGGTCAATGGCTCTGCAGTCACATCAGCTAGCTCCCTCAGTACTCTCAGGTGCATCCCATCCAGCCCCATGGACCTGTATACGTCCAGTTTTTCCAAGTAGTCCCTAACCTGTTCTTTCACCACTGAGGGCTTCTTACCTTCTCAAACTGTTCTGCCGGGTGCAGTAGTCTGGGATCTGATTTTGCCTGTGAAGACTAAGGTGAAGAAGGCATTGAGCACTTCAGCCTTTTCTGCATCCTCTGTCACAAGGTTGCCTTCCACATTCAGTAAGGGATGTACGTTTTCCCTGATTGTTACTGACATATGTGTTGAAACCCTTCTTGTTCCCTTTCACATCCCTTGCTAGTTGCAATTCCAATTGCGTTTTGGCCTTCCTGACTTCATCCGTGCATGCCCAAGCAATACTCCTATATTCTTCCCAAGTTGTTTGTCCAAATTTCCACTTCTTATAAGCTTCCTTGCTGTGATTTAGTTTACTGAGGAGTTCCCAGCTAAACCAAGCTAGTCTTCTGCCATACTTGCAATTCTTGATTCCTTCTCTTCACTAACTTTGATTTTTAAAATATCTAGGTTTACCCTTTCTAGGGCTTTGTTTGATTTCCCCTATTAATTCAACTTTTTGAGAAAGGTTGAGTAAGGTTGGCAGCCCTAGACATGAAATGGCATATACACCACAGAAAGACCTGTTTGGATGGGGGACAGCACACTGACCTAGAAAATAAAATTTATACAAGAGCTTCCAATGACCAATCCACCCTTCCTAGAAGAAACATTGGCAATTGCAGAATTTTCTGGAGACACTTGTAGTATTATTACTCAATTAAATATTTGGAGAAGGGTAAGGAAAAGAGAGAATGCATTCCTCTCTCTATATTATACAGAATTTTTTGTTTTGCTTTTCAGGTACACCAAGCTGCCAAAGAAAATAACTGCTGCTTTGGAACAATTGACACTTGGCTATTATACAAACTCACCAAAGGTGAACATGTCAAGTATTAGTTAAATATAAATAAAAATACTTGGAATCTGAACAGAGGTGTTCAATTCATGCACCTGACCTTATTCCCAAAAATCTAACTTTTCTATAGGGGTGACAGATACTCTTCTGTACAAGGACTATTTTCTAACTATTTATGAATACTACATACTGCTCCGCTTTTTGAATGAATATCTTAGATTAACTTAATAGGGACAGTCTGGAAGTATGGGGATAGTCTGAAAGAAATGAATGGTTCAAAATGATCACCTCACAAATAATTGAGAGTTAAATGGCAATGCCAGAACTAGAAATAAAAAGCTTATTAACAGGGTTTGAATTAGGGGGGAAGCTTGTGGGGGCAGAGCCCCCCCCCATAAGAAATAAAAACCCCCCTGTAAGACCTGAAAATCATAATCTGGGGAGTCTATGATTTTATTAGGGCATTGTGATGGGCAACCAAATTTTTTAGGCAGACCACCTCAAGAGTCCAAGTATAATTTGAACCCTGCTTATGAACATGAAGGAATAAAAAATTATACCTAGGTTTAAAAAGTGATGATCTCATGAGAGGGTGGTGACAGTTGTTGGGAAAACCAGACTGACACATAACACTCCATTAGGGGTTTCTGAAGAAGTTAAGGCTACCTAGATTACCATCAGTGGGTGGTAAAACCAATCTGTTGAAAGATTTTGTCTCTGAAAGCTTGGTTTTTACTTGAGAAATAAATTCTGATTTGTTTTAAGAAGGCTCTCTAGTCATTATTTACCACTAATCACAGACTTCCCAAAAGGAAAGAACTCCAAGTCCCCAAACTCAGTCAGACTTGCAGGGTAAAAATGGTTCATATTCAGGATAATTCAGGGTCCTGGTCTCACAGGGCAGAATTGCAATATTCAGTCCTAAAATAATAGGAAAAATGGAGACCTGCTGACCCCCAGGAGCTGTACATAGAAGAGACTACAAAGGGATCAGTTATGCAATAGGCCTAGAATTATGATATGGTAATCAAGCTGGATGTGGTTATCAAGCTTCTGAAGGGTTCCATGCAGACAATGTAAGGACATGAGGACAACTGCAGGATGTGGCCATGACAATAGACCTAATCCCTTATAATCTTTTGATATTTTAATGCCTTAAAAGTGATGAATTGAGATATAGTACATAGATTTGCTTCTATTGACTCTAAATTTCAGGCATTTAAAACTTTTAATTTAATTATAGGTTCTGTGTCT
>NW_017728995.1:43018687-43029324 GCF_001723915.1 Gavialis gangeticus
CATAGATTTGCTTCTATTGACTCTAAATTTCAGGCATTTAAAACTTTTAATTTAATTATAGGTTCTGTGTATGCTACAGATTATTCAAATGCCAGTTCTACAGGGCTGTTTGATCCTTTTACGGTAAGCATCTTTTGAAATAACACTTACTGTCCTTTATTCTGTCAGATTAATTCTTATTTTTACTCTCTCTCTGTTATTTCAGAGGAGTTGGAGTTCTGGGTTTTGCAAATTATTGTCCATCCCCATGTCTATATATCCTCCAGTGAAAGACACAAGGTAAAATGAAGGCATACTGTGAAAGAAGTATGTGACACACAATTCAATAAATTATTTCTAGAAAAATATTACAAAAACTTGTGTAGGTACTTAAAACGTTTTATAAAAGTGAAGTCAAAAATAAATTAAATTATAAATATGTGCAGTTGCATATTTTCGTTTCTAAATTCAAACGTGTGAATTTCTAAATTCAAAATTTTTGTATTTTATTCTTCCAATAAAATATATTTTAAATAGTTTAATGATTTAAAAAAATAATTACTGATAGTTGATTAAAGGGACTCTTCATTGTATGCTGAAGACTCATCCTTTCTTTCTTGTCTGTAATTTAAAAAATGGTGATTTCAGTGCAATGACTTGAACATTTATTTTCAGTTGCAATTTTGGCTCAGTTGACCCTGAAATATTTGGGGTGCCTATTCCAATAATGGCATTGGTGAGTATAAATCTTTTATGTCTTTTGTAATTAGTTAGCTTCTGTAACTGTTCATTTATCATATGGTGTACTCTATGATTTCTAAGGCTCTCTTATTCTAGGGTTGGTTGCAAAATTTTGTTCCAAAATCTTACCTTTCATTTTGGGGGAAATAAAATATTTCTAACCTTTTGTAATTGTGGAAGAGACCATCTAGAGAAGACTAATTTTGCGGTTAAGCCCTGAACTAGAGATTAAAATAACTGGGTTCTGTTCTATGTGCTAACAGTGGCTGGGATTTTTTTCTTACTTTTGACCAGTCTTCTAACTTTTGACCTGCCCACATGGCTGGGGCTGGTTTCCATGGGGGCCTCAGCAGCCACCACTCTCTGATAGCATGCGGCCAGGGTTTCTTTGGAGACTGGCCCCAACAGCACTTGCAGGTTGGGGAGCTGCTCCAGGGCCGAGCTGGGATCTTGCAGTAGTGACAGCATGGTCTGAAGCTGGGGCAGAGCCGTGATCTGCAACCTGCATACTCCAGGCAAGGGCATGCAGGCAGTGGATCATGGCTCTGCCTGTCTCTGTACCGTGCTGCAAGGAGCTGGGGCAGAGCCGCAATCTGCCACCTGCATGCCCCTGCCCTGAGAATGCAGTCTTCAGATTGCAGTTTTGCCCTAGCTCCAGACCACACTGTCACTGCCGCAAGATCCTGTTCCGGCCCCAGAACAGCTCTCTGCCCTGCTGCGTACCTTGCTAGCGCTTTTGGGTCTGGTCTCCACAGTAACTCTGGCTCCACACTGTCACAATGTGGCTGTTGCTGGGGTCTCCGTGGAAACTGGCACCAGCCACATGGGCAGGGGCTGCTGGAAAATGGATTCCATTGGTGGCTGGACCCAGCCTGCAGGCCGGACTTTGCCCACCCCTGCAATCTCTCTCTTGTGTATGGTGGGGAAAAATTGAAAGACACAGGCATCTATTTAACTTTAAGTTACCTTAATATTGAATTATAGCATGCCGATTGTATTCATATTCATATTTAGTTCTATTAAAAACCTATATGTTAAAATATGTTTTAACTTATTTTAAGTTCTCACAGAATGTCCAGTGTGCTGCTAGCTATTCTAGTGGGTGAGAGCACTACTGAAATAACAATGTGATGAAAGATGACAGACTTTGATGGTTATTGTTAAAATAACCTTTCAAAGAAACTGAAGGGAAAAAGCAAACAAACTGTGTGGAGAAAAGTGTTGTAGTCTGTTATTGTCTTGTCTAGTTCTTTTGTGTACATTGTAAACTATGAGCCATTTGTATTGGAGAACATGGAGGAAAATCTTGTGCTTTAAAAATCCAGCTGGAGTTTGGGCTAGTAATTTGTACTTATTTTTTTATTGCAGGTGGCAGATCAGCAATCAGCCACCTTTGGAGAATGCTGCTTTCATCCAGGAGATGTTAAATTGACCATGGGAACAGGTACCTTTTGGAATGTTAATACAGGGAGCCAACTTCACGCACCTCGGGGAGGTAAGCTGATGACATTTTAAATAGCTTTAAATTATTTGACACTTTGAAGGTTGTCTACAGTGAATGGTAAAATAAATTATTATTGCTTTTGGATATACAAAAGCAGACTGACAGGCGTTTTAATGATGAGTTTGTGAGCTTTTAATTATAATTTAAAAATGCAGATGTCTACCCAGGAAGATACTCAGAACACTGGTGAACGTGTATGTTTGATATCACAGACTTTAAGAAAAAGATGTGTGGGCTAGGATTTCAAATAAAAATAAGGAAGCTAGTCACATCACCAGTTGTCCATCCCTCATTGAACTTCTGATTGTAGCATAGCTTACAAGTTTTTGTCATGTGACAGGCCTTTCCCTTGTCCACTAATTTTTTGTAACCCATACCAGAGATGTCCAAATCCTTTTTGGAAATTCCATCTTGTGCCATGATCCTATGTTCTCTTTTGCCATATAGAGCAGAGTCCTATAATTCAATTTCTGTATTGTGAGACAACTTGGCCCTGAGGCAGAAGTTACTGTAGCATGCCAATGAGTATGGTTTTGGAGGGTGAAAATTACTGCAGTTCACTATTGCACGTGGCTGTGCAGAGAGAAGCTGGAAGACTTTTTGGGATTCACGTAGACCTGAAAGGAGGACCTGCTGGAGGATGTAGATGGTGGGAAGCAATCTGATAAAACTGATTTGAAAGTATATAGCAGATTTGTATGGCATAATGCATGCTGCTATTGCCATCTTAATTCCAATCGTACTCAAGTAGGAGAACTCTCTGTGTGCGCCCCATCGTTAGGGATCCTGTTTTTTTCTGATTAAAAAAATCCAAAATTATGTGGTTTAAAAAGTCCCAAACTCTGTGGTTAAAAACTCCAAATCCTCTGTTTTTCTTCAATTAAAATGAAATGCCACTATATATCTATATACACAATCGCCAATTGCCCATCAAGAATGACAGGGGGTGAGGGGGAGAAGGGACGGAGTGCCGCCACCCACCAGCCTATGTTGCTGCTGCTCTGCCTCTGGCCCTGTGAGCTCTCCCCGTTTGGCTTTGTCTGCCCCCCACTACTCCACCCCATGAAGCTGCCGCCTCCCAGGCGTGGAGGAGCAGGGGAAGCTTGCATGTGGCAGCCACAGCCATCACTTGTGCTGCCGCCGCTCCCTCCCAGCTGTTCTCAGGGCCCAGCCGCAGTGGGGTGCCACCACTGTGCCCTGCCCTTCCCGTTCCTGCTTCCTTCCCCACCTCCTCCCTGCCACCTCCCCCTCCCTGCCAGATTTTGTTGGGGCCTGGGAGTGGCGAGGCCAGAGTTGGGGGGTAAGACTAGCACTGTGCTGCCAGCACCCCATGCTGCTGCCTCCCAGGAGCAGGGGGGGAGAAGCTTGCCCCACTGTCCCCTCTGTCCCCCTTGGCCAGTACCCCCTGCCGCCACTGCCTCCAGGGAGCAGGGGCAGGGGTGAGGCCAGCACCTTGCCCCTCTGCTCCGTCAGCTTTGTCCCCCTGCTCTGCCTTACTGTTGCCGCCTTCTGTCTGGAACACTGTTGGAACACTCTGGTTGTTTCAGACAACCAGTCAGAGTACGAATAAAGTGTTACAGACGACAAAAGCTGTTGTGTGTGTATATAGATGTGTGTGTGTGTGTGTGTGTGTGTGTGTGTGTGTGTGTGTGTGTGTAACACACACACACACACACACAAACGTATGTGTATATATAACACCTATATATTTTGGCATTTGCTTTTGGTTTTTTTTATCACGGAAAATCAAAGTTTGCTCTGCCCCCTTCATTTACCAGGACACAGGTCCAACTGCGGCTGTCCCCCCGCTGTTTTGTGGTGCTGAGCAACCCTGATAAGTCAGTGCCCTGCCCTTGCCCATACCAGTGCCCCTGACTGTCAACCCACAGTCCTCCACCCCTCTTGCTGTGCTGGCCCCTCACTCCTGAGCCGCAGCCCCCAGCTGCCAGGGCTACGGAACCTGGTGGCTGCATCCTGCCTGGTCCCTGCCCTGTAGACACTAGCCACAGCTTGCAACCGAGTGGGGAGGACCCATCATGAGAGGGCGGAGCAGGATGGCAAGACTCATTGCTGCCACTGCCAGGACCCCTGTGTCAGCCACACTGCCAGGAGCGTGAGGAGTAGCAGACTGGGGGATGGAGGTCTGCTCTGCCCTCGTCTCCTCCTGTTGCCCTAAGAACCATTTGGTTCTCTTCCCAAGTGGAGCAAGAGCAAACAGTGGGGTTGATATTGCCTTAAAGTATGCTTCATTCCCTCCAAGTGAGGGCCTATTCATTCCCTCCAAATAAGGACCCATTTAACTCTTTAATAAATCCATTTTATTGAGTATTATAACGTATTAACTCCAAGCATGTATATAGATATAATCTTAGCAAGCAAGTGATTGTATATTATCAGTCCTAATAATACACATCTCTAGACCTGGCCAAGCATCTCAGCAGGCTGGTTCGTTAAAGGGAGATCAGTTGTCTTCAGTTCTCAGGCATCATTAGGGTGAGGGAAAGGGGAAGAGGGGGAGGGGAGGAAAGGGGAACTTCCTTTGTTCATGTGATCATATTTACAGTCCTTTAGTCAAGTAGCTACCAATTAAGCCAATTTTCTGTTTTTCGTCAACAACTTGGGTTACGTCTTCACTTTATCATTGTTTTCCCCTCTTCTCGGTACCAGAAATAATCGGCTTCAGATCTGGGTGGAATGCGCCATTACAAACCCTTTTATCCATAAGAAGTCTTTATCATCAGACTCTTGCAGAAAAATAAGCTACATCAGACCCTTTTTTTCTGTAGAAAGCAAGTTCCACAATAACATAGCCTGTGGCATATGCTAGCTTTGCAAATGCACTTTAGCCCACTTAGGTCAAAGCTGCTAGGCGTGGTAGGCCTAAGGGACCATTTCAGTCCTGTCAAATGTCAAGAGGCTGAACTGTCTGTACACTCCTGCTGCTAGCTGCTCATGCCCCAGGCTGCCACCACATTGCCTCCTACTCTGCCTCTCCTCCAGCATAGAGCCATGGCCCAGCACATGAGCAGATGGTGGCAGGAGAAAGTGAGGGCAGCGTGCTGCCGCACCCTGGCCCATTACTCTTTGCACTGCTGCTTATGGAGCTGGTGTGAAGGTCCTCATGGAAGCAGTGATGGCAAAGTGTTTTGCTGCCCTGTTTTACCAGCTCCTGCCCGCTGGGCCACATGCCTGCTTGTGGATGCAGAAAGCTGGAGGGGAGTACATGCCTGCCCCTGCCCTCACAATGCCTCACCTATGCCCCCACCATAGACTTATCTGCAGCGAGCTGTGGGAGCTGCTCTCCATCACACTTCCTGGCTGCCATGTGCATGTGTACATATGCACGTGCCTGTGGTGCCCCCAGCCTGTGATCACCCTCCTCTTGTTCCCCTAAGCAGCCCCTTGCAGGCTGGAACTCTGCCAGCCTGCAAGGAGAAACCCACAGTTTCCTGCGTTTTTATCCTTTAAAGGAGAAAATCCTTTAAATTTTCTTTCAAGGAGAAAATCTGTGTTTCTCTGTGGCCAACAGAAAACCTGAGTCCCTGCTTATCATTTTGCAGGCCTGGGATGAGGAACTTCTGTGTAAGTGCACCATCATGCACTTGTCTGTCAAGTTATTTCCAACCTTCCAATATCAGAGCCCATGACTAAGGGAGGCCATGCTTATGCAGAAGTGGATTGTACTTGCTGTCTGGAAATTAGATTACATTAGATCTGTGACTAACTAGTGTTAACAAATCAACTGGAGTTAACAAATATCTTAACTGCAAAGTGTGTTACTTTCTTGTTCTGCAAGATCTTATAGATCATAGGGATTGGGATGGATCCGTGATTGCCAATATGTGAAGCACTGGAAAGGTGCATGATGACATCAAGGTTCTGAGAAGATCAGGCATTTGCATGCTTGGTTGTCTAACCTGGTTCCTTTCCAATATTGTAGTCAGTGTGGATTGCAGGGGGGACCCTTCAAATGATGTGCTAAGGCTGAGGAAGCTATATCCTGATAGGATAGGGCCACACACAATATTCATTTACATATTTGGTGGTTGTGGAGTGTTGGTTGGGTATATGCTGTATGTACTACTCAAATCCAAGGCAAGGTTCTTTTTCACCAGTCAGCGTGGTGCGGGGGGAGCCTTGTCTTGAATTTGAGCACCAGCCTGGGGCAGGCAGTAGCTCAGCTCTGACTTTGGTCCTGTGCTGAAGCCAGAGTTGAGCTGCCACTTGTCCCAGGCTGGAATCATTTGTTTTGCAGGGGAGCATAGGGAAGACTGAGATAGGGAAACCTGCAGCCTGCTACACGTCACATGTATACCCCCTATGCCTGCTCCTTCCCCCTAGCTGCCTCCTTCTCCCTTATGTTCTATTCCAACTCCAGCCCTGACCCTGCCTGGCTGGGAGCTGCTACCACTTTTCCCAGGATGGGCTGGGCTGGGGCCACACTGCTGCCAAGTTCCCTGGGACCAGAACAGAGCTACAGCAGAAGGTGGTGGGTGCCTGGGGGGGCAGAAGGGGGCAGGCACAGGCACAGGCGGCTGGGGGCAGGCTGCAGGAGGAAGCAGGGGGTGTGAGAGGCAGGGGCTGGGGCTGCTCTGATGCTGAGTGGCCAGGAGGAGTAAAGCTGATAGCAGAAGGTAAGGTTTGGGGTGGACAAGGAGTGTGGGTGGCAGGGGAGGCACAGGTAAGGTGTGGCAGAGCTGTAGTGGAAGGTACGGTTTCGGGTGGGCAGGGAGTATGGTAGGGACAGGCACGGTGTGAGGCGGCAGGCTGTAGGGGGTGGGAAGGGCAGGTACGGGGGGTGTAGGAGGTAGAGGGCAGGCAGTGGGAGGGCATAGCAGGTAAAGGGCAGGTGATGGGAGGGACAAGGGGCTGGGATTTGGCTCCTTGCCCCCACTACTGCTTTCTCTGTCACTGCAATTGTGGGAGGGAGGGGGATGGATTTTAAGACAACCTTCCAGTAATTAAATTTGATACATGGAAAATTATAACAAATTTATAATTTTCCATATGTAGAATCTAATTATTGGGTTGGGGTCGTCTTAAATTCAGTGTTGTCCTGGATTCGGGTAAACATGGTATGTGAAAAGCTTTAAAGCAAGATGGTGCTGCCTTTAAAAGACTTGTATGGCAGTGTCAGATATTATATACGAGTTCTTTTATGTCCCACACAACCTCTGCCCTGATAGAAATGTCTTTTCCCATGGAGCAGATCCTGAATACTGGTGAATAATACTGATCAATAATAAATTCTCATAACTGGGAAGTGCCCTAGTAAGAAATGCAAGCCCCAGTGATGCCTTATGTACTTACACTCATGCCATATTTAGCAGTTCTAAAGAATAATTAATTTGTGTTGTTTTATGGATTACTGCCATGGGTTGGGGTTTTGAATTTCCTGTTCTAATTATTTTTTCAACCTGTTGTGTGAAGGGACTGCTAATGCACAAGAGGCATTTTGTCCCTGATGAATTTTATGGATTGCGGTCAGTAAGATTTGTTTTGTTTGCTGAGTTATGTATTGATTTGTTTGTATCTTCCCCTGTTAGCTCCCTGGGGTAATAGGGTGTCTGTTTAAGAGGTCATGGTGATTGGTTGCTTTGTTATTATACATAACACTAGCCAATTGTCCGTCAAGAATGACAGGGGCGAGGGTAGCAGGTGGGAATGGAGCCCCGTGCCCCCATCCCCCTCCAGTCTGGGCCCATTCCTGACTTCCCTCCTGCTGCTTGGGGTGCGGACCTGCTCCCCACCCTCCCAGCTGCAGCAGCAGGGGGATGGGAGGAGCAGGCCTGGGCCCGATGTGGGGGAGGGCCAGCCCTCAGGGTGGGGAGAGGCCAGGCCACCATGACATTGGGGGGTGGAGCAGCGGACCCAGGCCAACCCAGTGATGGTGGGGGAACAGGATGAGCGGGCTTGGGGCTGATGTGGGGGATGTGGGAGAAGTGGGCCTGGGCCCGAGGGGGGGAGGAGGCACACTCCTCCCCTCCCCTGCTGCTGCCACGTTGGGCTGGGCCTGCTGTTCCTCCCCCCAGCCATTGCTACAGCAAACTGGCTTCTCGAGCCCGATCCTCCCCTACAACCCCACATCAGACCCAGGCTCACTCCTCCCCTCCACCCCCCACCATGTTGGGCCTGCTTCTCTGACCACCCCACCATGTCAGGCCCGCTCCCCCCTTCCACTTGGAGTCTGGGACCTCTCCCCCATTCCTCCCTTCCCCACTGCCGCAGCTGGCCCAGGCCTGCTGCCCACCCACACCAGGGCTGGGGCTGCTCCCCCCACCTGCCACTTGGGGTCCAGGCCCACTCCAGGAGCAATGTATAGGGGGTGCACGCAAGTGCACATGCACCCGCTGAGTGTAGTGGTGCATCCCCCTTGGTCAGCACTCGCCATCCCACCCCCGCCTTCAACAGCGCCTTTGGCATCTGTGGGAGCTCCCCTGCTTACCGCCACCGTGTCCCCCAAGCCGCCAGGGGCACGTGCCGTTCATGCCCTCTACCCTGCAGTGCTGCCGGCTCAAAGGAGCAGGGTGGGGGGTGAAGACAGCTCCTTCCCCTGCCCACATCGGGTCTACTCCTCCCCTCACCACCACTGTGTCAGCCCTGCAGGCAGGGACAACGGAAGTGGGGAGGAGCTGGCTGAGGCCAGTGCCAGTGGGCACCCCCCCCCGGTGGCATCCTAACCCCACCCTGCACTGCTGCCGCCATTACCTCCAAGGGGGGGGGGAGGGGCACGCTCCATTGTTGCCACCTGAAGGAGCAGGGCAGCAGGGGCGGGGCTAGTGCTGTTGGTCCAAGGAGCTGTCCCCTGCCCCTGCTCTGTCCCTTGTGTCCTCACCATCATGGTGCACAGGCTTCCACCTGTCCAAATGCTTCTTCGTGCTCTGATTGGTTGTCAGCCAGTCAGAGTGCAAATAAAACGTTACAGACAGACAGACATAGGCTTTTATAATATTAAAAGAATACTGAAATACAGTGTGAGTGATTGATGCACACACTCACCAAGAATGGAATCTATTGGTAGTATAGTGACATAGCCAGGCACTCAGGGCACAGGGGTAGTAACAACTTTCAGTTGCCTCTGCAATTGCAACTGTAATTGTGATTGTGCAGCTCCCAGCAGCAGCCACTTTTCTGCCATCTTTTTTTTCTGTGCTTGCCATGTTTTTTCCACCCTTGTTATATGCCACTGGTACATACCAGTTGCATGTGTGATTGGATTAATCTTAGATACCAGTGTCTGGAACTATATTTTAACGCCCTAAGCCCTTGCAACCACTGTAACAGATGGTATAAGGGGCAGAGTAGCCTTAGTAAGAAGACACTGACAGATGGCTGCCTGTGGCTGTGGGATGGAATCCTGCAATATTCTCATCTATCTGAACTTAAAATATTATTTGTTAGCTACTGGTGTTATAATTTCTAATATACAGCTAGATGACACATAAGGTGGTTTAAGGAAAAAATCAATAAATTTTTCCTTGAGGGAAAAAGAATACAGATGGGGCTCCTCTCTCTTTGCCGCTTTTGTACATAAGGCCAAGATCTTCCCAGACATTTGGCAGCACGTGTTAGCAATTACAGTGCCAGGTGACATCTCTGCTTAGGTGATAGAAATAGGATAGCATGTTGCTCAATAGCTCAAGCTTTTTTGGAGTGCACACTCAAATAGAACAGGCTAAAATTACATCTACTAAAGTTTTTGATGCAGAAGTCTTCAAAATCAGACAAACCAGTTGACAGTCTACTTTCTGCTGGTCAGTTGCACTCCTGAGAGCCACAAAAAAATCAAACCCAAAAGACTCTTCTAAATTGTGCTCTTTTGTGGCTTCTTCCTTGACACAGGGCAGAGGCCAGAGGAAGAGATCCATCAACAACCAGGAACGATGTAGTTCTCTCACTTACCAGGAGGCAAGATCTAAATTAGTGTTGATGATTGACTGCTGCCTTTGGTAAATGTCATATTGCCTCCATACTGACTAGAAGACAAAATGCACATACACCAAGGAAACTGATGCACCAAGTACAACCAGTAACATAGATAAAATCCTGTTTGACTTTCCTAGGTCATGTACCAACATGTGTGTGTGCAACATGCCACAACAAGGGTGGCTTAGATGGTTTTATCAGCCTCACAGACAGTAAGGAGTGGATGGTGTATACTCTCCCTTGTCTCTTTCCAGAAGAATTTTTTTTTAAATTTTTGGACTAGTGCAATGGCACCCAACCTTCTGGCCCCGTGGGCTGGATGAGTGGTACCGGGTTTGTCCATGGGCTGGATCCTATGCAGAATCAGCACATGGGGTTGATCTGTGAGTGTGATCCAGCATTCTGGCCTGATCCCATATGTACCTGGATCTGGCCATGTGTCACTGCAGTCTGGTGTGCAGGGCCACGTTATCCAGCCCATAGACCC
>NW_017728995.1:43029481-43042324 GCF_001723915.1 Gavialis gangeticus
CCACCCCATGCCTGGAAATGTGGCAGCAGGGGAGTGACAGTTATTTTTTATACCAGTCCCCTGCTACCAAATTTCTGGATATTTGGGGAGGCCTGTGGTCTAAATGAAAGCTCTGTGGGCCAGGTCTGGCCTCTGGGGCAAGAGTTGAGCACCCCTAGATTAGTGGATGCAACCACAATGAGTATATATAGTTTTCATCTCCTTCAAAATTGTACTGCACTAGCACTACAGCTCTCTCCCTGATGAGGCAGGCACTACATTAGTAGGCAAAGAGGAGCTCCGTTGCCCCTCTCTCTTCCGTGCCTTCAGAACAGTCCAGTCTACAGAGATCTCTCTGAGAATTGCAAGTGTTCCCTTGAACGTTTGATTTGCCAGACCCAGTTCCCACAGATAGGGGCCTCAAGAAACTTGAAGTAGCCCACCCAGCCTTATCGGCCATGGGGGGGGAGGGGGTGTTGGCTGGGAAAGGCAGCAGGTGTCTTATTTAAGTACACCTGTGGCAACTAACTACAGACTATTAAGCTCTCATACTCTTGAGTGTGGCTGTTGTTTGGCTTCTTGTTTGTGAGCTCTGACTCCTTGGCTTTAGATCCCTAGCTTGTGTGTGGCTTGATTCCGAGCTCGGACCCACAGGCCTCGATCAGGTCTAGCTGCTGGGCAGAAATGTGTATGCACTTGTTATATTGAAGAGGGTGCCTGAATAGATTTGTTTGAAATATGCCATGACAATGAATTCCAGATGTTTTGTACAAGAGGAGGTGGGAGCCCCAGATCCCCCTTCCACATTTTTCTTACTCTGTGGTGGTTGGACTACTTGTATGTATTTCATGAGGTATCCATGAGCCTCAGGGCTCTTGGATCTTTGGAGATTATTATTCTGATAGCTCCAGGTTGGGTTGTGCAGACAGGTCCAGACTTTGGCCTCCACTATTAACTTACCTGTTTTGCCTGCTATCATGGAGCGTTCTCCAGGTTGTTGGTAGCTTGGGAACACTGTGGCCTTGTCTGGTTTCTGAGAGATCCAGCAAAGCCAGCCCAAGTGTGGTGTCTAGGGCAAGGGCAAGGTCCAGGCCTTTTTTCACTTTGAGACCTCAGCCTTTCTGTATTTCACCTTCCCTGGTACTTCATGGCCCTGACTCAAGGAGCTACTAGTATCCAGTTCTGCTTCTGTGAGAGGGACTTTATTTCTTGTTGGAGAGATTGAGTACAACCCAAAGTTCCAATTAGCAATTCAGACAGTTTCTTTTACTAATGACATTTATTGAGGCAAAGGCCACCCAGCCAGAGGTGCTCTGTCCAAACCCACCAAGAGCTAAGCAGTTCCTCTGTTCCCAATCCAGTTTGCAGAGCCTGGCCCTGAAGGTACTTCACTGTTGCCATTCCAGTCTCTCCAGCTCTCCAAAGCTTCAAAAATCCTAGCCTGTTCTCTGATTCTGGGCTCTCTTGCATGGAGCTGACAACCCATAGTTAATACTCCCCTCTCCATTGTTATGTTCCTATTCCCCCTTGATCTTGCCCTACCCTTCAGGGTGTGCCATCTATGTGCCACTTATGTCATTAAGGCTGTTAAGACTCGGTAGGTGCTGTAGATCCATTTGTACTGTCCTGTCCTGGCACTTAGCAGGGATTCAATTAACTCTTCTTTTCCCATATGCTAGTATTATAGGTAAACTGGGTCACAGCATCATAACAACATGAACAGTTTAATATAGAAATGTTACAATAAACTGCACTTCCCTATCCCAGAACAATGGCCAGAGTTTCAGTCTGGGCACGGTCACTAGAGCTGACAGCTTTGGTGCTTGATGGCTACTGTATATAGAGTTCACCTACTGAACAGAAGTCATTGTGTTTCATAGTAGGAAGTCATTCAAGCAACAAAGCTATTCTCTGATTAATTTGTATTGGAACATCAGTTTGTGATGGCAAGCTTGTATTCATCTTGCTGATGTAGGTTGACCATACATCCTGGTTTAGCCAGGATGGTCCCTGATTTCAGAGGCTGGTCCTGGACGGCTGGTGAGAATTAAAATGAGCATTCTGGAAATGCAGGAAAGAGGGATGCAGTTCAATGGGTAGGTCAAGTAGCATGGTGCACCAGGCAGGCATGGCTTCTGCCTGCCTGCTCAGTGCACCATGCCACCCCAACCCCATTTCTACCTGCAGGGAGGTGGGAACAGTGGGGAGTGTCCCAGATTTCCCATTCTCCCATGTGGTCGCCCTATGCTGATGCAGTCTGCTAAGTCAGTGTTTCCCAACCAGTGTGCTGTGGCATAAGAGTGTGCCGTCAGAAATGAATGGGTGTGCCGTGAAATTTTGCCATGGCAATGAGCTACAATAGGTATGAGGATGGGGAATGCCTTAAAAAGTGTGCCGCGGAAAATTTTTATTAATGTAAGTGTACCTCAGGCTGGAAGAGGTTGGGAAACGCTGTGCTAAGTTCATTTAAGGTACACCCAGTTCATTGCTCATGCTGTTTTCAGCCTGTGATGGCCAGGGCCATACAACATGGTGCTGTAGTGGACTGACCCATACTTTTCTGCTAGTAAGATCTCCATGTGGTGCTGACCAGTTTAATGGGACTTCCATCTTATCCTATGGTCACCTACTCCTTCCACTATCTTTCTATGAAAACAATATTCCTGATGTTTATATCTTCAGTCAAAATAATAGGGGAAATACTGGCCTTTTTGATATGTACCCCTCCACTCCACTCATACATTTTTCTACAAGGATATGGTCACTCTGTGGCTTTGTCCTAAATCACTATTTAAAGTTGCTTCAAACATTCATATTTAACCAATCCGTTCACCTTCCAGTCTTTCTAAATCTTGCTCTTTGCCAGCTAAAGCAAAACTATGCTGGATAAATCCAGAATACTGGATACTGTCAGAGAGCTTACCTAGAAAGACCAGATTGAGGAGAGCCTCATGAATCCTGTTTGGATTTGGAATATAAATGAGAAATCCGTCAGTTTCCTTGAAGAGACTTGGACTGAATTTGGTCTTGGACTGTATATCTGTGTTATAATCTGTCAGAAATGGGTCCACTTTTCTCAACCTCATTAGTCTCAAGGCATCCCTTATTAGACTCAAGGCATCTCTCAGAAAATGCTAACTTCTAGCTTTCACTGGGTTTTTTTGATCAGGGAAAAATAATAGAGTACTTCAGAACGTTTTGACACTATCAGTTTGTATTTGAAATCTGAAGGTTTATCTTGTGTATCATGTAGATCAGTGATGCTCAACCTGTTGGCCCTTTGGGCTGGACGAGTGGTGCAGGGCTGGTCCACAGTTCAGATTGAGCCACACGTGCCCGGATCAGGCTCTGGGTCCTGGCACAGTTCTCTCCCTACCCCATGCAGCAGGATTGGGTCCCAGAGGCACCACCCACTTCTACCTCTGCATGCTGGGCTTGGGCCCCAGGGGTTTGACACTGACCCCTTCCACCCACATGTACCGGAATTGGACCCCAAAAGCCCTTCACTGCTTCCTTCCACTCCCCCTCCCTCACCCCCTGCACACCAGGACAATTTTCCCTCTAAGGTTTAGCAGTCTGTGAGCGTGCTGCTTTGGTCTGTTCCTGAATTGGTCTTGCCTCCCCCTTTCGGCGCGCTGAGCAACTTATTCTCACAGCATTATTTGGGAGAAAAGATTCTTGAAATACTAAACTATATATATGATATATTTTATTTTTTAAAAATTAAGAGAAACCAAATGGTCTCCCTCAGAGAACATCCTGTAATATGGTTTCCTCCCTGTATTTCTTACCATGATTTCCTGCCTTAAGCTGTTGCATGCTGTTAAACAGTAGCTGCGTTGCATCACAGAGGTGGCTGCTTTTCAGTGATGAGCAAAGTGATTTGTGGTTTCATTAATATAACATTCCATTGTAAATGCTGTGAAGTTAGGAAATGAAGACATGAGGGGCTTTATAACAACATTACGCTCAGTCACAGTGCACAGCCTGTATCTTGTATGCTGTACATTCAATAACAGATATATTGAGGCACAGCGGATACTGAAAACAAAATGTAATACAAATACATTATATGGTGTGGTGGAGTTAATGCTAGGATGAGGTCCTTATCTTTGCTAGGCTCTCATAATGATGGTGTCAGGGCTCGGGGCGAAGCTCGCCTGAAGGGGCTGGGGAGTGGAGCATTTACCCGAGCCAGGGGGGCCCGCACAGTGCCCGGTCCAGCCCCTGTCCCCACCCCTGCCTTGCCTCGGGGAGGAGCTGCTGCCCACCCCGCTGTCTCTCCCTGTGGGGATGTCGGCACAGTGAGGAGTGGAGCGAAGCCGAGTGGTAACTTACTGCTGGTCCCAGTGCCTCCGCCGCGTTCCGGGTTTCTGGGAAGCTGCAGCCCGGGTTCTTTCTGGGCAGGTACACAGCATTACAAAACTACTATGCAGCAAGATTTTTTTTTTGTGCACAGCCACGCACGTGCTCACCTTAGAGGGAACCTTGCACTAGGATCAGGTCCTGTGGCCCAATGCTGCTCTCATGAGCCAGGTTTGGGCCCTTGGGCCTGGCACCACCCACACCTGGTCCTGCACATTGTGATTGGGTGCCTGGTCCAGTGCATAGGGCCAAGGCTCCACATGGGTCTGGAAATCTGGCAGCAAGGAAGGATGCTATGGCTTCTCTACCACTGAATTTCCAGACCTGTGGGAAGCCCCATGGGCTCCATGACACAGTGCTGCAGGCCAGAATTTAAGCACTCCTAGTGTAGGTGTTTGCAAACCTAAAAGTGCTAATATTGCACAGAACTCTTGAAAGGCTCCTGTGGGCTGTTTTCTGTGCACCCCTGTTCTAGATAGAATCTAGGGATTATTTATAAGAAAAAGAACTGAGAGGCAGTTGAGGTTGTTCTTCTATCTTTGGCTTTGATGATTGCTAGACTTACAGGATGCAGGTGCAACTGCAACTGACACTGCTGTTGAGACAGAATCTGATCTTGTGTATTGAATGAATGCTCGTAGCACCACTTAAAGAGCCAGGGTTAATGGTTCTGCACTCCTTCAGGCATCCAATATCTTGCATAACTCCTTCATTGAAGTCAGTTGCAGGGACTTGTCATAGGAAAGGTCTTCGTTTAACCTGCAGAATTGAGTTAACAGCTTCTTAACTGAGTGGGTCCCTTTTTTTCTCTGCTGCAAGTTGTCGAAAAGTAGTCCTTAAATTGGGTATGAAATTGCTGTCTCAGATGATAATTTGTCAGTTCCTTCTGGTTCTTCACCTATTTTTCTCTTCCATACTGAAGTCTAAAATGAGAGATTTAACTCTCCAGTTTCTCCTTCACTAGCATAACTAAGGTAGGGTAACCAGGACAGGAGCTATGGGTGCTGACCTGGTGGGATGGGGAATTACAACTGCTGCCATAGCCACACAGCTGCACTGGCAGGATGGCAGGAGCCGGAAGTCACTACTGCCTTCATGGAGCAGCTCTTCAAGGGATCTATTTTGAAGTACCTTTTAGAGAACAAGATGATTGGGAACAGTCAACATTGATTCACCCAGAGCAAGTCATGCCTGACCAACCTGATTGCCTTCTGTGATAAAGTGATGGGTTCTGTGGATCAGGGGAGGGCAGTTGATGCAATATACTTTGACTTCAGCAAGGCTTTTGACACAGGCATGCTTCCACAGCATTCTCATTAACAAACTAAGGAAATGAAGACTAGATGACAGCACTGTAAAGTGGATTCATAACATGGTATTCAGCAAGTAGCCATCAATGGCTCAATGTATTGGTATTGTTCAACATCTCCTTTAAAGATTTGGACCAGGGGTGGCCAACCTGCAGAATGTGTGCCACAAGTGGCATGGGCAGCCTGCGTGTGGCACATGGCAGACTGGGGAGGGGACAAACAATACAGCAGCAGATAGGGCAGGGAGCAAAAAGCAGAAAAGCAGACTGGGCAGGTAGCACAGGACAAGAAGCAGAAAGCACAGCAGAAGATTGGGTAGGGGCACAGGGCAGGGAAGAGAAAGCAGAGCAGCCAATAGCACTGAGGGAGGCATGGCTTGACAAAAAGGTTGGTCTCCACTGGACACTGGGAGCAAGTGTACGCTAAGCAAATTTGCAGATAACACCAAATCAGGTAGAATTGCTGTTTGGTTTTCCACATTGTAGTGCAAATGTATTTTCAAATATTTATTTCATACAAGGCAAACAGCGTAGGCATAGTGCTTTGAATAGCTGGCAGGAGCCACTCTGAGAACACGGATGTCCAAATTATGAGACTCAACATTTCTATTTTTTATATTCATATTGGAAATGAATTGTCAAAATACATATTAACACTCTTTCGTTCTCTTCCATGAATGAGACTTGTATTTCTAAATTGGGATTGCTAGGTATTTGGGGTTTTTTGTTTCAGTATCCATATATTCCATATATTCAGTATCCAAATAGGCTTGAGCCTATTTATTTACATTATTTACAGTAGACCACAAGGTATAGATTAGCCAACAGTGTGCTCTGGTAGCCAAAAAGGTCAACAGGAACCTTTAGGAGCCATTGGGGAAAACTGGACTATTTTAAAATCATTAAAATAAAATTAGTACTTGGAAAAAATGTGTACATTTAACTGTATGTCTCCAGGGATTTTTTTTTAAGTTCTAGGAACCTTTATACCTTGTCTACAGCCTTCATGAGCTGTCAGACAATTCTTCTTTTGATGATGTTTTTAGTGTTATTCATTATTAAATATATTGATTTTAGTTTACATTGCATTTCTTTATTAAAATAAACTAATATGCATAATCTGGTATACTATCCCACTCTTAATTTTTTATCATATTTTCTTTTAATGTACCACAAAAAATTGAATTTATAGTAGCAACACTTTTAATTTGAACTTTGTGAAGAAAGTAGATAAAAGTATGGGTTTTTTAAATCTCTGAAGGCAGATAATGAGTTTTGTACTCTTTCATGAAAAATTTTAAGGTCTGTATTCATTGATTGGATGGAAGATTGGAAAAGAAGTTGTTTACTTAACAGAAGGCAATGGATCAGACACAGGCTCTACCATAAAATGGGCTCAGGGGCTAGGTAAGTGGCTTTTTAATTTTAAAGTATTATAAAATAAATTGGCTAGTAAGAGACCATTTTACAGGCTTGTGTTTGTGCTAGCAGGTTTGGCTTATTATTATTAACAGGCTGGCAGTATAGTTGCTTGTTGGACAGTCCCAATGATAGCAATTCCACATCTTCACTGCTGATACTGATTTTGTAGCTATGCTAATTTCACCTACATTTTTCCTGCTGGAAAATGTTGGAGTGTAGACCTATTTGATTCAAGTGGCTAATGAGAAGGATTGATTCCAGATCTTCTTGGAACACTCCTTTTTGGCCTTTTCTATGCAATCCTGGTTCTGCCACCAGAGTTTTTGCACGGGGAAGCTGCCACAGCACAAACACATCCACATGGCTCCACTCAGCAGATGTGCTGGCAGGGTGCAGATTGCAACCTGATAAGAATAGCTGCTGAAGGGACAACAGCAGCCAACACAAGGTGAGCATGGTTACCCTCCGCTGGCCTCTGGACAGTGACAAATGTCTCCTTTCTTTCAAAAGTTGTTGTTGCCTTGCCAGCAGAATGAAAAGATTCTGTTGCTAAAACTGTTCTATAGATCAGACCTTCTGTATTCGTACGCTGCTAGTTTGGTTTTGCCTAATCATCTTTTTCTTTGGACCAGTGATGGTCAACCTTTTTAAGCTCAAGGCACCCCTCCAAAACTTCTCTGAGAGCCACTGTTGTATTACCTCAGTTTACCTGTTTAAATAGATAAATCTAATGCGGTCCTGGAGCACCACCCTGGAGATAAATCCATAGAACAGTGATTCTCAACCAGCTGTGTCTCCATGCTGTGGTATCGCTGCTGGTGTTGTCATGGTCAGGTAAAACTGCCAGGAGGCAAATGTGGAGCCAGACAGGGAAGCAGTTCATAGCCACAGCCACTTCCTAGTCCAGTTCCTCATGGAAACAGACATGTGGAGCTGTTTCAGCTGGCTGTAGTGGCACAAGTGCTGGCATCATGGTACCCCTGAAAGGGTCTTGCAGCATCCCAGTTGAGAACCACTCTGTTGAACTGAATACGCTCAGTGCTTTTAATCTTTCTTCTTATAGTCTCTGATATGTACATCTTTATGACCTGTGTAATTTATAATCTTTCATTTCTTTTCTTGGAACATGTTATCACTTTGTGTCACCTAAACATTTCAACCAGTCTTGTCTTTTTTTAAATGCATGATACCCCAAATTGAATAGAGTAATGTAAATGAGGCCTAATTAGTGCTTAGTAGAAAAGAGACCAGACTAGAATTTTGAGTTGTAACTGAAGTTAGCTGATTGCCAGTTCGGTTTAGTTAATTATAGGGATTCTACAGACATTTGTTCTAAGGCACAAATGTTTATTTATAACATCTCAACTTAGATTTGGCTGAGTTTTTAAAATGAGCCAAGTGTTTAGGATGTACCATTATAAGCTTTGGAGAGACCACCAATCGTACAAATTTGTTAAGTATGCAGTAGCAAAGTACTGTGAGCATAGTTAAAAAAAAAAAAAAAATCGAGTCTATTCATTTCAGGGTAACTATTGTAATAGGCTTGTGGCCACATGCACCGTTAGCTTTTCCTAGGGTTCTTCAATAGAATATTGAAAATGTAGGAACATTTGCAAGTGACTAAGGTCATTATAGGAGAGTAGCAGCTTTGTTAGGATTAAGATGTAGAGCTCCTTAACATTTTAAAGAGCCACTTTTCTGAATGTCCTAAAATTTATGTATTTACTTGGATGCTTTGAAATATGATTTACTTCATAAATGGAATTTAAGGTAATGTTAGTCAACTTAATTTGGAATTAGCTAGTGGCGAAGCAATAGGACAGTAAGGCAGTCAGAGTAGCAAAGAGCAACAGCTGTGCATGGGAGAGAATCACCTGATCAAGAGGCACCGCTCCAGGGAACCGCTCCAGGGAACATAAAAGCCAGCACCCGGAGAGTGGAAAAGAGGGCCAGTGCCCTAGAGGGGCCAGGCTCTCAGCTGGGAGGAGCTGCCTGAGAAATTCTGGCAGACACTAAATGCCCTGGAGGCAGGGAGATGAGACACCCCCCCATCCCACAGGATGGCTGGCCAAATGTTACTTTGTTTATCCCAAGGTGGGGAGGTTTTCTTTTAAAGTGATAGCCTGCCTTTTTCTTCTTAATGTTTAGTTATCTAGAGCAGTGGTCTCCAAACTTTTTTTGACCGTGCTATCAGTAAAAAAAATTTTGAGCACGCACCCCCAATGTATGTATATTTATATAAATATAAATAGAAGTTCTAATATTTTCTTCCTGCACCCCCATGGATCATCTTGTGCACCCCCTGGGGTGCGTGCACCCCACTTTGGAGACCACTGATCTAGAGCAGGAAGATTGTGTTAAAACAGTAGCTTGCCTTTATGTTATAGTTTATACTGGTAGACCCAGAATGGCTACAAGGGGTAAGGAAGAAGATGCTGGAGGAGCACAAACCACAGGGGTGCCTGAAGGACTTGAGCCTGCCAGGGGCAGGGGCATGAGCTACAGTAGTGCCCAGAGGGTGAGTGCAGGGGTCAGAGCTCAAAATGTAAAAAGGCGGAAGCCAGAATGGTGAAAGTCTGATTCTGGAAAGGCAGTTGAGGTAGCCTAAAACTGGGAAGGCCAGGATCATTGCCCAAGAGGGATGAAACCAGGGCCCACGGTCTGGGCCCCAAGAGGGGTGAGACAGGCTGGTGTCCGTAAGCCAAGGCCTGGTGCAGCGGATTTAGGCTAAAAGGCCCAAATAGGGAGAGGGGACAGAGGGTGGGAAGGCTGAGGCCCCAACAAAAGTGTGGAGGCCTGAGGAGGCCTGACATGGTACTGACATGGTACTGGGGGCAAGGTGCCCCAGTGAAGTGAATAGCCAGTAATATCTGTGAGGCATGAGTGTGGCTGTAGGGGTGGACGGAGGCCATGAATAGCGCTTAAGGCAACCAGTGTCTTGGAGCATGGCTGAGGCTAGGATAGCCCACTGAGCACTTAAGGGCTGGACTGGAAGCAGCAGGGTCTGGGAGGGACCCGCCAGCTGAAACAGTTTGAGAGAAGAGGAGGGGTACCCTAGGAACCAGATCAGGGTGGGGGACACCTGGGGACATCACAGCTGTCCCTGCGGCTCGGTCCCATCACAGGTAGCATATTCCACTGCCTTTGAGTATGTGTGGGTTGGGAGAAAAGAAAAAGAGAGGAGAACACCTGGGGACTGACCGGTGACTCTGATTGGATCCCAGAGGCTTTCGGTCTCATACTTTGCCCAAGTTAGTCAGCTAGTGCAGGGTACTACTGGACTGGGTTTTTTTATGAGCTAATGAGTCAGATGTATTACTTAGCACTTTTGGTTGCTCTGAGGAGAAATGGAGGTGAATTAGGAGACAGTGGAGATATTACATAGATAACAAAAACTTCTTCCAACATATAAAGAAAGAACAGAGAAAGAAAAGAGGCTGCTATTCAGCACAGATCATATTCAACTGAGAGCAACCTACAAGTACCATCAATGTCCCAAGTCCACTTGGTGAAAAAGCATGAGAATTTGTTTTCAGCAGTCATGCCTCAACTCTGACACTTCCTCCCTGTTGAGGCCCACCAGAGCCCTGGCCTGAACATAGTTTGGACTAGATTTTCCTATTTGGACAGGCATTTTAGCAGACAATTTCTGTTGAGGGTTTTCTATTGATGCTGTAGTTACCTTTTAAGTTATGTTCTCTTGTTCATTCTTCTGTTATGCAAGTTATTCTATTCTATTATTGCAAGCTGCCCATGGCCTTTGTTGGGAAGGATGGCCTATAAATTGAATCAATAAATAAATAATAAGGGCCAGGAGACTGTGGGTCAGGAGTGAGGGACCCCAGTAGGGTGGGGGTCTGTGGCTTAGGAGTGAGGGACAGTGGCATGGGGAGAGGCAGAACACCACCATATCAGGGCTGCTCAGTGCAGGGGGGACAGCTGTAGCTGTGTGTATGTTTATGTATGTGTGTGTATGTATGTGTATGTATATCTATATATAGATAGATATATAGATAGTGGCATTTCATTTTACTTGCAGAAAAACATGGATTTGGGGGGTTTTATAGAGAATTTTAGATTCCCCTCCCCCCGAGAATTTTGGATTTTTTTATCGGAGAAAACTAGGATCTCTGGTAATCTTCAACACCAAAGAGGGCTTTTGTATTCAGTTGCTAATCCTAGCACCACATTGTCAGGTCTTAGTATGGCTACACTTTGTGCAAAACCCAAGAACAAAATGAAGGGAAAAGAAGAGGGTGTTTGGGGATCTAAACCATCTTACTGTGTGTTTAGGTCTCTGCTGTAACTTGGAGTGCTCTTAAGGACTCAGGGGCCTTTAACCTGCGAATTACAAGAACACAAAGCATTCAGCCATTCCACTTCAACCTATGACATATCCTCAAGTCTATTCAGGGGTATACCTTGAGTCTAAAAAGGTTGGAAACTACTTGTATAGAGAATAGGATACCAATATTCAGACGTGTAGTACTTGCACTTGGCCCAACAATATAGGCTTGTGGCAAATTTCTCAACATCAACTTCACTTGTTTATTCATACAGTCACTCTCATAAGTCCTATAAATATCTCCTTGACTAGAAAGATAATGGTCATGATACAAGGTCTTGAAAGTAAGAGTTTATAGAGTTGTTGGGGATATGATTGAGGGCTTGGTTCTTGAGCTGGGTAGTTTTTCATGTGATTAATGGAACTAACATAAAGGAGAGTTGTTGTTTTTTTTAGTGTCTGTAATATTTACTAGCTGGAATATTTAAACAATCTTTGGTGAAAATTAAAGATTTTTCTGACTTGGAATAATTTAGACATATAACTTTTTGTACACTCTTACAGATCTTTTTACGAATGTAGAAGATACATCAAAAATGGCAAGAAGTGTGGTTGATTCTGAAGGAGTATGTTTTGTTCCATCTTTTAGAGGTCTGCAGGTAAAAGTCGTGTCCTTAGTAATTTGATGGAAGTGATTTATGGTGTCCTAGTTAAATGCAATATCTATCAATGTGCCCATTACCATGGTGTTCTGTTCTGTTTAAGTTCTTGCTTCATGTCCATCCCTGTCGTATTTGAGGGCCAGTACAGTATCTCAGCCCTTAAAAACATTAATGAAATTTATTTTGAAAAACGATATGTGATGTAGGGAAATATTACCCTAGGGGCACTGAGAGATAGGGAATTCTGACTTGCTAAAGCTAATACAAGGAGTTTACAAAGCAAGTAACTGAACCTGCGTCTCTTGCAACTCAGTCTTGTGCCTTAACTTAAAGCATTTGTTTTATACAATTTATTTGCAAACCTTAGATCATGATTTTGAGAGTACTCAAAAATGTATTTAGGAGTTTTCCTAAATTAGTATGTGTTTCTCAACTCAGCCCTTAAGCATAGCATTAATACTGCATAACTGATTGCCATGTTAATTTAATATGTGTTTACAGGGCTTTTAAAATTTATTAATTTAATTTTTCCTATACTGTAGTTTTCAGTGGACACAAATCAGTTTTGTTAAAAATATCGTTGAAGATTGCACAATTTTTTTTTCTTGTTTCTGTCTTGGAATATTGAACACATTACTAGCTCCTTGCATTCCTTTGTTTTCCAAACAAGCTCATTGTATGTTTCTTATTCTCCCATCCATCTCTTTCACAACATTCCTTCCCCCTACCTCCTCCATAGTTTCATCGTTTCTAGGGTCAGAAGGGACCTGAGCAGATTATTGAGTCTGACCCCTTGCCATGGCAGGAAAGAGTACTGGGGT
>NW_017728995.1:43045226-43046325 GCF_001723915.1 Gavialis gangeticus
ATTCCCAAAGCTGCCAGTTGGTCTCTGCGATGCACGTCGCACGCCATCTTCCATGTCCACTCACTGGTAGGACAGGAGAGAAAACCACCTGTGCACCTATCTCCTTCAGCACATCCTGCAGAGCATGACAGTCCGCCATCAGGTGATCAGGGCTTCTCCTGGCTGCATCATTAATACCCACATGTATTAGGACCATGGGGTAGTAATCGGTGGGCTGGATCATGGCCTGGATCATCCCCTTCACGTCCTGAATCTTTGCTCTGGATAGGCAGTAGACCTCGTGTGTTGAGGGGTCCTGGCGACAGACAGGGCCCTCTGTACCTCTCAGGATGGAGTCGCCTATGACGATCACTCAACACTTTTTCCTCCGGGACTGGTTAGCTCCTTCAGCCTGCTCGGATCGTGGAGAGTGTGGAGTTGCCTCCTCTCCGGTTGCCTCCTCTCCTTTCTTCTCCTCCAGAGTTGCCAGGGCCTCGTACCTGTTCTCCAGCCGGACTGGAGGAACTGGTGCTGCTGTGTTACGAGCAGCCCTGGTTCTGGAGGTGACCATCTGCCACTCTGCAGTGGAGGGCACTTCCCAAGGTGCTTCTTCCTTGGGTGTGTGACCCTGAAGGGAAAGGAAATAGCCGTCAATTTCATCCTCCGCCTCCCTGATTCCCCTCAGCCTGCTAACCTCCTCCTGGAGCTCCCTCACCTGCGCCTCCAGGGCCCTAAGGCAGGCGCCCGCAGATCAGGTGTGGGGGTCCCCAATCCCTGCCCCCTGGGCCTTGCTGGGCAACTCCTGCAGGCCAGGGGGTGGGGGGACGCCAGCCCCCCCATGGGCTCTGTCTGGGTGGAGGCCTCAGACAAGCCCCAGGTAGGCTGCGCCCCCTGGGCAGGGGCCCTGGCAGCACTCCATGTCAACACCATCGTAGGAGTTGCTGCTTGTTTATGGCTTAGTGCAGGGCTTTGCCCTGCCCTAGCAGGAGTCTCCCTCCTGGACCTTTCTGCTCGCCTGCTGGTGCAAATGCCAGCGCGCTCTTACAGAGCACGCCTGTTTGCACACTCTGTTCACACCGCCATGGCTCGGGAGCGCGGCTCCCTACCAGCTCAGCTAAAA
>NW_017728995.1:43051325-43053277 GCF_001723915.1 Gavialis gangeticus
CGGACCCGGCTCATCTGCGTCTGGTCCCTCTGCCCACTTACCTTAGGGGGATCAGCTGCTGCTGCTGCCCCTGCTGCTGGCTCCGCTGCTGCTGCATCCACCTCTGCTTTGGGTCAGGTAAGGGGGCACACATGCGTGCGGGACACACATGTGCCTGGATCCCTCCTCTCCTCCCTGCTCCTGGCTCCCGAGGAGCCTCACACATAGGTTCTGTGTGTTTTCTATGTCCCCCTTCCCTCATTCCATTTATGTTCATTTGTATGCCAGGGGTTGTGTGTGCCCCATACTAGGAATCTTAACCTTTCCCCCCATGGGAAATGCTCTGTGTGCATAGTATACCCTCCTACTTCCCTTTTCACTTGTCATTTTTTACCGTTTTTTTTCTTCTGGGGGCTCTTCTAAAGTAAGAAAAGGTACTGCTTATATAGCTCTTACTAGTATAGCTGTGTTGAAAAGCCTTAAGTGGGGACAGCGGGTGTGCTGACAAGAGGTTTTCTACTGAGACAGCTGCACCATCTCCCTAAAAGACAAATTAAGCAGACAAGAGCACCCCTCTTGGCACACCTGTTTTTACATTGTTTCTACATAGCTTATTTAGGAGGTATTATTTTTTTCACAATCTTAGACAATATGCCTGTGTGGGTAAAATGTAGTAGAGTAGACCTAGTCTGGGAAATAAGAAATTCAGGGTATGAAAATTTTAAATTTTGAGGATGAGCTGAACCAAAGGAGTGGAATTTTTTGGCTAGAAGGTGTTACTGGTTACCATCAAGTCATTCTTTGATCTGTAGAGGGTTACAGAGGTGCTTGAAGCTGTTGCGGCTGGCTACATGTGAGGCACTTCATCTTACATTTCCCTCTTCACATTTTATGGGTCTTTGTATCCAAGTCAACAGGATTTTGTCCACTAACGCCCATAAAACATTACTTGAAATTTTGGAATTATTTGGTTGTTTTTATCACACTTCTTGCAGACAGATAAAGAAAATCCCATCGAGTTGAGTCCAGGACCTTTCTTTGCTTAGTAAAAAAAAATTACTTTTTAAATTTCCTAGAGTCTAGTATAAGATCTGTTTACTTTGAATATATTTGTTTTAAGTTACATGATATACTTTTCTTATCTTGTGCAGATTTTGCAATTTTTCTCCTTTCTACTACTAGATCCAAAAGTACAGTAATTCATTTTGCCAGGTACATAATCAGTCATGCAAACTCACTGGTGGCCTTCTTGCAGACTGCATTTTTAAATAAAAAGATCAGACTTTCTTTTTTTACACCATATGCAAGCAAGAAATGGCAACAAGCAAATAGGAGGTTGTTTATTCCTACCACGGTCTGTAAAATCCTGCTCAGTAAATCTGTTTTGGCTGGCAGAATACTTATTAATGTATGATGCCTTCACTTGGTGTGTGATTTGATGAAAGGGTGTGGATTTATGGAAAACTTTTTATATTTGCAGACAGAAATTCCAAGAAGGACAAACACTGGCTTGAATCTTCTAGGAATCTTTGACCAGCAATTGTCAAGTATTTGCTGTCCTATGGCATGCCATTTCCCTTCTTGACTTATGAAGACCAATAGTGACTACTGCTACGGAAGATTGTAAATATCTTCCCTAGGGGGACTGTGTGATGCCAATTGCTTGTAAGCTTCTGGGCAAGTTTTGATCAGGTAGTCAACCCCTGGTGCTGACAACTATTTGACTGCTTTTATTTTTCATTGTTTGTTAAAGCTATAGAAAAAGTTTGGAATTAGATAATTTGCAGAAGACCTAGCATGCCTTAAATTTCATAGACCCTTAACAAGATCTAGGTACAATGTTGAATATAGGATGGAAACAGCACTGTCAGCTTCGATAGCTTTCCTATTGGCAATGAGTGAACAAATTAACTTGGAGTGGAGAACAGGAGGAAGACAGGTAGGAGAAAAGACCAAAAGAGAGAGAGACAAAA
>NW_017728995.1:43058277-43063369 GCF_001723915.1 Gavialis gangeticus
TTTTCAATGCACCTTGGCTTTTCTACTCTTACAGGCTTTGCTTTGAAGTGGATATTTTAGTTCTTTTATTTTCTTTAGAGACACTTAGCTCAATTGGTATGTCAATGTAGTTTGTAGGTTTCTTCTATAGAAAGCCATTTCAGCTTTCTGGCTTGCTCCCAGCCTTGCCACACCCATGCAATGAGTGTGTTAGGTCTCTGCTAATACTTAGAAGGAAAAAGAAATGCACAAAAGTAGGTATAGGAGAGTTTTTTGGTATGAGATTGGCTAGCAAAAAAGAGTATAGGATTGCCGTGAGGGCTGGGTATCAAAGAAACAAGGGTTGGGTATCAAAGAGAATGGGAGTGAAAGAGAAAGAGCCAAGGATAAGGAAGAGACAGAACTGGAACAGGGACAAGTTGGAAGGGATGAGTAGAAGGGGGCAGGTAGGGGCCCATTTGAGCATGGTTGGTGACCTTTAGATTATGTCCCTTTCTAGAGCTGGATTAGAATTCAGTATTCTTAAATCTCACCATACATTTGCTGTCAGCAAATGTTCAGCACTCACTAGCAAAGTGCGTCTTTCATCTCATCTAGTGCTGATCCATGTAAAGATTAACAGCTTACTATTGCCTCATTATTGTCATCAAAGCAAATTTTAATGGCCATGGCCTCCTTACGGATTAAGTCATAGAATCATAGAAAATTAGAGGTGGAAGGCACTTCAGGAGGTTGTCTAGTCCAACCCCCCTGCTCAAAGCAGGACTAGCCCCACCTAGATCATCCCAGCCAAAGCTTTGTCTAGCTGGGTTTTGAAAACCTCCAAGGATGGAGCTTCCACCACCTCTTTGGGTAACGTGTTCCACTGGTTTACTACCCTCCTAGTGAGAAAATTCTTCCTAATATCTAACCTAAACTTCCCTTGCAGGAACTTGAGACTGTTGCTCCTTGTTCTGTCATCTGCCACCACTGAGAATAGCCTAGCTCCATCCTCTTTCAGACCCCTCTTCAGGTAGTTGAAGACTGCTATTAAGTCTTCTCTCAGTCTCCTCTTCGGTAGACTAAGCAAGTCCAGTTCCCCCATTCTTTCCTCATAAGTCATGTGCCCCAGCCCCCTCACCACTTTTGTTGTCCTCCGCTGAACACTTAACAATTTTTTCATATCCTTTTCGTAGTGGGGGCCCAAAAATGAGCACAGGACCCTAGATGTGGCCTCACCAGTGCTGAATAGAGGGGAATAATTACTTCCCTGGACCCACTGGCAACTCACCTACCAATGCAGCCCAGTATGCCGTTAGCCTTCTTGGCAACTAGAGCACACTGCTGGCTCGTACTCAGCTTATTGTCCAAGTAACTCCCAGTCCTTTTCTGCAGAGCTGCTGCCCAGCCTGTACTGGTGCATGGGATTGATCCAGCCTAAGTGCACAGCTTTGCAGTTGTCCTTGTTGAACCTTATGAGATTCCTTTTGGCCCAGTTCTCCAATTTGTCTAGGTCACACTGAATGCTAATCCTACCCCCCAGTGTATCTACTACTCCCCCCGCGTTGGTGTCATCTGCAGACTTGCTGAGGGTGCACTCTATGCCATCTTCCAGGTCACTGATGAAGACATTGAACAAAACTGGCTCCAGAATCGACCCCTGGGGCGCTCCACTTGATACTGGCTGCCAACTAGACATCGAGCCTTTGATTACTGCCTGTTGAGCCCGGTGCTCCAGCCAATTTTCCATCCTCCTTACAGTCCGTTTATCTAGTCCATACTTCCTTAGCTTGCCTGCAAGAAGGCTGTGAAACACTGTGTCAAAAGCCTTGCTAAAATCAAGGTATACCACATTCACCAGTCTCCCCACATCCATAGAGCCAATCATTTCATCATAGAAAGCCATCAGCTTGGTCAGGCATGACTTGCCTTTGGTGAATCCATGCTGACTGTTCCTAATCCCCTTCTTCTCCTCCAAGTGCTTAGAAATGGATTCCTTGAGGATCTGCTCCATAATTTTTCTAGGGACTGAGGTGAGGCTGACTGAGCTGTAGTTCCCTGGATCCTCCTTTTTCCTTTTCTTAATGCCATGTGGGTCAGTTTCTTGCCATGTCTTTTAAGATTGTCTGGCTTCATGTTCATTCTCTATTCGTTATTGACAGTCTTGTTACGTTAAAACAGCTTTCAGCAGCTGCTAGCTGGTTAGATTGGATTCTGTGAAAAATGCACTTTGTAGTTGTTGATTTTCTATTCTAATAATATGTTTGCACAAAGAAAGTTGCTGGCATTGAACTAGTCCTGATAAGAGTGGTTGCTGGAGGGCTTACAAATATTATCATTGCTGATTACTTTTCCATCTAATATGGAGCAGCTCATGAAGATGACAAGAATCAAAAATGTCAAGCCTGCTGCTCCTCCTCGTCTCCAATAGTTCACTGTCATGCAGTCAAGTGAATATAATCATTTTTAGAGCCACAATTAAATAGGAAGTTTGATATCACAGTATAACCGTAGAGGCCAGTGGTTGCTAGTAGTGAACTCTCCCCATCTTTCACACTTCCTCCAGCACTCTATTATGCTTTCTACTTTTTTGACAGTTTTCACTTGTTTGATATAGTCTCTGAATAAAGTAATGCTGAGGTGGTAAGCTGGAGCTGGCGGGGGCTTGATATAATTATGGCCAGGGACTTAGTTTTGTCCATATTGTTATTCAGACAAGTTTCTTGCTTGACAGGGTGTATTATCATTTGGAGTGATTTTTCCAAATGAACTATCAAGGTAATATTATCAGCTTACTCAAGGTCTCAAAGCAGAACAGTATTCAGCTAAAGGCCATCATCATTAGCTGCTTTTTCCAGCTTGTCCATTAGCCAGCCAGTTGTGATATTAAACAGCATTGGTAACAGGAAACAGACTTGTCAGCCTCCTGTGAAAGTATAAAACTGGGCTCTATACCAGGTTGAGCACAGTTTTTCACTCTATTATAGCACTCTTCTGTTGATCAAGCTCTCTTGACTGGGATGTGAACTTCCTTATCAGATTACATTACCTTGCTCTCTACCCTTAACTGAAGGCTTGACAGAAATCTATTAGAAGTGCTGTGCACAACTTATTAAATTCAGTCATCATCTCAAAAAGTTGTCTTAAGGTAAAGATCTGGTTGGTAGCGGGACTACCCCATTTGAAGCTGCACTAAATATCCTGCCCTTTGTCATGAAGTTCACTGCTGACTGACATTAACACACATACAAAGGCTTTCTCTGGGGCTCACAACTTTATATTGCTCTAGTCGCTATATTTGGCCTTATCATTCCTTTTGTATTGAGGCAGAATAAAGGCCTTTTTCAGTCATAGGCATTGATATTTTCAGTCATAGGGTTTGATTCTGATTTGAGCAGGGAGTTCGACTAGATCAGTGGTTCTCAACTTTTTTCCTACCAGGACCCATTTGGAAAGATCCATGGCCTGTCCTAACCCATATTCCCCTGTCCCCCCAGGCAATGCTGCTGTCCCTTACTCCCAACCCACAGCCCCTTGCACAGGTTGGGGGGAGAAGGAAGGGAGGCCTCTGGCACCCCCTCCCCACCCTTAACTGGGCTGGGGCTGTCACACCAGGCAGCCTGGTCATGGCACCTCTCACCCCCCAAGCAGCATCTCCGAGCCATCTTGTCCCACCCCCACGAGCTCAGGCACTGGCCCTGGTGCTGCCAGCCCAGCCATGCAGCTCTCCCCCACCCCCTTTTCCCACTGGAAGGGGCCAGCATCTTCCCACTGTCCCTCTGCCCTGCGCCAGCTTACAACCTTTTTGAAATATTCTTGCTACCCTTGGATTGAGAAATTCTGGACTAGCTGGCCTCCTGAGGTCCCTTTCAGCCCTAGCTTTCTATGATATTGGTGAGCTGTATGGTGAGGAAAATCTTACGCAATTATACCAAAGCAATACTCTAGCAGCTCAGAGTGATATTACATATTTCAAATTGTGGACTGCAATCTAGATCTGTTCTTGGTGAAAAGAATACAACTCCTTCTAGAGCTTTTTCCATGACCTCAAGTGAAAGAGGAGCTGTAGACAGCAGGCAATTGAGGAGTTTGCAGATTCAGCTACATCAATGGCAAGGCCATTTCTACAATCTCTGGCTAATGTTGTCATCTTGATTCTTTAATGAGCGCTGGTGCCATCTTCTACTACAAAGGGTGTAGAACTGAATAAAAACTTGAAATCCTGTCTGATGGCAGCCTGTTTTAAACTGGCTTCCTGACTGACCACCAGAATTCCTTATTTTCTTACACAATGGTGCCTGTATAATTTTAATTCAGATCCCTTATATGTATGCACAATGATCTTTAATTACATAGTGACATACTATTTTTCCACAGAACCCCACATCTTGCAGTATGCAGCATGAATGGTATTCACTTAATGAGCAGCTATTCAGTTTTTTGTTTTATTGTCATTATTTAATGTGTAGCCCTAAACCAGGGGCGGGGAGTTATTTTGGGCGGAGGGCTACTTACCCAGTTTTGGCAAGCTGCCAAGGGCCGCATGGGGAGCCTTGTCCCTTGACTGGTGCTGGCCCTAGGACATTGGTCCCAAGATGGTGATCAGGGGGTGGGGCACCTGTCGGGCCCAGAGCAGGGCGGAGGCTGGCAGGGGTCTGTGGAGCCAGGTTGGGCTGCACCAGCAGGGAGAGTGAGGAGCTGGCCCGGCTCCATAGCCCTACTGGCTAGGACGCTGTACTTCTGCTGCTCTGCTCTGGGGCCTGCTGGTGCTGGCCCTGGGACGCTGGTGTAGGCCCCATGCACCCGCTCACTCCCAGTGCCCCCCCCAGCTCCATGGTACAGGTGGGGGGCAGCATGCAGCCCCGACACCCTGTTCCACGGCAGGAAATGAGCTGGTGCTGAGCACGGGGAAAAGCGGCCCCTCCCCTGCCCCATGGCCAGTGCTCCCTGCTGCAGCCGCTTACAGCCCACATAGGGCTGTCCTGAGCAGGCACAGGCGGAAGCCAGGGCAGAGAAGCAGCAGATGTTTGCAGCTGGCCCAGGTTCTGGGTAGCTGCTGGCAGCTACAGAGCCCAGACTGGGGGGCAGGGGCTTTGGGTGGGGGGGCACAGGGCAGCAGGGCTGGGGGGCAGGG
>NW_017728995.1:43063606-43071935 GCF_001723915.1 Gavialis gangeticus
CGGGCATGGGGTGGGCAAGGGGCCGCTTTTCCCCATGCTCAGCACCAGCTTGTAATGGGGTCCCTGCTGCCAGCCTGGGCCCCGTGCTGGCTCTGGGCTCGGCTGTCAGGGCTGCTCCGTGGTGGAAGCACCTGCGGCCCCCCGACTTGCTGTGCTGGGCCGTGTTTGCCATCAATGCCTCTGGGCTGCTCAGCACTTGAGCTCTGGGCAGGCAGCAGCAGCAGCAAACACTGCCTGGCATGGCCAATGGGCAAGCCCAGAGCTGGCGCGGGGCCCAGGCTGGCAGCAGGGCTGGGTTACAAACTGGTGCTGAGCATGGGGGAAAAGCAGCCCCGCCCCATGGCTGGCGCCCCACATTGCAGCCACTCACAGCCCACCTGGGACTGCCTGTGCCTACTCAGGACTGCCCCGCCTGGGCTGCAAGAGGCTGCAACAGGGAGCACTAGCCACGGGGCAGGGGAGGAGCCACTTTTCCCCACACTCCTTTGCTCGGGGTCCCCCCTTACCTGAAGTTCCAGTGTGGGGCAGCCACATGGTCCCAGGCCAGAAGCCCTGCTGGGGCTTCCAGGTGGGGTGGGGCTTCCAGCTGGCGGGGCGGGCCCGGGCAGGCCCTGCTGTTGCGGCAGCCCGCCAGGCTTTCCCTAGCTCCTACTGCCCCTGGTTCCTGTCATTTTTGACAGGAACCAAAGACAGAGAAATATTAATTTTCTAAATTTTTTTAGGGGCCCTGCGGGCCAGATAGAATGGCCTCGTGGGCCTGATGTGGCCCATGGGCCATATTTTGCCCACTCCTACCCTAAACCATATACATATTATCGCTCGTCAAATTCTTATGAATAAAGAACTACCCATTTATTCATGGGCTTTTCTGTGGAGCTTATCACTAGATTATCTGAATAGTTCACAATTTATTTATACTGTGTGTCAGAGGTTCCTGTTATCTTTAAAAATGTATGTTAATATTAAGTGTCCAGTTTGAGATGCTTAGGACCTACCCTTTTAGAGTTTTTAGCATTGAATACAAAAATACTCAGCCCTTTATATTTGTGATTCTCAACCAGGGTGCTGTGGTACGCTAGTGTGCTGTGAGATCCTTTAAAGGTGCTACAGGATGCTGTGCAATATTAGCATTGTTAAGTATTCAGACACCAACATGATTCACAAAATAAACCCAGAAATTTCACACAAAATGTTCTGACCTGTTGGGGTTTTCTGAGTTTTTGCAACAGAAAAAAATTTCTGATGTTTTTCCGTACTCAAAAAACTAGTGAAAGCTAAGAACTGGTATTTTCTGAGAGGTGCTTTGAGTCTAACAAGGAATGTTGTGAATCTGAAGAAGTTGAGAACCTTGCTGCTTTTTATGTTCAGGACACGGTTCCTCTTGACTTCAGTTGCTGTTACAAGTGTCCCTAGTTCTACAAACAAGACTCAGAGTTTTAAGTTGTGCTCCCCAAAAATGAGGGACCTGCAAGTAATGACCATTTATGAAAATTGTTCTTGAAACAACTTGACAAGCATTGCAGAGAAGCTTGGCAGCAGAATTTGGGACAGAATCTAGTTTGGTAGGGCAGCATTTAACTGGCTTAACTTTCAGTTACTGCAGTTGTAGGCCTTATTCACTTTGCACCTTTGAAATCCTGCCGCAAATGAGGCAGGGGGCATACAGACAGCAGGCTGTTTTCTACACAATCCTAATTTATTCCGTATCCATCCTGATTTGAGAGCGGTTCTGTAGAAAAAAACAGTATATGCTCATGTAGTTAAAGATGGTATCATAATGTGTATGTAGACGGGGCTGATATAAAGTAAGCTAGATTGGCAACTTGAATTCTAATATTTCTTAGCATGCATTTTCAACCTTAATGTTTTAACATAGTTTTTGTGTGTACAATGCATGTGTACACATGCTTTTGCTTTTATGTAAATAACTTAATACAGGGATAGGCAACCCCTGGCATGCCTAGTGACACGCAGAGACATTTTCATTGGCATGCCAGGCGGTGTGCGAGGAAATTATTTAAAAAAAATTTTTTTTAAGTTGCTGCTCCAGGCTTCCCAGAGCAGCCACAGGTCCCAGCACTGCAGCAGGCACCAGGGGTGGAGTCAGAAGAACAGAAAGAGGGACACAGTCCACCCCTTATCCCTGGGCTGCACCCTCCAGCCCCAGCTGGCCCCTGGAGGGGAGCTGTGGGCAGGCAGGCCTGGGGCTCAGGCAGGCACTGCAGAGGGCCTCTGTGTTGGTGACTCCTGGCCAGCTTGGCCTTGAGTGCTGCTTCCCCAGCTGTTTCAGGGGTCCAGGGGGTTCCTGTGACTGGGCCCTGCAGCTGGGCCCTTACACTGGAGGCAACTCTGCCCTGCTCGTGTTGTGCCCAGCGCACAGGGAAGCTAAGCCTGGAGCTGGGAGCCCTTTGAGCCTGGTGCCCTGTCCTGGCCGGACAGCATCCCCTTGTGGGCAGGGCAGCTGTGGCCCATGCCTGTTGAGCTGTGCAGGCCAGGCTGGGCCCCACCTTGGGTGCTGCTGGGTGCCTCACCCACCCGCCAACCACAGCCTGGGTCTGCAGAGCCCCAGGGCATCTCCTGCTTCCAGCCCGGCCCCCACTCTCCTCTGGCTGCTGCCTTCCCAAAGGCCTGGCCAGGCTGGCCTTCCCACCACACCTCCTACGATGCCTGCTTTTCCCCGTGCTGCCTGGACCCTGCCTGAGTGCTTGGTGCCCTGGTGCTGTCTCCACGCTGGTGGGACAAGGCATTTGTCTGACTAGGCTCCCCCTGCTCCAGGACTCTTGGGGAGGCCTGAGTGCCCCAGCCCTTGTGGCTGCTGCTGGGGTGTTACTGCCTCCCTCTGCTGGATGCTGCTGTAGACCAATGGGCCTGAGCCATAGCTGGTAGCAGAGGGAGATGAGGTTGGTGAGGGACACACCCTCTTTCTTTGCCCTTTTTTTCTGTCTTCTCATTCTTTCTCTCTCTCTCCATCTCGTTTTTCTTTTCTTCTCCTTTTCTTCTCTTCTCGCTCCTTTTTTTTCCTCAATTTTTCTTTCTCTCTCTTCTCTCCTTTCTCTCCTCTTTTTTCTCATCTTTTTTCATCCCTTTTTCTCGTTTTTTCTTTCTCTTCCCTTTCTCTTTTTTCTCTTCTTTCTCTTACCTCCTCTCTCTCTTTTTTCTATTTCTTCTTTTTCTCTTTTTCTCCTTTTTTCTTTACCTCTCTCTCTCTCTCCGTTTTTCTCCTTTATCTTTTCTTTTTTCTTTCTCTTTCCCTCTTTCTCTCTCCTCTTTTTTTCTTCTTTCTTTTCTTTTTTTCTCTCTCTTATCACACCATGCTTAACAAAAAAAGAATACGCAAGAACAAAGGTAGTATATGAAGGTTTATTTATTGTCACCAGATCGATGAGTGGCACAGGGTAAGTCTGTGGACTTGAACCTGTGTATGGGGTCAGTGCACGAGCCAGTCCATCACAGGGGAAACTGTTGGGGTCAGTAAGTGGGTGTGAGCAGGCGCTGCAGCCAGCCCCACATGCCCTTTCCAGATCTGATCCTGCATGGTGGCACGATCTGGCACATGCAGGCCCCCCATGGATCTGGAAATTTGGCATCAGGGGAGCCCAGAGCTGTGGCAGTTAACATTACTACCACTCCACCACTGCTGCAGGTGGGATCCTGCCACCACTGCCAAATGTCTGGACCCATAGGAAGACCCATAGACCTAAGGATGTGGTTCTGTGGGCTGGAGATTGAGCAGCACTGTATTAGATAATGATAAAAAAATTACGGATGTCATTTCAGAGCCTAACCCAGCCTCTAACTGATGGGGTGTAGGAAGAAATTATCACTGTAATTTGTGTCAAAATTGTTTGCTTATCTATGAGATCCCAGGATCTCAAGTTGGGTTCCCCAAAAATGGGGAACCCACAATAGTATCTTGTCGAATAAATGAATTCCTGGGCTTATCTGGTATAGAAGTCCTGTGTTAATATGTTGACGGGGATGTCTTCTCTTAAACCCAACTTCCCCTATATAGCTGTACTCTCACATTTTTATTTTTATATGCATTGACATTTCTTTGATTTTTATTTTTGGGTTTCTCCCTGCCCCTAAGCTACAATGTGGTTGAAATCAGAGTTTTTGAGAACTCTATTATAACTGATATTTAGGAAAATAAAACTGGATTTTTAAAAAAAAATCTAGGATATTTTTAATTTGGCGGGGGGCAGGGGAGAAATTTAACATTGTCCACTTAAGGGCAAATGGTGTGACAGTCTGTTATTCAAATCCACCAGAACAGTGTAGCAGGAAAAGGATATAGAAACTAACCTGCCTATTAACATACAAAAGGAAATGACTTTTGGGGACAGCAGGAATTTAGTACAAATGCATTGCTTCATTATGTCATGGATTAGAATTATACAATCTAAATTAATTAAAAGAACTACCAGCATCTTCCAAGCTACTTCATATAAACTAAATAATGTTCTTTAGAAAAGTTCTGGGTAAACTGAAATTAAATACTTCCTCCAAAATCAGTTATAAAAATATCGTGCTTTATCTTAAACTAGTACTAGAGCCTAAGTATACACTATGTACTTTAAACAAGTGTGAGATAAATTAGATTTGGTACAAGAATTCTGAAATAAACATAGTACATCTTATTGCTATAGAAATAAATGTATTTGTAAATTGCTGGTTTACTGAAATATATAGACAGCTAAAATAACACAATAAACTATTTACATATTGTTTTAATTTTTCTTCTTCTCACTATGCTGCCTGTAATTGTCATGTGTAAGTTTTTTTTCTTACTATTTTAATCCTTTCTCAGAACTTTAGAAATATAACTCATTCATGTATTTCTCATTGTCAAACGTTTATTTTAGGCATCTGTGAATGATCCATATTTGTGTGCTGCTTTTGTGGGTCTGAAAACTTCCACTACCAGAAATCACCTTGTACGAGCTATACTGGAATCTATAGCTTTCAGGTACTGAATTTAATTTAATGTAGCTAATTTTTTATATTTTTAACTGTTTTTTTTCTCTGAGTCGGGATATTGGTCATCCAGTATGACATAAATAGCTGTACTTTAACCATTTGTAACATGTTAACTATAGGACTCCCTTACCTCAGCAATGAGCAGCTTTGGCGCCTTCCCTATTTTCCTTGCTAATATAGTACAAAGATAGTGTTATGTACATTCGTAAAGGCTCAGAGTTTTTGTTACTAACAAGTAAAACAGTTTTCAAAGTAAAATGCACTTAGCCCTTTTGCATGTACAAAACCTGTCTTCTCCCTAAAGTTTCTCCTCTTGCTTCCTGGTTAATCTGGGTAAAACAAACAAACAAACAAACACAAAAACCCTATTTCCACCCCTGACTTTCTCTAGGCAGATGGAAGCTGGAGTTTCTTCAGTAACTCAGACTAATGTTTTAGGTTATCAGTGTTTAATATAAGATAGTGATGGATATCATAATATATCCAACACCAGAATTTATGTTTGCCACTGAACAAGGGGGTGTACTTCTTGCTTAAAGGGAAAGCTGAAAATCTCATCCAAAGTGACAGTCAAGAAAACTAAAACCCTTCAGTTTATATTTTTTTTCTTGCTTTGAGTTTACGTTTTTCCTTATCAAATGGGTTAGCTGTCCAGGCAAGATTAAAATTATGCTGTTGACAGTTTCAAAAGCAGCTGAAGCACTTGGCTGAATCTCTGCTTAGCATTTTCTTCAACCTTCTTTTCTCATTCCTTCTGATTGCTTGTTACATCTGCTTGCTGTACCTTGCCCTAAATAAACAATACTTTTTTGGCTGGGAACCACATTTCCTTATATGGTGCTTAGTACAATGGTCGATCAGGGATCGTGATTTAGGCACAAGGACATTGGACTGTTGCACACCATTATGACAATCTTAGTTCATCTTCTTTTGAATCATTTACTCCAGACTGGGAAACTATCACTGGCAGTTCTAAAACTGTGTCACCTTTTGTCCTTTAGCATACTTGCATATTCTATGGATATTGCAAACAGTTTTTATAATGTACAACTTACACATACATGCATAATTTATGTATATTAATGTTTATTTTTATTTTCTTTTAAAGAAATAAACAGCTGTATGATACCTTTTTGAAGGAGCTGCAAATTCCACTTAGAAATATTCGGTATGTTTGTATTCCTTGTAATACCACATAAACCTTAAACTGGTGTTTGTGTGTTCAGGAAAAACAGTTGTGGGGGGAAAAGGTTACTCTAGAACTTGGTTATTCAGTTGTCCCTATTGTGAAAATGCTGAAAGTGAGAACTGGTCAACCCACTTGAGTGTAGTGTCCATATTGATAGAACTTCATAAATAATATGGGTTCTGCTCAAGGGGAAGTTTTCAACTATATTAACTCAGTTTGGCAAGTATGAGCTGGTAGTTGAGTCATGTGTTGAACTTTCATATTCAGGTTTAATAGAAGCCAGAAAAAATACAAATTTTCTTCACAGGATTAAAGGGATATAGTAAGCTATGTCTATACTTAAGGTTTCCTGATACTTGCTATTATAAGGACCTTTTATCAATTGCTTGTAATTTTGCCAAGTTTTGGTCACTGGGATGATATTTGCCATACTGGTCATCTGCTTCAGGCTGACTGTTGTGGGGAAAATTTCATCAAAAGATGTTCAGCCATTTCTGAGTATGAGATTAGGGAAAATATTATTTTGTGCTCATGTTAACATTTGTTTACAACTGTTTGTAAGTAACTGTAGCACTTTTTCACTTTTTGGAGCAGGAATTGAAATTTAGCAAGCCAGTTACCCTGCGGGTATGCTTTTATCACCCTCTTGAAAATCTGAAAAGTCTAGGGATCAGCTTCTGAACATCTCAGTTTGTACATATTCAGTTGGAACTTCTTAGAGTTTGGTTATTAATATTCCAAGGAGTCCGTCTTTAATCACAATTCATTCCAAAGTTGTAGGAGCTCTGAAACTTTTTATGAGATGACTCCTTCACACAGATAAGGACCATTGATGCTATATGTAGAAATAGAAAAAAAAACTCTCTTATTTTTTCAGTGTTCCCCATACTGACACACAAGCAGCAAAGGAGGAGTGTAGAGGCATGAGGAGGCAGACCTTGGATAGGAAGCAGAAAAGGGACAGAGACACATGGGAGAATGTGGAATAAGATGTGGGCAGAATTTAGGAGTGAGGAGTCGGGACCCAGCAAAAAAAAAATAGATTTTACAGAATCATAGAAAACTAGGGTTGGAAGGGACTTCGGGAGGTTATCTAGTCCAACCGCCTGCTCAAAGCAGGACCATCCCCAACTAGATCATCCAAACCAAACCTTTGTCTAGCAGGCTCTTAGAAACCTCCAAGAATGGAGATTCCACAACCTCTCTGGATAAATTGTTCCAGTGTTTTACTACCATCCTAGTGAGAAAATTCTTCCTAATATCTAACCTAAACTTCACTTGCTGCAACTTCAGATGGTTGCTCCCTGTTCTCTTATCTGCCACCGCTAAGAATAGTCTAGCTCCATCCTCTTTCGAACCTCCCCTTCAGGTAGCTTTTCCAGGGACTGAGGTGAAGCTGACTGGTCTGTAGTTCTCTGGATCCTCCTTCTTCCCTTTCTTAAATATGGGAGAGCTGTTTGTGGAGAAGTATCCATAACCACTAGAGTAGTGGTTCCCAAATGAGGGATTGCAACCCTGAGTGGAGTTGTGAAACTTAAGGAGCCCCTAATTCCTTTTGAGCCTGCAATCACTCAGTATATTTTCAATTAACAATGAATGTTTGGACTTACTGCTCCTCATCTACCCTTGTGCCTTCAGTTACCCCATGGTGAGAGCTGAATTAAGACAGTTTATTCCTAAATGACATGTGGCTTTAATCCTAGATTAGCTTTTATTGACCACAGAGAAATTGCTGGGACAACAGCATTTCACGTGCCCAAAGTTAATAGGAGGGAAGGACTTGTCACACCTCAGATGTTCCATGGTAACTGTGTATTTGCTCCTACCTCATAGTGACTGAAAGCTGGGGAAACAGCCCTGTTTCACTCAAGAGTAAGCTGCCCTGTTTAGTTCTCAGTGTGGGATAACAGTGGGCATGGGGACAGTTACCATGGAGCAGCTGGGTCATGTTAAGTCCCTGCCTCCTGATAGTTCTAATATTATAAAAGCTTAAGTCTGTCTGTCTCTGTCTGTCCGTAATGCTTTATTCGCACTCTGATTGGCTGACAAACAGCCAATCAGAGTGTGAACAAGTGTTCGAACATCAGCTGGCAGCACAGTGCAGTGCCGCCATGATGGGGGGATCAACAGAGCCCAGCCCTGCTCCCCCCCCCCCCCCCC
>NW_017728995.1:43072182-43074798 GCF_001723915.1 Gavialis gangeticus
AAAAAGCCCCCCCCCCCCCCCCCCCCCCCCCCCCCAAACCATCACTGCCATCATCTGCAAAGAGTAAAGGTTGGGGGTGAGGCCAGCTCTGGTGGCCTTACTCCCTGCCTTCCACTACGTCATTGCTGCCTGCAGGGAGCAGGGCAGGGGGGCCGAGGGCAGTGGAGCGGATGGAACAGAGGGAGCAAGGCCAACAGTGCTCGCCCCACTTGCCCTGCTCCCTGCAAATAGCAGTGATGGAACGGAGGGTAGGGGTGGCCTCATCCCTCCCCTTACTTCTTGCAGGTGATGGCAGTGGTGGCACAGGGTGGGAGCGGGGTCGGGATGCCATGAGGGCAGGGGCTGAGGCCACTGGCCCTTCCATTGTCACTGCCTGTAGGGCCCGACGCGGGACGATGCGGCAGCGGTGGGGGGAGGAACGGGCCCGATGCGGGTTGGGGGAATAGTGGGTGTGCCGCGGTGGTAGGGGGAGGGAGGAGTGGGTCTGGCTCCCACACGGGGTTGGGGAGGAGGATGACCGAGCCCAAGCCAGGGGAGAAACCAGCCCACTGAGGTGGTGGTGGGGAGCAGCAGGCCTGGCCCGACACAGCAGTGGCTGCAGGAGGGGAGGAGCGAGCCTCCTCTTCCCTTGGGCCTCCTTCCCTCACCCCCCTTTTCCCACCCCCATCATCTCTGAGCCCACTCCTCCCATTCCCCTGCTGCTGCCAAGTTGGGCCCACTACTCCCCACAACATGGCGAGCCAGCTTCTCCCCTGCTTGGGCCCAGTCTTCCCTTGCATCAGGCCTGGGCCCCCACCTCCCCTCCCCCCACCTCTACAATGGGGAGGTGGGGAGCGGGCCTGGATCTCAAGCAGCAGGAGGTAAAGGGGGAGCAGGCCCACATGGGGTGGGGCATGGGGCTCTGTCCCTGCATGCATGCTTCCCCCCCCCCGTCATTTCTGAAAGGCAATTGGCTAGTTATAGGTAGATAAGCAGTAACTGGGTACATCAGGTCATGTGAAATTATGTAAGCTGGGACTCAAGAAAGTTTGGGAACTATTGCACTAACCTAATAGCTGTGAAATGCACTGGCAGTTATTTTGACTTTTTTTTCCCTAAAGTAGTGATTCTCAGCCAGTGTACCACAAGATCCTTTTAGGAGGCTACAGGGTCCCAAGAAGTATTAGTACTGTGAGGTGTGAAAACACCTACATGAGTCACAAGATAAACCCAAATATTTAAAACAGGAATCCATAGTGTCAAAAGTATCTTGATGTGTTTTGGTCTTTCCGAGTTATTTGCAGCAGCAGAATTACTCTATTATTTTTCTGGAGTCAAAAAATAAGTGAAAACTAAGAGCTGACATTTGCTAAGGGTAGCTTTTAGTCTAACAAGGGGTGCCTTGAATCTAAAAAGATTGAGAACCACTGCTCTAGAGCAGGGATAGCCAGCTTGTGGTATTGCGTGCCAGATCAGAGAGGGCAGGAAGTAGAAAGCAGTGCAGCAGATTGGGCAGGGAGCACAGGGTAGGAAATGAAAGGGAGAGTAGCAGATCAGGCAGGGGAAGAGGATTACAGTGGCACTCAAGGAGTGTGCAGCGCTAATTTGTGGCAAGTCTCCCAAAAAAGGTTGGCTTCCATTGCTCTAGAGAATGGCTTACCTAAAGGATAATAATTTACTACTGTTTTGTTACTCTTGTAGCTAAAATGATGAAGGTCTTCCTGGTGGTCCAGGAATCAGCAGGAGAGCTTTAGGAGCACAGGGAAGATAGTCATCTTGTTCTCAAAGTGCATGCTGTGCCATACCGGCTGGGAGCAACAGTTACTTAGTCAGTCTTGCTCAGTCCCTGCAGCCATGGAATCAAGTCTTGTTGCTCTGTGGGAATGAGGTCAATCCAGAGACTGATCATAGGCAGGAGCTAAAGCATGCTCAGTACAGACAGTCTCCAGAGAACTGAACAGCCAAACTTAAAATGTGTCCATTGAGTTTGTGAAAATTCCAGTATATTCATTGGCATATAACTTGAGCTGTCTTCAGTTTCAACAGCGCACTCCAATGCATAAAGGTGATAAAGCTTCATTAAAATAGATGTATACCAATTTGTTATAATGGACAGAATAAGCCTTTTTTTGGGGAAGGTGGCATATAAATCTAATAAATAAAACTATTTTCCGCTAATCTTATTCTTGAAACAGTTTTTGAGGAAAATATCTAGACTTACCCAGTCTGAGGCCTACACTCTGGAGTTTTCAGCTGGAACAGCTGAATTTTTTATAATGGGAAGCTGAACAATTGTAGTTGAGCAATTGTAACTATAGGTGTTGCTACCTGCATTTCTTGTAATAGGGAACAATGGTGAGGTAGTTTGCTATTAAAGGAGTCCAGAGATGCAGGAATCCAGTTTGTGACAATTCAGATATTAGCATGTAAATTATCTTTAGTTTAGCTTTTTGCTCCGGGATGCTGCCTTTTCAACTTTAATAACTATTCTCAGCTGACAGGATCAATATTGATAAGTGTCTATTTTCCTTACCTAATAGAACAGTTCTCCAGATAGAGTCATTTAGAAAAAAAGTAAAGTAAAAATAGGGAGTTTACTGTGTACTAGTTATGTCTCTAAAAAAAAAAAAAAAAAAA
>NW_017728995.1:43074860-43081693 GCF_001723915.1 Gavialis gangeticus
TCTTTAAAAAAAAAAAAAAAAAAAAGTAACTACGAATTTGTAGACAGAACAACATGAAAGCTTAATCAGTAACAAAACTATGAACCACTCTATTTTCTGGACCTAAGGGAGATGTTTAAAATTGTAGATGTTCCATGATTCCAACTATGTCATATAAAAGCCATATTCTATCATAACCTTAACATTTCATCCAGGATTATGATGTTTGTCATGTTTTAAGGGACTGAACTCAAGGTTGTACCAAAATCTTTAAAATCTAAGCCAATTTTTAAAGTGTTTTTTCAATCACTAACTTATTTCCACAATAATCTTATTTTGGCCTTTATAAATTCAGAAAATGGAATATATTTGCAGAAATGTATTGGATAGACTTTTGTATATACATATGATCTTGAAAGCTATTTCTGAAAATTTGTCATTATATGTTATCATTTAACCCAATTTTTAAATCGTTTTCTTCCATATAGAGCAGATGGAGGAGTCAGTAACAATAGTTTTATAATGCAAATGACTTCTGACTTAATTAATAAGAAAATAGACAAGCCAGTAAACACAGATGCGTCTTGTCTTGGAGCAGCATTTTTAGCAGGTCTTGCTTTGGGTAAGTATGCTTGCTCCTTTCTGTCAAAATACCTGTTTAGTAGGGTTTTTTTCCTTCCTAATACATACATTGGTAAATGAAAAAAGTCAGTGGAACTTGTACATGGCTTTTCCATTTTTGATTTTTCCAGTCATAAATTCTCCTCAAAGAGTCAGGTGTCCCCCTTCACATTTTCTGTGTCACCTGGAAATCTAAAATCAGTAATACTTAACTCAGTGGTTCCTAACCTTTCTCCCCAGCCACCCCATTTCTAGTCTAACCCCAACATCTATAATTGAATTTCTGTGGGGCTCCACCCTGCTCGGGAACTGATGACTTGATTCTTATGTAGTACTCTTCATCCACATAGTATTTAATGAAAACACAAGTTTGGGGTACAAATACAAAAACCAAATTAATGGGCCACTGCATTTTTAATGCTTCAGCTTTGCAAACGCTTATTTGCTTAACTGTGTATAAGTAGGCTCCCTGAAGTCCGTCACAATGTTAGGCCATATGTCCACATAGGATTATGGTCTAAATTTGTAATCTGAGTAATTTAAGAAAATAATTTATTAAAATGTGACAGCTAGAAGGAAAATAAATGGAATCCAATTAATTGAATATTAGCAGAAAAAGATTCAACTTCAGTAAGACAGTCTCTATCTACATTATTCACCAGGCTCCAGTGAAAACCAAGAATTGTCAATTATGCAATGATCTTTATTAACGGACATTTGTAGTAATATATTTTGTTTGTGGATCTTTACTTCACTTAATTTGTTTAGAAATGTGAGTAATAAAAAGCTAAAATATTTAAAAAGCATAAATTAATATAAGAATTATTCAGTCACTAAAATAGTGTAAGGAAACCATGTGAAAGCACAGAAAGAATCCTTTACTACATTATTTTTAGATAAAATATATTTGATAGAATCCATAGATTTAGCATAGGCTTTTTAGGTAGTACTGAGTATGATTTGCCATTTATCCATTCTTTCAAGTAAGACAGTAGGAAAATGACCAGTGTTTATCTTGGTTCCCCTGGGTATCCCTTGAGAGGCACTGGAGTCTGCTGTTCCTATGGCTCACCTTCCTAGTATTGACAGAACCTACATGAACTTTACTGTACTAAAGCTGTTTCTTGAAAACCAGCTTAGTGAAACAGATGTACTGTTTTGTCAGGGTTCCCAGTTAAGTGGATTTGGTTGGAACGGATTCAGACTGTAAAAATGTGCATCCACTTCATTAAAAAAAAAAGTTTTTTTAATTAATTAGGAAATCATAATTCTTTATTATGCTTCTAAATTGGGTCTATTGGGAATAAATCTGTGCAATTCAACAACACAGTATTTGCAGCTGGGCTTGAGAATGAGCTTTGTGTTTGTAGGGGTTTGGACTGACAAAGAACAACTAAAGAAACTGAGGCGAACTGAAGTAGTTTTTGAGCCACAAAAGGACTCGAGAGAATACAGACTTGCTATGGATAGCTGGATACAAGCAGTACAACGTTCCCTGCATTGATACAGATGAACATTGTAATAATGGCTTTTTTTTAATGGACTACTTCTGCTAAACCTTGGAATTTAGAGGACATAACCAACATTTCCTGTGGCATATACACTAGGTCCTGCCATATGTCAAGAGCCTTCCCGCTGCTATAAAATTATTTACTACTACATATTGAACCATCCTACCCTTCTTATTACACCTCTTTATGATCTGCAGCAGCTCTGCTCCTTCAGTGAACTCCATAGAGGTAGCTCACATGATTGAATATTACTGCCATGTATCAGTGAGGGAGTGGTTACTGGGTCAGGGGATTCTCACTCTAATCATTGGGCAAGGAAGAAGCTATGGGAGTGGTGACAAAGGATGCTTCTTGTTTGCCTTTGTCAGACTGAAATTTGATAAATATGTTCTGTAGTGGGCTTCACTTTAAGATCACTTTCAAACTGAAGCCGGTGCAGAATATCACTGTCTAACTATTACAAGGGCATTTATTTTCTATGAAGGGCTCTCTAAATTGGAATTTACTTCCCTTGATCTGAAAAAGCCTGGATTTGATATCCTTTAGGGTATGCAGTAAGTAATCTATTTTTCTGGGCATTTCTGGGAGGAGCAGTTTTCTTTCCTTATGGTAGATGTTACTCTGTGAATTTACCCCTCTTGACTGTGGTGTATTAGATCATATTTTGACAGTCTGTTTGCATAAGGAGGCTTTTGTTCATGGTGCATGTTATGGCATTATGATTCCTAGGCCTTAGATGAGCAATATAGTAAGTCAAAATATAAAAGTGAACACTGATCAATACTAAATACTAATACTTTGTCCCCAAATTTTTGTAGCTAATGGTTTCCATCTGATACATTAATTTCTTTAATTTTGTAATAAAACGCATCATTTTGCACTTTGTGAGTTAATACAAATATTGTTAAAAGTCATTACAAGTACTGTGTCATTTAAAAAATGTCTGTAGCAATATTAATATTTTCAAAGCCATTATTATTGTGCTAAAGCTGAAACAAATGTGTCTATTTTTTTTAATAATTACTTTATTGATACTGTTTTTAAAACTGGAATAAAAGAACTAATGAATAAATTATATAGGAAGCTGTTATTCAAACCAGCATCTAATGATAATTTAGAGTCTTTATGTTTTGTTATAATTCCCTTTTTCCAAGAATGTGTGTGCATGATGTATTTATATTGTTTTACCTAATCTGGACTGAATCAAACTAGCTATATTTGTGGAAATGGTGTTCTTTGGTTCTGTTTCACATTAGGAATCTAGTGTTCAAAGACAGAACCTCTCTCTCCTAGAAGATCTGTATCCTGGTGTGAGGGGGAGATGGGTAGACATGAAGCTAGCTAACACAGACAGAGACTGAATTTGAGTAACTCGCAACTAGTCAAAAATCCAGTACAGTTTGTTTCCACCTTGTGCTTCAGAATGAAAGCTTCTGTTTAAGAAAGAACCAGACTCTTCAGCTTAACAAGATTGCTTTGTATCATGTCCTGAAACTGAAGAGGAGACCACTGGAAAACTTTCTTCTATGCGGGATCCTTTTAGGTCTAAAGGTGAGAGAGGCTATTTTATTGCCATCTAAAACAGCTGCTGCTTCTTCCATCCATCAGCATAATGGAATGAGAAGGCCTGCTGGAAAGTAAACAGGGAGCAACTGAGTGCCATTAACTTGCATCCCTGATTTGAGCTAGGTCCCTAACCCTGAAAGGAAAAGCCAAAGTTGGTCCCTACATCTTTCCTTCTTCCACTCTGTTAAATGTCAATATTGTTAATCTTCCAGTACTGTTCAAAACGCACAGCAAAAAGGGATAAGATCTATTCCTGGGTTAGGCTCAGAAAGGATAGCAACAAAGGTGATGTTGTGGTGGGTGTCTGCCATGGACCACCAGACCAGGAGGATGTGGTAGATGCGGCTTTCTTCAAACAGCTAGCAGAAGTTTCCTGATCACAAGTCCTCGTTCTTATGAGAGACTTCAGTCACCCTCCCAGTCACCTCCTGGGAGTGCAATACAGATGTGCGCAAGCAATCTAGGAAGATTTTGGAGACTGCTGGGGACAACTTCGTGGTGCAGCTGTTGGAGAGACCAACTAGGGGCTGTGCTCTTCTTGACCTGCTGCTCACAAACAGGGAAGAATTGGTGGGGAATGCAGAAGTGGGTGGCAACTTGAGCAGAAATGAGCACGAGATGATTCAGTTCAGGATCCTGAGGAAAGGAAGGATGGAGAACAGCAGAGTAAGGACCCTGGTCTTCAGAAAAGCAGACTCGGACTCACAAAACTGATGGGCAGGATCCCCCTGGAGGCCAGTCTGAGGGGAAGTGCATCCAGGACAGCTGGCTGCACTTTAAAGAAATCTTACTGAGGAACAAACCATCCCGATAAACAGGAAGACTAGCAAGTATGGCAGAAGACCAGCTTAACTTAAGAAGGGAACTTTTCAGTGAGCTAAAACACAAAAAGGAATCTTACAATAAGTAGAAACTTGGACAAACAACTAGGGAGGAATATGAGAGTATTACTTGGGCATGCAGGGGTGAGATCAGAAAGTCCAAAGCGCAACTGGAGTTGCTGCTAGCAAAGGACATATAGGGTAACGAAGGTTTTCTGCAAGTATGTCAGTAACAAGGAGGATCATGGAAAGCGTGGGTCCCTTACTGAAAGGGGGAGGCAACCTTTTGACAGGATGTGGAAAAGTCTGAAGTACTCGATGCATTTTTTACCTTAGTCTTCATAACCAAGGTCAGCTCCCAGACTACTGAACCTGGTAGCAGTTTGGGGAGGAGGTGAGCAGCCAACAGTGGCAAAACAACAGATTAGGGACTATTTAAAAAAGTTGGACATGTAAGTCTGTGGGGCCAGATGCAATGCACCCAAGTGTGCTGACAGAGTTGGACAAAGTGATTGTAAAGTCACTGGCCTTCTTCTTTGAAAACTCATGACAACTGGAAAAAGGCAAATAATAATGCTTATCTTTAAGAAAGGGAAGAAGCAGGATCCAAGCAACTATAGACAGGTCAGTCTCACCTCAGTCCCTGGAAAAAACATAGAGCAGGTCCTCAAGAAATTCATTTCTAAGCACTTGGAAAAGGTAATTGGGACCAGTCAGCATGGATTCACTGAGGACGAGTCATGCCTGACCAAACTGATTACCTGTTCTGATGAGATGACTGGCTCTGTGGATGCAGGGAAAGCAGTAGATGTGGTATACCTTAACTTTGGCAAGGTTTCTTGCAAGCAAACTAAGGAAGTATGGGTCCGATGAATGAACATCAAGGTGGACAGAAAACTGGCTAGATCATCAGGCTGGAGCAGTGGCTCCATGTTTAGGTGGCAGCCAGTATGAAGTGGAGTCTCCCAGGGGTTGGTCTTGGGGCTGTTTTCTTTCACTATCTTCATCAGCGACCTGGAAGGTGGGAGGGAGTATACCTTCAACAAGTCTGCAGATGACACCAAGTTGTGGGGAGTAGTAGATATGTTGGAAGGTAGGGCTGGGATTCAGATAGACCTAGACAAATTGGAGGATTGGACCAAAAGAAATCTTATGAGGTTCAATAAGAACAAGTGTAAAGTCCTGCAACTAGGACAGAAGAATCCTAAGCACCAATACAGGCTGAGAACTGACTTGACTGAGCAACAGCACTGCAGAAAAGGATGTGGCGGTTACAGTGGACAATAAGCAGAATATGAGCCAACGGTGCTGTTGTTGCAAAGAAGGCTAACAGCATACTGGGCTGCATTAGTAGGAGCGTTGCCAGCAGAGTGAGAGGAGTAGTCCTTCCCTTCTATTCTGTTTCCCCCCTTTATTCCTCCTCCCTTCCCTGCTTTACCTTTTGTCTAATTTCTACTTATTTACATTCTCACTGACACCCTCCCTCTTTTAGCATCTCATTCCTTGGAGTCTCAGAAGAGCAGAGACTCCCTATGCCTGAAGAAGGGTGATTGCCCCCAAAAGCTTGCTAAGAACTTTTTTCCAACCATTCAGTTGGTCTAATAAAAGTTCTCCAGCATCCCAGGATGCGCTGCTCTCTGCCCCTCCCCCCCATAGCGCCCTGGGGTCCTGGCCCCCAACCAGAGCTACTCGCAGCACCCCCCCGGGGCAAGGTCTAGCCCTGCGGGCAAGGGACAGTGTTAACCCTTAAGGTGCCACTGTTCTCAGCACCTCCCTACCCCATGCATGCAGGAACCGGCACCTGCGGCACGTGGCGACAGGCCCCGCTCCTGAGGCCGCCCCCAGGGCCGGGCTCGGCCAGGGCGCTGCCTGTCTTGGAGCAGTGCCCTTCACTATGCAAATCAGCGGGGGGTGGGGCGATCAAGGCCGTGCTCATCTCCCGCCACTGCGAGACCCGAGGTCAAAGGCAACCGGACACTCCTAGGGCGCATGCGCCGCCCCGACCCCCGGTTCGGTCCACGCCTCGGCCCCGCCCCGCCCCCGCCGGAGCAGCGACTGGGATTGGCGGGCGGATTGTGTACACACATGAGGCAGCGCCAATGGGCGGCTGCCGGCGCCTGACGTCAGGCGGAGGGCCGGCCAATGAGAGCGGGCGGTTGTCAGACGCCGCCAAGCTTGTGCGGGGGAGCTGCGCTGGGCTCAGGCGCCGGGTCCGGGTCAGGGTCCGTACCGCCGCCGCGGGGCCGCTTTCCTCGCCGGGCCCGCCGGCACCTGGTAAGGACGCGCCGAGCGCCGCGACCCCTGCCTGCTCCCGGCGCGGCGCCCCCGGGGCTGC
>NW_017728995.1:43081890-43089987 GCF_001723915.1 Gavialis gangeticus
CAGCGCCGGCGCCACCCGGTCTTGGCCCTGCGGCGGGGCCAGCCGGGTCCTTCCCGGCTCCTGGCGGCGGCGGCGAAGGCAGCGCCCGCGGTCGCTTTGCGCCGTCAGGGCCCTGGGAGGAGCTGGGCGTGGGCGGCTGCCGACGCGGCCTGGGGTCGGGGAAGGCTGAACAGCCCGTGGCTCGGCCGAGAAACGCGGCTCGGGGCTGGGGAGCCGCTCCTGCGCTGAGGAGGAAGTTGTTCGGCTGCCCAGAGCTTCACCCGCATCCTTGGTTCACCCCTGCATTGCCTGGGAATCCAGGCCTGGCCTCTTCGTGAGGCGGCTCTGCCTTCTAGGAAGGGCTTCGGCCTCCTGTGACGTCCACCTGGCTCGACTTGTGCCTAGAGTTGCCAACTTAATAGAAGAGTCAGCATAGAAACATAGAAAGGGGGTGTTTGGGGGCCTGTTTAATTATGCCAAAGCTTCTTTCTTCTTATTAAAGCAACTTGGCTTTCCTGAATTTGTTCCTCTTCAATAATTTAAATCCCCCTTGAAAATCTGGTTACATTTAGCAAAAATACTGTCTGGCGGTGACTGAGTCACACAGATGTTGCACCTAGTTCTTAGAAATTCCCCTGTAACTGGCTTGTGAGCTGGGAAGTAGATTCTGTTACCTGGCAAACCTGCCCTTGTATGCTAGGGTATGCTGATCCTGAAAGCAGCTTCCTTCTCTTTAGGTTAGATTGTGGCTAGTAAAACAGTTGATCCTCTGGTGACTGAGCTTTGTCTTTCATAGTATTCGCATCAAGGTGCTAGAAGTAAGTTTACCAGTGAGTTATCTGAACTGCCAAATGAGGTTACTTGTTTGAATCCTAGCACTGATATTTTGTACATATAGACACACTTAATGTGTGGAGCCCTTCTTCAGAATAGACTACTGGACATCTAGTGCAATGCCTAGATAGCAACTTGATCAAGCCCTAAGGAGAAGGCAAAAAGTAGGGTGCCTCACCCTAACTGGTTCAGAGAGGCATGAGCTTTGGTAGGCAACTACCTACTTAAATCAGATGCTCCGAATTAACTGACAGAAGAGAAATTATTTAATGGGAAGGAAGAAGCTACAACAGCAGAGGTGGTTACAAGAGGGGGACAACTTCCCCCCCCCAAAAAAAAATTGGGGGTGGAGGGGAGGGAATACAGAATATTTTCCCCATTCCCACCACTACCTCCCCAAGACAACTTTTCTTTCTTAACTTTACACTGGGATGACCTCTTGTAGCAGAGATGCTGATCAGATGGTACACCTGTGCCCTAAAATAAGAAGGAGAAGAAAAATGGTAACACGGGAGTTCCTCTTCATAGGACTGTTGTATATTAGCCAATTTCTAAAAGCAATCTTGTATTCAGCTATAAAACCCTCAAACTTTTATAACCACTTCCTGTTTGTGCAAAAAATCATTGCTGTAATACAAAAAAAGAAGAGGCAGTTTGATTTAAGTTATACTTCAGTGGATACAGTTTATAATCTTTATTAAGTTATACACCTGTCACTTATGTACTGCTGTTAACTCAGTGCAATGCAAGCTTTCTGCCTATCTTGCTACTTGTAGCCTCAGGTGAGCAGTTCAGGTCTTAGTATATTTAATATAATCTATCTAATATACTATCTGATTATTTATTACATAAAGTAGTTACCTTCTGATACCAACTGATGAGACAAAAACCCTGTGTGTTCCTCATTTTTTCATCATTCATTTCAACATGAAGCTGAAAAATTCTGTTCTTCTAGTACCATTATTTAGATGCTTAATGTGAAGACCTTTTTCCTTGGATGAGCAAGGCATTTTAGTGAATTACTGCACCTGTTAGAAAACTTCAGCTCTAGTCATCTTGTGAAACTTATCCTGTTGTTTTGTTCCTGGTGGGTGCTTTTCTACACTACAAGTTGTGTGACAGTTAATATGATTTGATATAATCTTTCTGCTCATCAAAAGCCTATTGCTAAAAGTATGGCAATTCCTAATTCCATTCATCTGGTTGTGTGAAGAAGCTTGCTTGATTTTAGGCTGTTTATTATAAACTGCTTCTAAGATGTTCAAGCAGAATGATGTTCAAAAGGTGCTTATTCTTATGTTAGAATTTAATGAATTTATTCTCTTTGCATACTGGATATAACTTTTTGGAGCTTCTTGTGCACCTGGAAAGTCATGAGCAACCTCAGATGAACTGAGGAAGGTGGTGTCAGCTTCATTCTGCTGTAGAGGAGAATCTACTTACAAGAACAGTACCAAAAAAAAAAATAGCCATAGAGTGGTGTAAGGGAGGTTCCTGGAGAACTTGATCAAATTCAGTAAGAAAGAATAAAGAGGGGATATAGCTGGGAAAGGGAAATTGTTTAGCTAAGTTGTAGCAACTGCAGTTAAAAATGTGACATACAACTAAACAGGCTCAGATTAATTGGGATGGTTTTATTGATGTTTCCTTAAAGGTTTTGGCATTGCATTGACTTTATTTGCTTTCTAAATGTGTGGCAGTGATTAGAGGAAAAATGTCTCATTCTCTGTTGGCATAATTTATGGGATCTTACTACTAGCTAGATGGTTGCACGAGTAGACTTTTGTAGACTAGTAGGTAGTGGATACTGAAAAGTAAAGACAAACACATTTTCTCCCTCTGGTCTCCTGCTATGAAATGTGTTCTTGAAGCTGGGCCTTGGCTGTATCACCATAATGTCAATGCGAAGTCAACAGGCCACACAAGTCCATGCTCTCTTAAATGTATACCTCAGGGGACTAATCCATTTTAGCTGATTTTTCCACTGAATTACTTAAATGTCAAAGTTAGGTACAAGTTAAATGAAACCTGGCAGTTTAAAAGGCTGGTAAGAAATATCAGTATGGTGATTTGAGGTTTCTTCTCTAACTCTCTAAAAGGTGGGGTGCAGAAGGTGGTGGAAATACTGAAACTCTGAATCATCTTGGCTTTTACACTTACAGTTGGCAACTAAATGTTTATACTTGTATAAAAGTGTCTTTTTTTAAGAGAAAAATGGTTTAATAAACTTAAAAATACAGCTGTATTGTAAGAAGATGGTGAAAGATCTCTGACCGGTGTCTATTTCTGTAGTTTTTCTGAAATAACTTTTTTGCCATAGTACCAATTTTTCTAGAAAATTGATGGTCTTTAATAAAAAGCATTTACTGCTTCATGAAATGCAAGTTGTGTCTTGTGTGGTTTGTATGCTTCTACTAGAAAAATATAGAACTCTCTTTAATTGAAACTAAATCCTTATTTCAATTCAGTTTGAAGAATATTATAGAAAAAAACTGTTAAACTACTTCAGTACCGGGGTAGGACTTAGCATAAAATCAAAGCTTTCTCATAGGATATCTTAATTCTAGTAAGAAGTGTGGTTTATTAAATAAAAAGTAAGAGTTATAAGAAGTGACTTCATCTGGTCAAATAGACTGAATTGTCAGAACTGAGAAATTCAGGCCTTTAGGTGCAGTTAGTAGAGGTAAGATTTCCCACAACCACTTGTCTGTCAGAATTATTAAAAAGCAATTAATCTTAAGAAAGACTTCAGAACAAGTTCTAGTAAATTCCAAAAATAAAGACAGCCAGTTGAACACATACACTGTATGCCTATAACAAGCTAGGGAAAGCTAGGATGCCAGCTGTCTAGAGCCTCCTGTTTCAGTGTCTGAACTGTTATCAGTTCAGACATGTCATTTCTGGCCAACTTGTTTTGTTGAGAAACTTTCTTGATTAGTTATCAAGGAAATATTTCTTGAAAATTAGCTTCAGTAGTGCCACACTTTCGGTCAGAACCTTTAAATGTTTGTCACCAAGCAAATGTTAAAATAATCAGCTTGCATTTAGCTCGGGTGACTATTGTAATAGAAAATCAAACCAGGTTTGATACTGTTCTAAAAAAAACAAATAAACAACCCCCCAAAATAGCAATATCTGTACATTTTCTATTGCCATATATTGCTATATTTTTTTTTTCTTTTAACTATGCAAGATGAAATTTCATGGGTACTTTATGAAACAGTCAAGAATGCGTAGTTTGAGGCCTGAGAGGGCTTGCATGTGAGCAGGTGCCTGGCTACTCAGTACTGTTAAGACAGTAACTTCTGCATGTACCCAGAAGCAGAGTTTTTTGTTTTCTGGGACACTTTATATTTTCCACCGTATTTCACACTACAAGGCATCTTATATTTCTTAATAAAGTGGCTGCTGAGTGAGGGTTGTCAGGATTGTGAGAGGCAAAGACTTTTTCAATTTTAAGCATTGAAACTTCAGATTCAACTAGTGTGTTTGGTAGGTTGACCATATTTCCTTAGTCTTAAAACAGGACTACCTTTCCCCAGTGGTACTGTAGTGCACTCAGCTGAGTGCACCAGAGAGTAACAGTCTGGGAGCTGCCAGGACTCCAAAATATTGACTTTGGTTCTATTCCTTTTGCAAGTGCCCGATTCCCCAACATCTTCTTCTGACATTAAATATTCTTCTTGGGTTTTATATTAAATGCATGTCTGCAGTTGACAATCTGTGCTTCATTAGTGCTGGTCTATAATTTGCTAGTGGTATGAGTGCATCAGTGTCTGATTTTAAATTTCTTTCAGAAGTTGCTTTTATATTTTTTTGCCACTCTGATCTAATTTATTTAGATAGCCACTAAGCCCCATTGTTGCCAGTGTCTAAACCAAAATCTCAGTGCCAACTTCTTGAGCTTATATCCATTGTCAGACACTCCTATATCAGGCTTACCATATGTAAGAAAAATAGATTTGATGTGTGCTATGTGCATGACCGGGAACATCTTCTATGAAGCCCTCTCAGATGTGAGGGGTTTTCAACCTTTTTTAACAAGTGTACCCCTTCTCTCAAAGTTTCTGCCTGGGTACCCCTTTATATTTTTTTTCTTGTTTTTTAAGGGGGGGGGGAGCAGATCATGGCCCCCACAATGAGGGAGGGAGTGGGGCTGGGACTGCACTGCCATGGTGGAGCATGGGACGGAGCTGTGAGTGGATTGTCCAGGGGGGCTGCCCAGTCAGGGTGGGGTGTGGGACTCAGCAGTGCAGGGAGTGGCTCCTGTTGCTATGTGTACCCACAGAGGGCATGGAGGTGTGTGCCCCCAGATCTGTGCGTGGGGCAAGTGTGAGCTGCTGGTGCAGACGGGCCAGCACCGGGTTCTTGCCTGCGGAGAGCTGAGCCAGGCTGCTCTCAGAGTGGATGATGGCAGCACTGGGAGAAAGGGTTGTGGGGACTACAGTGAATTCTGGAGTGGCTACAGCCCCTCCTGTAGCTCCCTTCCAGTACTGCAGCTGCTGCCTGCCCCAAGCACAGTTTGGTGCAGCCCTGGCCCCAGCCTATGTGCAGATCCGGGGGCATATACCCCCATGCCCTCCCAGGGTGCATGCAGCAGCAGGAGCTACCCCCTGCACAGCTCAGTCTGGTGCCCTGCCCCACTACCTCCCCCACTGCTGGGGCCTCAATCTGCACCCCCACAGGCACCTTCCCTCACAACACGCTTACCAGCTGGACCTGGCTGCTCTCCTGGCCACCTGTAATGACAGTGCATGCATGCAGCATTTATTGGACATACTAGTTCTGTGCACCCCCTACAGCCTTTTTAAGTACTCCTAGGAGTACCCCCGGTTGACAACCATTTGTCTATAGCAGTGAAGAAGCCAACCTTTTTGGTAGGTGGGCACCTTCCCTAAGTGCCACCTTGATCCCTCTCCCTTACCAGATCTGCTGCTTGGCGTTCTGCTCCCAGACCAAATTGCTGCTTTGCTTCCTGCCTTGGCTCTCTTGCCTGATCTGATGCTCATTCTGTTCCCATCCCCATCTGCTGCCTGTCCCCTTCCTCAGGCAGGGTGACTACCCCTGTTGTAGAACACATAAGTAATCCTTTTATTTTTTTCTTTTACTGTAGACAAATTAATGCTTATTTTTTCTCTAAGAACACAATTTACATATACCACAGATATGAGTTCTCTTGCTTAATCTGGACTGTGTTTTGTCATTTGTAGCTAACTTTGTTGACATTATATTGACAGAAACATCAAGAAAGTCTATCTTTGATATTCATGAAACCTTTTTAATAGCATCTTTGTCTTAATTTTTTAAGGCTCACTATATTGGTGCTTTCAAACAAATTCTGTTTAGTACTGAAACAACACCCTTGTAATGGAAATAGGTGCCTGGGCTACAGCTCTTCCAGTGGTCATATGCTAATAGCTGTAACTGCTGTGTGCAGGATCTCTTTCTGCACCATTGCTCAGACAGCTGTCCCTATTTTCTCTGGAAGTGGACAATTTTGTTTTCTTTCTCTCTTTATTTGTTAGGTACTCCAGAACTTTTTATCTGCATCCATTAGATTTCTTCCTGGCTTGTTATTCAGTTTTATAAACTATAGAGTTGTTGCAAGGGAAAATTTTTAGAGGGGGAGCTGTTTGCCTGGCCCCTTTTGGCAAGAACAGTAAATTGCCAGTTTATATTGGCCATCATAAAATAGTTAAGCTTTTTGCATCTAGAAACTGAAGCCATAGCTGCCTTTTCTATATGAGTATACTGACACTTAGTTCTTGTAGACATGTATAAAGTCCTTGGAGGTACCTATGAATAGCCAAGTATCTGTGAACCTGTGCCTCTTTAATGCCTTAAATGTCTTGGACTTTTCAGAAAGGCTAGTGAAGGATTGGACATCCTTATACTTTCTCAAGCTGAGGTTCAGCAGCTGAATTAGGTGGATATTTCCCTACCTAAGTCATAGTTCTGAGGAATTTTTATATCCTTTCCTTGTCTTGGAGGTGGGCATGTAATTGGTGGTTTCAGTCTTGCTGCAACTTACCTGTTCATTGTTCTGTTCTCTTCCAAATAGATTGTTTCTGTTGTAGAGAGGTTTGTTCTGGTCCTTCTTCAGACTGTATTAAGCCTCTGGCCATGTTCTTACTGTCTTTCTTTCAGATAACAATGTTCTCCGTGTAGACTGTAGTACTCTATTCGCTACTAAAATCATACTCATAGGGCTGGAAGGGACCCCGAAGGATCATTGGGTCCAGCCACCTGGATGAGCAGGAAAGACATCTGGGGTCAGGTGACTGTCCAGTCTTCCCCTGAAGACCACTAGGGTAGATGATTGTACCACCTCTTGGGGGAGCTTGTTCCATAGTTTGGACACCCTGGTTGTGAAGAAGTTTTTTTTCCTAATGTTCAGCATGAAACTATCTTCCAGGAGTTTGTGGATGTTGTTTCTAGTTTTCCCCCAGGATGTCCTGGTGAACAGTTGTTCACCAAGCCCCTGCTGTATACCTCTGATATAGTGGTAAGCTGCAATCGGGTCCCCTCTCAGCCTTCTTTTCTTTAGGCTGAAGATTCCAAGTTCCCTCAGCCTCTCTTCCCTTAGATGTGAAGCTGGCCGCAGTGTGGATTAGCTCTGCTCATCCCGAGGCAGCCACCCTGATTTGCACCCCACCCCAGGACAGTCCTGCTCTTGAGCTTTAGCACATCCTAAAATGTTGTTGTCTTCTAGTGAAACACCTTAGGTGCCAACATAACCAAAGTGGTAGTATGTGGAATCAGTGCTTTTTGAAAAGATATATTGCCAAAATGTTGTTGTATCCTGGGCAGAAATGATATGTGCTATCAGCTTCATTCTGTGTTTCTGTCCTGCTAACTAATGGCTGATTGATTTGGATGCATCTGTAAGCTAAATGTTCCAGCTCTTTCTACAATGACTTCCAAGTTTTACCCTCTCTGTTCTGCTTGCAGCGGTTCCCAGAGCTATGAGCTTACCTTGCTCCTGTCTTGTTTTAAAGTGTAAGGGAACCTTTTTTGGGGGGGATGGACGGGTGTTGTGGGGTGGTTGTACTTCTAGCTCTGTTCAGTACTCTGAGGGTGCATGTAAACGAGACTAATCTACTGTGCAGTAAAGCATCACTATGTAACCGTGAGCTGAGTCCTGCAGGCTGTCCTGTGCAACTGGGAGATAGTTTCTAGGGTTGGAAGGGACCTGTGAAACTGAGTAGATCATCTAGTCTGATCCCCTGGCATGGCAGGAAAGAGTACTGGGGTCAGACAACCCCAGCAAGGTGTACATCTAAC
>NW_017728995.1:43092338-43097814 GCF_001723915.1 Gavialis gangeticus
AACATGATGCCCTGTTTGCTGCTGCCAGGTGGAGGGCATGGAGCATCCATGGTGCAGCTGCCACATGCTCCCAGGACAGCGTCCCCTGCCAGCCTGAGTCTGCCCTCCCCATGGAGACCTCTGGTACCTGGGCAGATGCATCTGGAGCTTGCAGCTCCCCATGGCTGCTGCAGGAGGTCAGAGCAGGGCAGGAGCAGGCAATCTTGACGGGGGATCTAGTGGCTGCTATGGGAGGATCTAGTGGTTGTTTACAAACTGGTCAGAGGGGACCAGCAGGCACTGGGGGAGTCCCTGTTCCTCCGAGCACTGCCAGGAATGACAAGAAATAACAGTCACAAGCTGGCAGAGGGTAGATTCAGGCTAGATATCAGGAGGTGCTACTTCACTGTCAGGGCAGCTAGGATCTGGAACGAGCTTCTAAGCGAAGTGGTTTTGGCTCCTACCCTGGGGGTCTTTAAGAGGAGGCTGCATGAACACCTTGCTAGGGTCGTTTGACCCCAGTACTCTTTCCTGCCATGGCAGGGGGTTGGACTTGATGATCTGCTCAGGTCCCTTCTGACCCTACCAACTATGAAACTGTTAATCCTATAAGGAACAAATCTGATTCCAACAGGATGCACGTGTAGACACTTTCCCAGGGCGCTCTTACTGTGCAGTAAGTCTAAATAGCATTAATTCTACATGTAGATGCACCCTCTGAGTATCCCTAACCCCTGGAAGATGTTTTCAATCTATTCCTCAGTTGTTTGGGTCCTGGGCATCCTCTTGATGAGGGATTGATTCACTTGGAAGTTTAAAAAAAACAACCAATTCTAGTTCCTTGAGAGTTGCTTAGAATTTTCCAAGAGTAATTATGAGTCTTCCAGTAATCTCTTTCTGAGCCTTGTCTTATTTCCATTAGTCTTCTGCTAGTTCCCAGGATTGCAAGATTGACTCTTCAGCCTCAAATTGTCACAGACCCTTTTGCAATTCTCTCTCTTTTTACCCTTTGTGTAAAACCTCTTGTTTCATTTTTATTCAAAGTGCAGTATTCAAATATCTTTACTCCTGCTTACAGTTGTCTACCTTCATTAACTTGAAATGGTTAAACCTCAAGTGCTTCAGAACTGGTTACTGTCAAATAATACTTTTTTCAATGTTGTGTGGTTGGCTTATACTTTTTCCTGGAACTCGATGGTTATAGATGCAGGGTGAAGTACTCTTTGAACTTCATCCACTTACCCTCTATACTTTCACAAGGATTGAAACTTAGAAGCTTAAGTGTTTAGTTCTGCTACTCAGGATATTATTTTTAATCTTTGCATTACATCAGTCTCTCTTTATTAAGCCCTTTTCTCAGTGTTCTTCTTGTAGTACTGCCTCTATTAATACATGCCCCTTTAAAATCAGCTACTTGCAGGAAAAGCAAGGAAAATCTGGGGTCCCAGATGCAAATGGACTCAAGCTGATGTTTCTTTTGATGTCATGTACACTTATTTTGTTTCTCTTTTTATTTTAAAATAGATGTTAACCCTCTGTAGGTAAATGTTATGGCTTGTATCCCATGTTCTATATCCAAATGATTAAGCACACTTTTTAAATTTTTGCTTAGCTGTCTTTTGTAAAATATAAATAGGAAGAAAATGAAATATCCGATATACAAGCAAAACTTAATATGTGGGCAAACCCTGAATTTTATGAGCACCTACCATGAAATATATGGATAAAAGCAACTGGATGCTGTGTTTTCTAAAATGATCACAACATGCTTAGTTTAAATAAAGTAGAATTTCTGAGAGGTCCCAGTTTGTTTATTAGCAAGCCTGTAATTAAGTTGTCACTCAGGAAACTTAGGGATTTTTTCCCCCCCTTTAAACTAGATACACTGATTAGTAATACTTTCAGTAAAGGTTGTTTTTATGACAACCTTTACTTCATTTGGGAACTGAATATGGTAATATATTTGGAGAAACAAGATGGCAATAGTCTTCCTATAGAGAGAAAAATCTGATAAATGCTTGGGCAATTAAGGACTCTGCTGGTCTGAAAACTGACACAGCTAAGCAGCATATGTGTAACAGGTGGTCTAATCCATTTAGCCACTGTGCATAAATTAGTGGTTTAAAATTGAGTTTGTACTGATTAATCCTGGAACCTTTTTGTTACTCTGTGGCCTTCTTGAAATCAGTCTTGTTCTGCACTGGGCTGAAGTATAGTAGCACCAGAGCTGTGTACAGAACCCAAACTTGTATCTTCTAGGACAGATGTTTAAACAAACACACACACAAATGTATTCCAAGTGCTACTTTCCTTTTCACAGATACTGCCAAGCTAGTAGTGGTAGAGTGAGTGTGATTATGCATACTGCTGCTACTGCTAGGTCTGCTGCATCTGTGAAAAGGAAAGTAGTACTTGGAACACATTAAAATAAGATTCACATTGCAATTAACAGGAGCTATTAAATTCCTTGGCTAAACAGATTGTTCCAGTACCTTTTAATCATATATGTAAGTACTGTATCTGGGTACAGATCGGTATTCAGATACTTAGTAGAATACAGGCAAATTGTAATATTACACTTCATTAATCCATAGAGTAGCAGAAGGACCTGGTTCTGTTACTCTGAAGTTGTGAGAGCGCAATTAGTTGGATACTAGCATCATAAATGGCACATGACTTCTTGAAGACTGTTGCAGAGGATTATTGGCTTTTATGCTGGAGAGTTGATGTATGTTGTTCATCTTTTTGGAGACGCAGTGTCCAAGATGCTGATCTGGAATTTGTGCCAACCTAATTTTAAATTGAGGAAGAAAGTAGCTGTAACATGGTCACTGAAACAAAGGAATACATAGAAATAGTTCCCCTCCACCCCCTCCCCTTTCCAGTTTAAGCCTGTATGTAGTTTTCAGGTGTAAGTTTGTTAAACAAGTCTGGTTAAGTTAACAATTAGACAGAAGTTACGTCAGTATGTGATGGAACATATTGTATGGCATGTAAACATCCTGTAACTTGTGCTATATGTTTCCAGTAAATTAGTTGTATTTCAGAGCTCTAGTATTAGTGAAAGTTCAGCGTTGAACAAGCTTTTTTAAGCTATAGAAGTAGGATCAGTTTAAGTTGTGGGTTTTTATTGCACTAGGTAACTCGGTTGGACACAGCTATCCCTTAACTAAATTGATAACAAAACAGGGTCTTAATTTGTTATAGCATGTAAGTATTGAAACCAAACTTTTGACTTGTCCTGGGAGGTCTGCCAAGTTGAAGTATAAGCCTGTAGGCTTAAGCTTACAACAGTTTTTGTCTTGTTTGAGTATCTGTAATGAAAATTCCTTGGTTGGTTGTTTGGTTAGCTGTTTGGTTACACTCTCTTTAAAAAAAAATCCTAAATTCACAGGAAACAAATACCCCATGCCCTAGGACTGTAGATTTAGCTTCTGCAAAAAACAGTGGGAACAAAAAAGTCAAGTTTTTACATTTCTCTATCTGCTTGGTGCAAGCTGTCAAGTAGCAGTTGGGAATAAAAAGAATCTATGTTTTGAGGCCATCTGTGTGGGTTTCTTTGTCTGGAACTGACAAGAGGTCCTGGCAGATGGTGGGGTCACAAAGTTTAGCTGCTTGAGCTTGACAAAATGTGTTCATAAAACTGGAAGAATACCAACTGTTCCTACTGGCCAAAGAGAGCTCGGTGACAAAAGACTAGCAGAGTTTTTTGCAGGAAGCCTCTGGATAATTAAACTTACAGAACTTATCCTCTAAAAATACTAAGCAAACTAAAACCATTTAGCAACTACATACTTTTCCTAGCTTCAGTGTACTATCAATAACTTAAAAGGCTCTTAAATGTTAGAGTAGATGGAGAACTTCGAAGAAGTTAGGGGCAAATTCTATCAAATGCTGAAATGTTTCATGCAAATTGAAAATCCATAGCTGTCTATCCACCCAATTTTTTATGAGGAGAGAGGAGGGGGTGAGTAGGGAGAGCAAACAATGTTAATGGAGAGTAAGATCCCAATCCCATTTTCAAGATTGATGTTGGGGTGCAGTTCTGCCTCTCCCTCACCCTTTGGACCCTTGTAGAGAGGTGGTGGACATGTTATGTAGGGTTTCTGAATCTCTGCACTTCTAGAACCACAGGTTCAGTACCCCTTCCCTGGACTTTCACCCCAACCTTTTATACTGTGTCCTATGTCAAGTTACTTCATGAAGTAGAGGAGATATGAAGGTTAATTGGTATAGCAGTTCTCCTCTCCACCCAAAGAAATTGGGTGACTAACAGCTTTGTGATATAGAGAATATTAAGAATTTCCTTTGTGCTTCAGTTGAAATTCCTGCTCAATAAAAAAAATAATTGAATTCAAGCTTAAGGTTTTTATTGCTATAGTTTCTGATCAACTTTGAGGGGTGGGGAGGATGGGAAGGCTCTGGCCATGGCAGCGAGGGCTCCCCCCCCACCCCACTCGTGGGTTTGCGGAGCCGGCTAGATGGGGAGGAATGCAAAACTTTTTGCTAAACTGGTCATCTTCCAGTTTCTCTTGCATCATGTTTTAACTTCAAAAAATAACTTCAAGGTGTTTACTACTTAAAGCATATGTGCTTAATGGTGAGGTTTTTGCCAGTTGTTGAACTAGTCCTAACATTCAAGTGATACTATCACATTAATTTCCACGTTTTCCTTGCCTCCCAAAATATTTCTTTATTAGATTTATATGCTACCCTTTCAAAAATGGGTATCTAAATAAAAGTTCTTAAGCAATTTTGTCCCTGAGATTAGACTCTTTTTTTTGAGAAACTTATACACAAAATGGAAACGCTTCTTTTTTTTATTACCATTTTTGGTGATTACTCATTACTTTGTCCTGTGGGCATTGAAAATAGAATAGTTAACTTTCTTAATTCACTTGTGCTGGTGCCTCAAATCAGAAAGAATGAATGAAAACAAGAGTGCACTTTTTGGATTGCAATGCAACTGAAATTTGATAATCTGTTGCAATTAATGTGCATCTGGAAATGGCTTCCTGTGATCTTTACATTTTTTTGTTACAAAACTTTTTTCTTTAGGAACTGATTTTGACTTTAGTGTTTAAGATGTAGCCACTTGGGATTGTGTTCAGTACTCTTCTTGAATGGCTTCTTAAAATCAATCCCAGTGATTTTAAATTAGGGGCTATGTTTCTGTGTACCTAGCACAAGTCATGGCCTGATCCTCTTCTGTAGTATGTTATTAGATCTGGGTTGAAGTCTAAAGACTTGGCCCTCTGAAGCATTATGTGGGACCTGAGATGCAGTGGTAACTGCTCTGCTGCTGCTGGGCTCCAGAAAACTCAGCACCTAGCATTCCATTAGATGGAGGATTTCTGAGAGATTAGTCTGTATGAAGGACCTGGGAGGGATGCATGATACTTTGCACAGGCCCTTCACAGCTCACAGTCTGTGTTTGTTGTAGATGATAGTTTCATAATTGGTAGGGTTGGAAGGGACCTAAGCAGATCATCTAGTC
>NW_017728995.1:43098800-43101020 GCF_001723915.1 Gavialis gangeticus
GCCCTCCAGCCAATTTGTGACCCATCTGACTGTGTAGGCTTCGACACCACAGACGCTTAATTTTTTTTTTTTAATGAGGCTGGGGTAAGAGTGTTGAAGGCCTTCCTCAAGTCCTGAAAAACTGTCCACCGCTACACCTGCCTCCAAGCCTTTTGTGACCTGGTCATAGAAGGCCACCAGGTTAGTCTGACAGGACCTGTCTCTAATGAACCCATGTTGGTTGCCCCTAAGCATAAACTCCCGTGCTGGTCCCTTGCAGATGTGCTCCTGGATAATTTTCTCAAAGAGCTTCCCCAGGACCGAGGCAAGACTAACAGGCCTATAGTTTCCTGGGTCCTCTTTCCTCTCTTTTTTGAAAATGGGGACCACATTGGCCCTTTTCCAGTCCTCTGGCACCTCACCAGAGCACCATGAGTGCTCATAAAGCTGTGCCAGGGGTCCTGCAATGACTTCTGCCAGTTCCCTAAGCACTCTGGGATGGAGGTCATCAGGACCTGCTGATTTGAACACATCTAGTCCCTCCAGAAGTTCCCTGACTAGGTCCTCACTGACCCTAGGTCTGTCCAGAATCCCAGTGGGCAGGAATCCCCCTGCTCAGAAAAATGGAAGCAAAGAATCTGGTAAAGAAGTTAGCATTGTCATCTGGTGCCACCACTAGATTACCAAGCGTGTCCTGCAGAGGCCCCACATTATTTGGCAATTTCTTTTTACCCCCCTACATATTTAAAAAAGGATCTTTTTTTGATATCTTTGATCCGGATTGCTAGTCCCAGTTCCATCTCTGCCTTAGCTTTCCTAACAACCCCCTTACAATCTCGAGCCAAGGAGGTATAATCCTCCGTGGTGATGGCCTCTCCCTTCCATTAGGTGTATGTCTCCTTTTTGGCTTTGAGGCTGAAGTGGAAATTCAGATAGGATTACTGTTTGGTTATCAGAAGTACTTTATTTTGTACGGCCACGGGAGAAAAAGCAAGGGGCAGCTAATTCTCAACGAGAGTAAAGCACAGACTTCTTTATATACTGATAAGTCGCATACAGATCTGCCCACCCTGTAACATAGTCTTGGCAGTCTGACAGCGACTCATCCTGGTGTCTTGCTGAACCAGGCGCGTTTTCTCAACCTGTTTCCTGATAAGCTTATCTTGAAGGCCGCTGTGTTGTTCCTGCTTGGCCTTCACCCACATCCCCCATCCTGCCTCGACATGTATACACTTCTTTCAGTACTCTTCCATTCCTCATCATTCCCCCCTTGTAAGCGCTTGTACTTACACCTCTATATTCATAAGGCCTTTGACACTTTCTTGTCGTTTGCACTCATAGGCCACCTCCTTGAGCACCATCATATGTAACTTGGTCCTAGAGAATCTAGAAACGCTCTGCAACTGTCTCCTAATGGTGTGGAGGTCTTTTTCCACTCAGTGCTGATTGATCCAGGTGCAAGTACGGTTCACAACCACACATACCCCTCCTTGGGCGGCTAAGAGATAATCCAAAGCCATACAGTTTTCGGTAGCCACCTGTCCTATCTGGGTGATTTTTATCATTAAGAGCTCCTAAAGGATCGATGCTGGCATTAAAAAATTTCTCCATAACTCCCGAAATGTTTACAGTGGTCTTTTCTAATTCAGCTACCCCCAACCAAGGGAGAAATGCCTTGGTAAATTGATGGAATCTGGTGGGTTGGTGAACCAATGGGCTTTCAACAGCTCACCTATGTCTGGGCAAACCAGGTGGGAGATTAGACACCTCATGCCAAGAGAGGCTTGGGTGTAAATTGAACTCCAGGACAAGTCTTCCCAGGGTACAGGTGCTGACCCAATGCCATGGCAAAATCTTGTGGGCATCATTCCTGTATAGCCAGAACGAGCCTGGAGCGGCTATAGTGCTCAGGTCCCTACAGGTCATGCTTCCAATTCGACACTTCCAATTGACCTATAAGGCCTGTAACCTGATTTGGGGTGTGGAGCTGGTATCGGATGGAAAGGACCTTGCAAATGTGTTGGACCACCTGGCCAACAGTGGGAGCCACAGTCCAAGTCCAGGGAAAAGGGTAGACTGAAGCGGGGCAGCAGGTCAAAAAGAAGCTTTTTGGTCACAGTGAGGGCATCAGCCCATCGGCAAGGGTATGCCTCAGGCCAACCGCTAGAAAGGCAGACAGTGACCAACACATACTTCCAGGGTCCTGACCTGGGCAACTGGATGAAGTCCATCTGGAGATGG
>NW_017728995.1:43106020-43110002 GCF_001723915.1 Gavialis gangeticus
TGTGGTTAAAGACCTAAAGCTTTGTGGAATGCATGTGGCTGCTGGGGTGGTCAGCCAGGATTGTGTCACGGACACTGGTGACCAAAAATGGGCAGCCACGATGAAAAAACCGGGGACGTACCAATGGTGGTCAGCTTCAGCTACCATTGCCCCTTTGGCTGAATGGGCCACTGAGTGGGCCATTTGAGCCAAAAGGGATAGCAGGGCCTGGGGGCTACAAGGCGACCAGACAGATGCCACCACAAGGAGTCGGAGTGGAGAGAGCAGCCCCCAGAGATCCAGGCATCCTTTTTGGCGTCTGGGGTGACATCCTGGAGAAAGGGAAGGTCAGGGGAGATGGGGGAAGAGAGGTAGAGAGCAGCCTGAAGGACCGGAGAGTTCTGACAGGGTGGCAGTCTTGGCCACCATGTCTGCCCTAGTGTTTCCCAGAGGCACAGGATCATCAGTAGCAGTGTGTGCTTTGTGCCATAGAACAGCAAGGGTGGAGGGAAGGAGAATATCATCCAGGAGAGCAGTAATAAGGCGATTGGTGAGAGATGAGAGTCCCAGCAGAAGTAAGAAAACCCTGCTGTTTCTAGATCTGTCCAAAAGAATGGCAGACACCAAAGGCATAGTGAGAGGCTGTATAGATATTAGCAGATTGTTCAACGGTAAGGTGACAGGCACGAGTGAGAACAATGAGTTCAGCAGCTTGAGCACTAGTAACAGAAAGAGGAGCGTATTCAATAACAGTATGGTTGGAACAGACAGCATAGCCAGCTCAGAGAATACCGTGATTATCTCGAAAACAGGAGCCATCAATGTAGAAAATGAGGTCAGGGTTAGTCAGAGGGGTATCAGAAAGATAAGGATGGGGAAGAGAAACAAAGTCCACAAGCTGAATGCAGTCATGGGGTTGGCCGTCTGAGGGTGAAGGAAGAAGAGAGGCAGGATTGAGGGGATCACAGCGGACAAGGGCCACGTGGTCCACAGCCAGGAGAACCACCTCATAGCGGGTTAGATGGCCAGGGTACAAGTGCTGAGTCCTACCACACTGGAGGGTGAGGACAGCGTGCAGGACAGCAACAGTAAGGGGGTGTCCAAGGGCAAGGTTGTCAGTTTTAGAAACCAGCAGAGTGGCAGCGGCAATGGCGCAGAGACAAGGAGGGAACCCGGAAGTGACTGGGTCAAGGGAGGCACTATAGTAAGCAATAGGACAGTGTGGGGAGGGTCCAAAAGTCTGAGTCAGGACACCAGAGGCAGTGCCTTGGTGCTCGTGGCAAAAGAGAGTGAAAGGCTTAGAATAATCAGGCAGACCTAGAGCGGGGGAAGAAGAAAGGGCTTGCTTGAGCTGACAGAAGGCAGATTCATGGACGTTGTCCCAGGGTAGTGGGTCAAGGGAAGAATCACAGGTGAGAAGGGTGAGAGGTCTAGAAAGTCCAGAATAATTAGGAATCCGCTGTTGGCAGTAGTTGGCAGCACCTAGAAAACCACAGAGTTGGTGTTTAGTCTGCGGGCGTGGGAGGGAAAGAACAGCAGAAAATGATCAGGAGGCAGGTGATGGGTACCATGAGAAATGATGTAACCCAGGTAGGTAACAGAAGTCTGACAGAATTGGAGCTTAGAGTGGTAGGCTTTGTGGCCCCGTGCTGCAAGTTGTTCTAAAAGAGCGACAGTCAACTTGGCAATGAGGGAGGGTATCAGAACAGAGGAGCAAATCATCTATGTATTGGACTAGCACAGAATCATGAGGCAATTAGACTGTATCGAGGTCAGACTTGAGAAGTTGGCTATGTATGGTGGGCGAGTCACAGAAACCTTGAGGCAGACGGGTAAAGGTGTATTGCCGGCCCTGGTGAGTAAAAGCAAATAAATACTGAGTCAGGGTGAACTGGTATAGAAAAAAAAGGCATTACAGAGATCCACCACAGAAAAATAGAGTGGAAGCAGGTATTTGAGAAAATATAGTGGTGGGGTTGGGTACCAGAGCTATCAAGGGAATCACAAAATTGTTAATTGCACGCAAATCTTGGACAAAACGATAAACAGGCAACCCCTCAGGTGTATATTTCTTCTTTCAAACTGGAAGGATCGGGGTATTACAACAAGAACAGGTAGGTACAAGGACACCCTGTTCTAGGAGACCTTGTATTACAGGAGCAATGCCTCTGGAGGCAGCAACTGATAGCAGGTATTGCAGGATCGATGGGGGAGACGCTCCTGATTTAACTTTGATAGAAACTGGGATGGCACCCTTGAAGTCCCACATAGGTTGTGGAGTGGGACCAAAAGGACTCAGGAAGGTGAGCGAATAGTTCCTGTTGCAACGACGAAGAATTGGGCTCAGGTTCCTGTTCCATTAGTGTCATCATAAAGGCAGGAATTTGGGTTTGGGGTAACATGAGGAAGACCCCATCTGGAGAACAGTGAACTGTTGCCCGCAATTTGCAGAGAAGGTTTTGCCCCAACAGACTTAAAGGCGCAAGGACTCAGCAAAAAGTCATGTTGCTCAGTAAGGGGACCCAAGGTAAACGAAAGCGACTGTGTAACGGGGTGGTCAATGGGCTGATCCCCAATACCTACAGCAGTGATTACTTTACCAGAAATGGGAACCTTAGAAACAAAACCAGATCTAAGCATAGCCAAAGAAGCACCAGTGTCGACAAGAAAGGGAACAGTTTGTCCTCCCACAGTAACAGGTATCGTAGCATCGGAAAAGGTAGAAAGTAAAGGGGCTAGAGTCTCTGGGTCTTGGCTATCCTAATACTGATTTTCAACTTCGAGGCACTGGAGAGGAGCTGGTCCGGGCGGCGGAGCTCGGTGGGCACGTGGCTGAAATGGGGCACTAGCTGAGAGTGGGGGCCCCCGAGGTTTATTCGGGCACTCATTCTTCCAATGGCTTTTTTGTTTACAGTAGCTGCAGACATCGTTGGGAATGTCAGAGGGACTGGGTGGTCAGGCCAAGCAAAATGGTTCTGTGGGGTGCCGGGGTCTGGCGCCACCCTGGAGATCTCTGATTTGCAAAGCCATCAGTTTGTCCCGAGCCTTTGATTTTTGCTGCTGGGCTCTAGTATAGAAATGAGTGGCAGCAGCCAAAACTTCGGTGAGGGGTTTAGTTTCCCACCCAATCACAGTGTTTTGCAGGGACTCAGAGATCCTAGGTAACAGCCCTAAAACAAAGGTCTGAATGATCATGGCAGGGAGGCTAGTTTCTGGGTCCTGACTGCCAGAATGTGCCGTAAAGGTTTGGACCAGGTGAGAATAGCAGTAGGCAGGATGTTCTTCTGGCTTTTGCTTCTTAATTTTTTCTTCATTATCCTTATAGGAAGACACAAGGGAGCGCTTATGGCGCTTTTCGGACTCGTCTTCCCATAGGTACCAGGCTTCCATTTGAACAGGGTGCTTGCTTTCCAAATTTTCTCGGAGATGCTTGAGGATATGATGATCCCATGAGCCATCTAGGGACCAGCACATTTGGGGTCATCTATCACAATGGGGCCACATTGGTATACCAGTTCCATTTAATTAAGTACTGCATTGACTGGGGCCCATATTTCAGATGCATAAACCGGGCAGGATCCCATGGCGGGACCTCAGAGGTCCCACTACCCATTGTCACGCCTAGGACTTACTGACACCGAAACAGGCAGGTACTCACCCTGGCCAGGGATTTTTCCAGAGCTAAACAGACGGATGGTAGATCAGGGTCCGGGGTGTTGAGGCCACAGAGCCGAAGAACCGAGTCGAGGATAGCCTTCTCGGAGTGATGGAGTTGAAGAGCCAAGACAAGGGTCTCACTTGGAGCAGTCTGTGTGAGGGCGCATCCCGGACGAGCCCCCAAGATAAAGTGGAGATTCAGATAGGATTACTGTTTGGCTATCAAGTGCTTTATTTTGCATGGCTATGGGAGAAAAAGCAAGGGGCATCTAATTCTCAATGAGAGCAAAGCGCAGACTTCTTTATATACTGATAAGTCGCATACAGATATGCCCACCCTGTAACA
>NW_017728995.1:43115002-43122133 GCF_001723915.1 Gavialis gangeticus
CACCCAATCACAGTGTTTTGCAGGGACTCAGAGATCCTAGGTAACAGCCCTAAAACAAAGGTCTGAATGATCATGGCAGGGAGGCTAGTTTCTGGGTCCTGACTGCCAGAATGTGCCGTAAAGGTTTGGACCAGGTGAGAATAGCAGTAGGCAGGATGTTCTTCTGGCTTTTGCTTCTTAATTTTTTCTTCATTATCCTTATAGGAAGACACAAGGGAGCGCTTATGGCGCTTTTCGGACTCGTCTTCCCATAGGTACCAGGCTTCCATTTGAACAGGGTGCTTGCTTTCCAAATTTTCTCGGAGATGCTTGAGGATATGATGATCCCATGAGCCATCTAGGGACCAGCACATTTGGGGTCATCTATCACAATGGGGCCACATTGGTATACCAGTTCCATTTAATTAAGTACTGCATTGACTGGGGCCCATATTTCAGATGCATAAACCGGGCAGGATCCCATGGCGGGACCTCAGAGGTCCCACTACCCATTGTCACGCCTAGGACTTACTGACACCGAAACAGGCAGGTACTCACCCTGGCCAGGGATTTTTCCAGAGCTAAACAGACGGATGGTAGATCAGGGTCCGGGGTGTTGAGGCCACAGAGCCGAAGAACCGAGTCGAGGATAGCCTTCTCGGAGTGATGGAGTTGAAGAGCCAAGACAAGGGTCTCACTTGGAGCAGTCTGTGTGAGGGCGCATCCCGGACGAGCCCCCAAGATAAAGTGGAGATTCAGATAGGATTACTGTTTGGCTATCAAGTGCTTTATTTTGCATGGCTATGGGAGAAAAAGCAAGGGGCATCTAATTCTCAATGAGAGCAAAGCGCAGACTTCTTTATATACTGATAAGTCGCATACAGATATGCCCACCCTGTAACAGTCTTGGCAGTCTGACAGCGACTCATCCTGGTGTCTTGCTGAACCAGGCGCATTTTCTCAAGCTGTTTCCTGATAAGCTTATTCTGAAGGCCGCTGTGTTGTTCTTGCTCGGCCTTCACCCACATCCTCCATCCTGCCTCGACACGTATACACTTCTTTCAGTACTTTTTCCATTCCTCATCAAGGCATTTGTGGACGCATTTGGTGAACCATGGGGGCTTTGGAGCACTCTTGCCCCCTTTGATCTGCATGGGGATTGTCAAGCTTTGGGCTTGGAGGATCGTCTCCTTAAGGAACAACCACTCTTCTTGGACTCTCAACTCCCCTCCCCTCTGGGACCTCAGTACCTCCCCAACTAGTCTCCTTACCTCATTGAAATCTGCCCTTCTGAAGCCCAGGGCTGCTGTCTTGCTGCAGGCCTTTGACACCCTGTGCTGGATGGTAAATTCTAGTGCGTGATGGATGCTATCGCACATAAGGGCAAGCACCTGCAGTCCCCTCACCAGGTTGTTGCCTGTGGCCAGGACCAGGTCCAGTAAGCCATTTCCTCTGGTGGGACTGTGCACCTCCTGAGTTGGGTGGCAGTCCTGTAACTCGGTTAGGAACCTACGTGAACAATGCAACGATCACATGCAACAGAGCATGGTCTGTAGCCTACAACCACAACTGTCATCTTTAAAAAAGAAAGAAGTCCAATGGATTTTTCTGTGACTGTTTTAAAGGTAGAACAACACATTTGCATGTTTATTGGAAGTAAACTCTGCAAAATTGTCTTTACTGTCTTAAGTCGGAATAGTTTCCCATTACCAATATCACTTCAGAAAATTGGCAGTGTAAATTTCATCTTCTTTATAAATTAGTGCTCACAAAGCAGGATATTTTAATCAGTTGAGGTTTTTTGTGATTTAACTTTCTTGAACTGCTGGAAGCTTTGACAGGTATTTCCAGAAACAATGGTATCTGTTATCTTCATGAGAGGAACCATGTATGAGATAATGAAGACTTCCTAAAGAGTTCAAAACTTTTTAGGTTGTCTTCATTATCTCATATATATGGTTCCTCTCATGAACATATGAGTTCTAAAAGCCTAAGCTGGAATGTAAGGAGTCAGTGGCATAACTGGGTTGGTTGGAACCTATTCTTGAAGACTTCAATCTTAAAAAGATGGCCTGAAAATATTAAATGTTTTGCATTTTTGTAATGTCAGATACCTGGAATCTCAAGTCTTTTGTGTATTCTGAATGCCTAGTACTTCAGCAAAATGTGACTGAAGGTGATATTTTTGTTTAATTTATTGAAACTTCTCACCACTTAAAGATGCGTGTATACAGTCTGTAAGGTAATGCACTAAATTAGTGATGTTATTGAGGAATGCGTTCTAACTGAGGTGTTACAATTTGACTTCTTAATAGGATGTTCTTTCTGAAGATTTCTTGAAGATGAAAAAGGATATTTGATGGTTTTACTGAAGAGAAAGCAATATTGTCTGACATGACGGCAAAAAATGTAAGTATGTAAGCCTACAACAAATACTACATTTTTCATATCGGAAAAATCTGCGAGTTACTTCTGGCTATGTGACTGTAGTCCATGTGGAGCTCCTGTATGAACAGCTCTATCACCCAGGGGATATGAGTACATCTCCAATATTTTGTGCATTAACATGGACCAAAAGGAGTCTTGCATTTTGGTTCTCAAAAGTAGTTAAGTTTCTGGTTGTTTTATGTCCTCCTTTTGGAGTAAGTTCTGTAGTCAGAGTTAAGCTGCAGCGATTTCTATCTCTTGCTCAAGCCTTTTTCCAGCGAACTGACAGTTCAATTGCTTTGGTTAAACATAGATGTCTCAGGAAGCTCAGGTTGCTGAAGGAAGGCTGCCGTCTTGGATATCTAGGTCCAGTCTTGTAAAAGGATTTCAAAAGCAGGATAGTAACTTTTTAGCAGTCCTGTATGGTAGTAGAGGGAGTCTCGTGCACAGAGTAGAACACTCGGAGCATTTTGTTCAATGACCTGTATTGCTAAGCAGATGGACTTTTGCTTTTTCTGGAAGGTGTAGCTTGAGTCCTAAATGTAACAAATTGGAATGCAAAGCCTATGAATGAAGATGACCCCTGGGATATAGACTAAGAGGATAACATGAAGCCAGATGTATACTCTAATGGCGGGGAGATGAGGCAGATGGTTTAGAACTTCCTGCTTCACTGCAACGGCTGAATTTGCATCAGACTAAATCCTCCCACTGAGCTTCAAACTTCCAGAGTTCTAACTGAAGTCTTATTTATTCTACCATTGCTTTTGTGTCCCTGATGCCACATTCCCCCTCTTGGCCTGTGAGAACTTGATGGATTTCTGTATTTATTTATTCCTTTCTCCGAATATGGTCCAGGTGTGTTTAGAACCCTAGTAGTTGTCCTTGTGCCTTCTATCCACAATTCAAAGGAGGCATCCAGTACAGAATCATAAGACTGACATATCTTCTGGCTGAGCACCATGCCTGACGTGCCTGAGCTGAGTGTGCTTTGATTAAATTTCTACTTGGTGAATGAAATGCTATTTTTGCTACTCTACAGCAGACTCTCTGGTGGTCACTTATATCAAAAGCAGCTTGCTTCAGTTGGAGAACCACTTCAGGGATCATTTAATATTGTAAATGTGAAAACCTAGTTGTGAAACTGATGAAGCTACCTTAGGGTTATCTCAGGATATTGCTCCTGTCTGTCTTCTCTCCTTTCTCCCCCCCTCCCCCAAGGATTTGATCATCACAAAACTTGGCGTGCTTGTTTGGTTAGGTTGACTTCATAAACAAAGATTCTTGTCCTGTTGGTTTAGCTATAATGTAGTCTGATGTGAAAGTTGAAGTTCATGTTTAATTGTCACATGGTGACTTTGATGCAAGCTGACAAATGCCAGAGAACTGCTGCATCCAAGACTCCTGGCTGTTTGCATTAGAGCATGTTTAAAGAAGGGGTGGGGCGTGACAGGAGAGGAGGGAGTTTTCAGGTTGCTAGTCTCTACTCTTTAAGCAAAGGATTCCCTTTGTCTTGGTCACTGAGATTCTCCATGTCTACCTGCTTATCCATGTGGAATAACAGAGGGAAAGCCAGATATTCCCCTATACCTCCTTTATTCACCGAGTGTTTTGTCTAAACACCTTGTTGAATATGACCCGTGAGCTAAATATGCAATTTTGGAGTAAACAAATAGCACTTAATTGTAGTATATGGGACCAGGCCCTCCCTCAGGTGCTCAGGCTTGGATGGTTTTTATGCATCATCCATTCTTGGGAAGAACTTAAGCTGCACCCCAGCTGCAAAATCCCTTGGGACTTGTATATATGATGCCCCTGTCCCCAGTGCACTCAAAGGGCTCAGGGCTACTCCCTGCCAACAACATCAGTCTAGAAGACTAAGAGCAAGGAGAGCACACTGAAGGGCTTTTGCACCCAACCGCAGCTCTATTCTGTTTTTCAGGGGCTTGGGGCTCTTTCCTGCCAGCAGTGTCAGCACAGACAGTAGTTTATGTAGTGTTCTGAGGATTGTAAATTGTGATTGAGACTGGCAGCAGCATTGGAAAAGCTATAGCTTTATATCCAACTTGGGAAGGTATAATAATGGTATAGACTTCTTGCCACACCTAGAACTGGAAGAGATGTTGTCCCCAGCTGCTGATTGTGGATTGTGTCCTATTACGGGGTTTCTCAACTGGTGGGACTTGGGTTGTAGCAGCAAAACCGGAAGTGCCACGGCGGGACTCCCAGTTTCACACTTTGTGCATTTTGATTGGCTGCTGGGGGACCCCCCCTCCCACTCTTTGACTGGTCTCTGGGGAGCACTCCCCCTGCATGCCCCCCTCCCCCACTAACTGGTAGGACCAGGATTTTTATGACCTTATGTAGGTGGAACGTAAGGTTCAAAAGGTTGAGAACTGCTGTCTTATTAGATAGTCATTCCCATGTTGCTGTTGGTCTCCAGGCCCATAAGTCTAAGTTTAACAATATTACCTTTATGAAAAATGCAGCTTGGACAGAAAAGAATCCATGTTTACTCATTACTAGACACCCTACTTGTCTGAGCCTTATCCAGAGTGGGTCATAAATGCCTTCCCTGACCTGTGGGGGGTGGGTAGGAGGCTGTCTGTGGCCCTGCTTTTGTGAAAGTCAAGCTTTGGGTAGAAACTCTTAGGAAGGAAAAATGAGGGAAGCTGAGAGAACGTCTCAAAACAGTCAGTCTTTCAAGCGAAGAACTCATTCACATGCCCCTCTAATCTCTGTTTAGTGGTCTCCTTTGTGGGTATTTTTAGCAAATTTATGCTTTTAGGCTGCTATAGAGAGAGCTTCCCCTTAGTTGTCCCTTAGGGAAAGGAGGATTCTCAGGTTACTTTTGGCAGATGAGCTGGCAGATTCAAGTTAGCATGGAGAGATGGAGCATTTACTTGGGTCAAGGACAGTCTAAGACAGTGATGTTTAACTAGAATGCTGCAGCACCCTAGGGTGCCATGAGGTCCTTTTTAAGGATGCCTCACAACATAAGCACTGTTAAGTGTCCAAACTTGCACATGATTCATAGGATAAGCCCAGAGCTTTGAAATGGGAATCTGTAGGATCAAAAGCATTCTTATTCATTAAGGTCTTTCTGAATTCTTTGTAATGGAAGAACCTCTTTATTATTTTGTCCATAAGCAAAACGTGAGTGAAAGCTAAGAGCTGGCATTTTCTGAGAGGTGACTTGAGTCTAATGAGCCTGAGAACCACCAGTCTAAAGCAGGGATGGCATCCCATAACGCAAGTGTCACAGGTGGCATGGGCAGCCTCTGTGTGGCATTCAGCAAAAGGGGGAGAGAGCAGGCAGCACAGTAGCAGAGCTGCAAATTGGGCAGGGGAAGGGGATCAGAATGGCAGTTGGGCAGGATGTTGGCCTAAGTTATGGTATCACACTGGGCTGTATGGCTTGTCTTTAAGAGTACAGGCACCCAGGGTGAAAGGTGCACCAATGGATTCCAGCAGCAGGGAACAAGTTCCCCTGTGCTGTGTGAGTCTTGAAGGCCCAAGTAGCACCCTGATAAAGTCCAGAATTGGGAAACTGGTTTCTCCCATGTTGGGCTGTGTGGCATAATGGGAGACTGTTATGAGGTTATTCGGAAAGAGGGAGTTTGCATACTTTTTTTTAGCTTTCATAAAGAAACCTATGAGCCTATATTCAGGGGCCTGACTTACACTCTTTCTGTATGATCCTATAACAGTATATAATATTTTACATAGTTATATAGGTATCAAATGCCCTGAGTTTTCTTAATGGAGCTATACCTTTCCAACTACTGATTTGCTCTGCTTCTAAGGCTTCATAGGTCCAAATCATGGATCTGTTTTAGCTTTCTTGCTTGAAAGCTTCCTTTTGTGAGGTAAGAATAGATAAATTGTTCCTATTCCTTGTTCTATGCAAAATGTAGCTGCTGAGATGATCATACTGGTTTGTAAGTTTGCCTATGTTCTACCACTTCCTTTGAATCCATCCATTAGCCAAAAAGAGTGAAAGCCAAGAACTGGCATGTTCTGAGGGGTGTCTTGAGTCAAACCAGGGTTCCTTATTGCATTTTGTGCCTTTTCAAAGCCATAGTTTTGATGCTCTTTATCAGCGTGTGGTCTGGCAGCATTGCCAACTGGCCTCTTAGAAGTTCCTGTGCATTAAGATGGAGTAAACAAACAAACTGTAATAAAAGTGTTATACTTTTAAGGCCCCTGGTCTGACTTGCCGGTTGCAAAGAATTAATGTAAATATTGTATCAGGCTGAGAGCCTGAGTTGAATATTGATTTACTGTACCTACGATGGAAGGAGAAACTTTTTCCAAGCTGTTGGGAGTATCTGACCTCCAGCTGTACAAGAGAATCTTTTGTTACCTGCTGACTGAAGAGGATGGGCTGGGGTCTGTTAAGATACAGAGGCAACTGTTGGCAAATTAGCCCAGATCACTTTAGAATATCCCTGGATGAAAACGTCTCAAACATCACCTGCTGGGAGAGGGGTTTTGAGAAGTGAGGCAGACATGAACAGTGCGTAGAGGCTAACTGACAGCAAAAATAACTTACCAACATGCCAGCATGTTAGGTATGCTGCAAATAAGAATAGTAGTCAAGTGTATGTGTGGGCCCAGAATAGGGGCACGTGCCTCTTCCAGTTCTGGCTAAACTGCTTTTGGTTGCAGAGTTTGAATACTGCACATTTGCCTTGGGAAGCTATTCCAGATCCCTTCTCCCTT
>NW_017728995.1:43132239-43134983 GCF_001723915.1 Gavialis gangeticus
GCTGGCAGCGTGAGGATGCAGTCAGGAAGGCCAACTGTACCCTGTCATGCATCCACAGATGCATCTCAAGCAGGTCCAAGGAGCTGATCCTCCACCTCTATGCGGCACTGGTCAGGCCACAGCTGGAGTACTGTGTCCGGTTCTGGGTGCCGCACTTCAGGAGGAATGTGGACAGCATGGAGAGGGTCCAGAGGAGGGCCACTCGCATGATCCAGGCAGCAGGGCAGGCCCTACAAGGAGAGGCTCAGGGACCTGAATCTGTTCAGCCTCCACAAGAGAAGGCTGAGGGGGGATCTAGTGGCCTATTACAAACTAGTCGGAGGGGACCAGCAGGCATTGGGGGAGCCTGTTACCCCAAGCACTACCAGGAGTGACTAGGAATAACGGTCACAAGCTGGCAGAGGGTAGATTGAGGCTAGACATCAGGAGGCGCTACTTCACGGTCAGGGCGGCTAGGATCTGGAACCAACTTCCAAGCGAAGTGGTGCTGGCTCCAACCGGGGGGGTCTTTAAGAGGAGGCTAGATGTACAGCTTGCTGGGGTCATTTGACCCCAGTACTCTTTCCTGCCATGGCAGGGGGTCAGACTTGGTGATCTGCCGAAGTCCCTTCTGACCCTAGAAACTATGAAACATAGTAATGCTACAAGTCTGTCAGGGTGACCATCGCAAAGAGCATGTGTAGAAACGTGCCCTCAGGCTTAGTGAACTCTCCATAGTCATAGCCTCGGCCTGAAATGAGTATTCAGTGGGAAATTTGCTGCAAGGCTATTATTTCAAAGTGTTTGTCTGTGTAGACAAGTTCCTTGATTTTTACTTTTAAAAGTAAATATATGTACTTAGGCAAAGCAGCTCTGTGCATGTCCTTTCACAACATCTGACTGAAGTGAGCTCAGGCTACCAAAAGGTTTTGCAATACATCTCTAATTGAGTTAATATGTAAGGTACAACTGTTGTTGGGGACCTACCTAAATCATGGTTTTGCGGATTTTGTGGAAACTGCCAAAAACAGCATTGGCCACGATTTTTTGCAGACTTAACACACACACACACACAAAGGTAGTATTGACAGACTGAGTAAAGGTACCATTGCAAAATGCCCACGAAATTGGCTCTGCACTGCAAAAGTTTTTGTCTCGCTGTGACTTGGGTCCCAACTATCATGTCTTCAGTCATTAGAAATCATTTTGGTAAATTTTCCATTGTCAGATGCCAAAATACAAGAAATCACCTTACAGACTGCAGAAATATCACTGGGATAGCGTTATTGCTTCCTGCAGTGTTAAGTGCTTGAAGAATACACCTTTCTCTATAGCCTGAATTATTTCTTTGGCTTATGTGTGTTATAATTCTCTCTGGTATTTGCAGAAATTACTGGAAACAAGTTAAACTGGAATTAAACCCTCGTATTTGAACCTCCAAAGGAGGAAAAAAAACTGCTTGTTTGTGCAGATTTAGCTCCTTTGAGAGATCAAATACTTTCACTTTTTAAATATTTGATGGATGTAAATTCACTTTCACAGCATGCACCTTTTCACTTATTCTAAGGGTACAAATGCTAATGGTTTTGTGAATCTTGCATGTCACATAGGGAAACTATATGATATAATTCAATCAGTAAGTTGTATTGAATGACTTGTTCATGCTTCTGACTGAAGTAGTTTAAAAGTTATGTGCAAAAGGTGAATGCAGTTATACTTATAAAATGCACCTTCCTTTCCTAGATGAAACATTTTTTTGAAAGCTTGCTGTGAAAGTTTCTCAAACTGGCTTGTTTGCTTCAGAGATTTATGAAAAATGTCATGCTGCCTCTGTGCTTCAGAGATGCATGCTTTTTACAGCAGTACATCTTTGAGATGGTATCCAGGACAGATGACATTGCACTATAAACCACAGGGCACTGAAAGAATTGACTGAAAGGATACTTTCTGCTTCGCTCAGCTTTGAATATTTATTTAAAGTTTGCAAACTCCTTTAATTTTTATGGTAAATCGGTGGAGCATTTCTCCTCTGCTGGATTGCCACACACTCTTTTCCAAGGGTGGTTTCACTTCTTGAATACTGTTTGTGTGTGGATGAAGGAAGTTTCAGAAGCACTCGTTTTTTTGTGGTTGTCATGGATATTAAAATTATTTGGGACTTGTAAATCTTCATACTAGAACACTGTAATATGCCTCTGCTTTTAATACAGCATCACAACATGGTACCAAACTCATCATTTTCATTGTCTGACAGAATAAACAAACTAGTGCAAATAAGTTCCTGGTGAGCCGATTTCTTTCTTTGTCAAGTTCAGTTTGATTTTTTTTCAGGCTGTTATAAATTTTGGATATGGACTACCAGGGTTGCCAACCCAAGAATTTTGTTTTTAATTGACAATCAAAAAACTTTACAGATGCATTTTTACTGTTGGTTTAAAAAGTTTTGGTAACCCTGTGTGACTGCAGCAATAATTTTACACTGCTACCCTTGCTACAGGGGTCCCTTACTAACTGCACACCAGCACATATCTCCAGCTGTTCCTGACACCATGTGCTGCCCCTCCCCCCCGCCATTCCAGTATGGACTCCAAAGAAGCTTATCTGCAACCTAGCAGTATTACAGGACTGGAAACAGCAGCCGTACGTGGCAAGAGGAGCAGTCTACAAAGCACTGTGAAGCTTTCCTACAGGGTGGTGTGCTCCTGCTTAGACACGAGGTGGTGTTGCTCTTAGTTTCATAGTTTCTAGGGTCAGAAGGGACCTGA
>NW_017728995.1:43134994-43136572 GCF_001723915.1 Gavialis gangeticus
CCTCACCCGCGCCTCCAGGGCCCTAAGGCGGGTGCCTGCCGGACAGGTGTGGGGGTCTTCTCTTATCTATGCTTTGATAAAGCTCCAGCTGTCCAGCTTTTTCTGCAGAGGGAGGTTCACAAAACAACTAGAGCTTGATTGTTTTCACAGATGGCTTAAATTTATTTATGGACTTTTCAGGCGGGCATTTTTAGCCTGAATTTTTACTCATTGTCTCTAAATGTACAGACAGTGGGCAAACCTGTAGACTAAATCCAAATGGTGTTACTTTCACAGGGATTATAATTGTTGAGATGAAAACACCTGTCTCATGGGAGTATTTCATTGAGAGGTTAAGGATGAAATGTTGTCCTGAATATGGGCACTCTTTACATACATCACTAAGTTTCTGCTATAATGCTAAATAATTTGAGTTTTTCAGGTTGTCATTCCAGTCTTCCTTATAGCTAGCTTATTTCTTTGTTATTAACAAATATTAAATGCAAAATCATTTCAACTGTGTTTTGCCCCATTCCATCAGTACTAAATGGTTTAAATTTATAATCTTTATAAAGAATAAAAATATAAATGAACAAAGTTTTAGTACAGGAAACATCTATGCTATTGTCCACAAATGTAGAGTGCCTTCAGTGTTCTGTTGAAATGTATAACTGATGCAATAGGAAAAACAAACAATTGTAGAGCCTGAGTTAAGAATTCAAGCATGAATAAATCTTAAATGGTCAGGTATTGTTCCCAAGGACACTTATTCCTGCCTTTTGCCTCCTTAACAATACTTCTGGCTCTTATCGGTATTTAGTGTTCCTCACCCTTATTCTGTCTCTTCCCCTCTTCAGTTCTAGCTAGTCAAGGCCTTCTTGCTATTTCTCTCTCATCTCTCTCCCATTTCTTTCTGGTCCTCCTGCTGCCCTGCTATAAGGTGGGGTTCTTATCTGGGGGGGGAAATATTACATAATTATTTAATGTATGTATGCCTTGTGATGCATACAGAACAGTTAAATCAAGTTGCCTGGGCAACCTTAATTCTGGTATTTCCTAACTTTTGAAATCTTGACTTTGCGGTCACAATGTTCTTCAAAGTAGTGTTTTGTATGTACCTTAAACTTACCCCTCCCCCACCAACATATTTCATTTTTTGGGAATTGTATTGATCCCCACTAGTATAACTAGTGGTTCTAAAGGTATCTTATTTAAGAACTTCTGCTAACACAGATATGGCCAATTTATAGACAGCCTCTGTGGCATGTGGCAGATCAGGAGATCGGCTGTGTGGTAGCAGCTTGGACATGGGGACAGACTGCAGAGTAGCAGATCAGGTAGGGAGCACAGGGCAGGGGAAGGGGCTCACAGTGGCACTTGGGGAAGCTGTAAAACTAATTTGTGGCACAACTGCCAGAAAGGCTGGCCCTCACTGCACTGGAGGGTGAGGGAAATGCATGTATCATTAGTGACTTTCACAGCTATTTTCTAGACAGCCGGGATATGTGGAATAATGAGTTCTGGTTCTTTAAGGAGCATGCTCCATTTTTCTTCTCCAAGCACCCTCATTACTACGCCATACTTGGGTGAGGGAGGCTC
>NW_017728995.1:43141572-43169741 GCF_001723915.1 Gavialis gangeticus
GCACTGGAGGGGGAGGGAAATGCATGTATCATTAGTGACTTTCACAGCTATTTTCTAGACAGCCGGGATATGTGGAATAATGAGTTCTGGTTCTTTAAGGAGCATGCTCCATTTTTCTTCTCCAAGCACCCTCATTACTACGCCATACTTGGGTGAGGGAGGCTCTTGTTTCTCCTCCACAGGTTAGACATGAGCCAGGGGGAGGAAACTGTAGTCTTTTCTGTGCTTTTAGCCTTCCTACTCACAGTTCTAATGCTTGATGCTGCAGTACCCAAATACTGGGAAGAGCAACTGCAGAAGAAACCCTGCTCTGTTCCCACACGGAACTTACTTGGTTGAGATGGAGCAGGGCCAACATCTTCTTTGAGTTTAGCTGATGAAGTCTGGAAGTCTATACAGAGGATATGCAAATTGGAACTTCTCAGAATATTATCATGTGTTGACAACGTGGGGAAAAATTATAAATGATGGTAATGAGCCATGAAATACTGTGCAATGGGAAAATTAGCTCTCTTTCTTACCTCCAAAACTTTTCAACTAAATAGTTTTATATATATTGCACACACTTAAGCTTCATCTGATAATCCAATTTTTGGAAATGATTGAAACGCTTTAACAAGAAGAAAGAATCCCAGAAAAAATTGGCCCAAATGATTGTGTTTTACATGTAGCAGTTTTTTGTTAGGTTTTTTTTAAGCCACTGAAAATGGGGTCCTCTGTAATATGTTTCCATATGTAACTTGAAGAACCACCAGAAAGTCAGACTATCTGCATGATCTTACTTTTTTAAAATAAAGCGTATATCCTTCCTTGCCCTTCATGCATCTTCTCAGAAATATACATTAAGTTCATAGAATCATATCATAGGGTCGAAAGGGACCTTGTAGATCTTCAGGTCCGATCCCCTGCCTGGACAGGAGAAAAAACTGGGTTTAAATGATCCCAGTTAGGTAGGCATCAAGCCTCCTCTTAAAGACCCCCAGGGTAGGAGCCAGCAGCACTTCCCTTGGAAGTTGGTTCCAGATCCTAGCCGCCCTAACTGTGAAATAGTTCTTACAGATGTCTGATTTAAACCTACTCTCCAACAGCTTGTGGCTGTTATTCCTTGTTATGCCAGGGGGTGCTAGGGGAAACAAGGTCTTTCCCAAACCCTTCTGGTCCCCCCTAGTGAGTTTATAGATGGTCCCCAGGTCCCCCCTCAGCCTTGTCTTGTGAAGTCTGAACAGGTTCAGGTCCCACAGTCTCTCACTGTAGGGTCTGCCCTGTAGTCCCCGGATCATGTGGGTGGCCCTCCTCTGGACCCTCTCAATGCTGTCCACATCCCTCCTGAAATGGGGTGAGCAGAACTGGACACAGTACTCCAGCTGTGGCCTGACCAGTGTGACCTCCTTCTCCCTGCTTGAGATGTACCTGTGGATGTACAACAATGTCCAGTTAGCCCTGCCAGCCATGACCTCCCATTGTTGGCCCATGTTCATCTTGGAGTCAATAATGACTCCAAGATCCTTTTCTGCCTCCGTGCTCTCAAGAAGGGAGTTTCCCATCTTATAAGTGTGCTGCTGGTTACTACTGCCCAAGTGCAGCACCCTGCACTTGTCAGTATTGAAGCATATCCTGTTTTTGCTAGCCCACCCCTATAACCTATTCAGGTCTTGCTGCAGTCTTTCCCTCCCTACTAGCGTGCTCACTTCACTCCAAATTTTGGTATCGTCAGCGAATTTAAACAGGTTGCTTTTCACCCCATCGTCCAAATCGCTGATAAAGAAATTGAACAGCACGGACCCAAGGACCAAGCTCTGGGGGACTCCACTGCCCACTTTTCCCCAGGTCAAATATGACCTGTGCACCACCACCCTCTGAGTGTGACCCTTCAGCCAACCTGCAGTCCATCTGACTGTGTAGGCATCAGTGCCACAGTCACCCAATTTTTTAATGAGGATGGGGTGGGAGATGGTGTCAAAGGCCTTGCTGAAGTCCAGAAAGACTACTATTATCTATGACAATACCTCCATCCAAGGCTTTTGTGACCTGGTCATAAAAGGCAATCAGGTTGTTCTGACATGACCTGCCACTAATGAAACAGTGCTGGTTGCCCTTGAGCATCATCTCTGAGGCTGGCCCATCGCAGATGTGCTCCATGATGATCTTCTCCAAAGAGTTTCCCTAGGATTGAGGTAAGACTGATGGGCCTATAGTTGCCTGGGTGCTCCCTCCTCCCTTTTTTAAAGATGGGGACCACGTTGGCTATCTTCCAATCATCTGGCACCTGGCCCGAGCACCACGAGTGCTCGTAAAGCCGTGCCAATGGCCCTGCAATAACCCCTGCTAGCTCCCTCAACACCCTGGGGTGAAGAGGATCTGGACCCGCTGATTTGAACATGTCCAGCCTCTCCAGAAGCTCTCTAACGCACTCCTCTCCAACCTGAGGTCTAGAGATGTTCCCCTTGAGTCCATCTTCCATCATGGTGGGGAAGTCCCGGTCCCTGCCCAAGAAAACGGAGGTGAAGAATTGGTTAAAGAGGTCTGCTTTCTCCTCTGGCGCAACCACCAGTTCTGAGGGCAAGGAGTACACTCTTTTCATTTGCCTAAAAACCCAGAGTATGTTACTAAGATTATATACAAATGGATAATTTGGGACTTATTCAGTACTTACCCATTAGATCAGTCTGCCTTAGAAAAGAATTTGCATCCAAAGTAGAAGGCAGGGCAGAAATCCTTGCTTTTTAAAACTGAAACCTCTCGCCACCATGATGAGGCAATCTTATTTACAAATGTACCTTATCTAGAAGCTGTTAAGCCATCTCCTGTAGACATGTGCAAGTTGGACATAAGTAAGCTCAGACTGTCTTAAGGAATCCTTTGCAAATAAAGCAGAGGTATCAAAGATGCAGCCTGCAAAGTCCTTGTGAATGAGTATCTTTGTCCCTCTGGCTGGTTCAGTCAGTAGAGTCCCCCAGCTAGGCCCCGCGCTCGCTTCCCGGGCTACACCCGCCGAACTCACCTGCCACATCTTTGATGCTCCGGTTCAGTTGGACCGTCTGGCGCATGCACGTCCGAAAGTGGCACCTGATGTCTGCTGGGCCTGGCGATGCCGAGGGCTCCTCCACCCCTACACCCTCGCCCTTGCCTCTGGTTCAGGGTCCTCGCCGGCCCCGAATAGTCCCCCAGTCCAATCCTCCCGTGTGGTTCACCCTCTCGCAAGTGTCCGTGAGGGAATAAGCCGACCCAGTTCCAGATGGGAGTGTCTGCCGCTGTCCCCTCCGGCCCTGGTCTAGAGCGGAGTTTGGGTCCCTTCCCTCTGGGGAAAATTCTCACCCTCGTGGGGTTTCTTCTGCTCTCCCGCTGGGATACTCAATCTCTCCTCACTCCAGCCGCGCTGCCCCCAGTCCTTCCTCTGGCTCCTGAGGGCTTCCCTCGGTCTGGTCCGCCGTAGCCAGACGCTCCGGGCCGGCCCGCTCAGTTCCTCCGTGCTCGGAGGCCCCGCTCGTCCGCCGCGCTCCCTGCTGGGGTCTTGCCCGCATCCCCGAACGTGCAAGTTCGGCGTTGGGCGGCTCGCCTCCCCCTTCCTGCGCTTTCGCCGGTGTCAGCGGTCTGTCCGGCCACTTCCGGTTCTGCCGCCCTCGTTCCATGGTCCACCGGCCCTTTTGACTCGGCTCCTCTCTTCGCCCACCTGCAACAGGTAAGTGATTGCCCCGTCTGTCGGGGCAGGGGCAGGTCTGATCCGGCGGACGTCCTGTCGCGCCTCTTCCCGGGGTCTCCCGGATCCTTTGCTCCCGCACAGTCCTATGATCCAGTCCATGGTGCATGTGGTACATGGAGCCTGTTTGGTGCATGCAGTGTGCAGGACCTGGTCTAGGGCATGTGCTGCGTTCAGTGCCCATGCCAGACTGGCCTAGCCCTGCATGCTGGATCCTGGGCCAGTCTGGATTGCATTGACAGACCAACCGTGTGTACTGAATGTAGTGTGCCCTGAACTGGTGCAGCAGGTAGGGCCAAGGCACATACTGCATGTGTCTCATGGGGCCAGCCAAGGGCATGCACTATTTCTGGGGTGCAGGGCTGGTCTGTGGGCCCAAACCAGCCCATGAACTGGCCCTATACATCATATCTGTCTTTTGGGGCCAGATGACTTTAATACCACTCAAATTAAGTGTGTGGTTCAGCTCTCAATTAAAACCTTATCTCCTCCCAAGTTTGAGAATTTGAGATTCTCACAGTATTTCAATTTTTTAATCTAAATACCCTTTTCCAATTATTTCTTTCCAAGCTGAAAGCGCTTGGGAGTGCTCCGAAATGTGTTGGAATAGATTTTAATTGAGAAAAACCAAAATGATTGCAAGTGAAAGTTGGAAACAGATTCATTATGCCCCATCTTTTTGTTTTGTCCTTGAATAGAACAGTGGGATTCTGGTCCACGAGGCTCTAGACACTATTGTAATAGAAGTAAAACCCGAGACTGAGGATGAAATGATGTATCCAGCTGGTGAACAAAATAATACATTAAGTAGCTTGAAGGGAACTCTAGCTTTGGAACTTCATTCCAGAGCTTTGGAGCATGTTTCCAGAGGAGTAACGAGCTCCTTCAGTGGCTGGGTAATAAGGGGTATGCTGACCACTGGAGAGTGGGGGCATGTGGGGAAGGGAGGGAGAGAGCTGTCTTACCTACTATTGCTCTCTGCAGTGAAGGCAGTTGCTACTGCTGCTGCTGTTGTCACTGCTGTCCCTGGTGCTATAGCAGTGTTGGCTCAGGCAGCAGCAACCCTGTAGCTGAGTCTACTGAGAGCTGTTCCTGGTGCCCTGTTCACTCCCCTGTCCCCTAAATATGCTACTGAGCACAGAGATGCACCTGCTGTGGCAGAGACTCCCTAGGGGTGGAAGGTACCCCATTCCGCTCACCCTTTGGCCCCCAGATATGTTATTGGGTGCAAGGCCAGATGCCCTGCCTGGCTCCTATGGCTGGGCAGGGGCAGCACAAGGCTGTACTGCTATGGCAAAGATATCCTAATAGTTGGCACGCAGGGCTAGTGCCCCACTTCCCCTGTCCAATTTATGCAACCAGCAGTTTCATATTCTTAAAACAGTATCTTACTCCTTTTTGTATGTTTGTGTATTTTATTTTGGATTACCATTTAGGGATCAGCAGATAAGCACTTCTGTCTTGCCTATCAGAGTGATTTGTAAGCATTTGAGGATGCAAGCTTACCTCTTTAAAAGTGCTCTTGTTTGTATAGTGGCAAATATAAATATACATATACATATTACCATATTTTAAGACTTCTAAAATGTTTTGTTCAGGTTGGTGTAGCTTCCACAAATGGAGACTTGAAGGGATTTATAGATCAGAACCAGAGTCCAACAAAAGGTAAGAGCAGTTGAATTTGTTTATCTACAGTACTTTGAAATTGGGAGGCTTATTTTTTCTCTTATTATTAAACCAACTGAAAACTTGCCTTAAATTTTTTTTATAAACCTCCACTATATAGTTGATTCAGTTTTGGTGTGGGGGTTTTTTAAGACTTTCACTGGAAATATTGAAGCTTTAAAATATCAGGTACGTCTATATCTATTGACCCATAACAGTGGCTCTACAAGTAAGATTTTAAGATGGCAAGTCACTGAGGTTCATAATAAAAGCTGTTAGAAAATTTAAATGTCACTGCTTGCAGGACAGATAGAGTATCTCAACTTTCTAACACAACCCTCAGGCTGTTTCAGTGACTTCCTGGACCAAAGAAAAGTTTGATCAGACTCTCTCAAGGACTTATGCCACTGAGGGAGGATAGGTATGTGTTACTGGACTGGGACTCAGATGATCTGGCTTCAGTTCCCAAGTCTAACTCCTGCCTGTCTGGGCTTGGACAAATTGATTAACTTTTTGTCTCAAAAGAATTTTAATACTGGATTAGATCTGTGGTCCCTCTAGTCCAGTTTCCTGTCTACAGCAATGATCAATATAAGTTGTTTCAGAAAAACTTGTATTCTGTCCTGTTCTATGTAGATTCTTATACTGTCCTCATTGCTATAGTCAGGGATAATCAAACCTCTGGCCCACAGAGCCTTGGAATGCGGTCTGCAGAGCTCCCAGAGAGACAGGAAATTGGGTGGTGGAGAAGCAACAATAGTTTTAATACTGCCACCTCTCCCTGCAGCCAGAGTCCCATGTGCTGGATCAGGGCTGGGCCGTGCCCCCTTCTGTCTGTGCATTTGACTGGGGCTGTGGCTGTGCCCTTCCTGCCCTCAGGGTTAGAACCAGACTAAGCCCCCTTCCCTTGCGTGGCTGGACCGGGTCTGGGCTACCCCCTGCCCCCCTCCCCCATCCACATGGCTGGATGGGTCCCTGCTGTGCCCTCCCATACTAGATTGTGCCCACCAGCTGGATCTGGCCTGTAGAGAGACTGGGCCCTGCCTATCCAGCTTGTTGGACAAGTGCATTGAGTACAAGAGCATTACATACTACTGCTGTAGTATGTAAGTGCCTTCCAATAGTGTATAGAGTAATTTGACTGTGCGCTGGTAAGAGAACCTGCCCCCTGCATGTTACTGGCTTAAACCTTGAAGCATGAAGTTTTATACCCAAAAACGTAACAAGAGTTCCAGACTTACTGTAGTTAACAGTTCCTATAAATGTCTACACCAACCAGGAATCTTCTGGGGAAAGTGTTCCACAGACTGGTTATGTATTATGGTGTCTCCCTCCATTTTCCATCTGAAAAAAAAACTGTAATAATTTATTTGCCTTGGTTATTTAACTTGGACATGTTCAGGTGAATCCCAGTCTAAGCCTCTCATTGTTCCAGCTGCTGCTGCTACTAGTCATCAGGCCCTCACTCCTTTCTACTTCTGGGCAGTGACCCTGGGGGCAGAGCAGCATGGTCTGTGGGGCAAAGGAAATTCATGCCCCAGATGGTTGGGACAGGTCCAGAGCCCCCATACAGTGAGGGGGAAGGGACGCCTGCCATGTGATGCATCAAGGGGGAAGGGCATGTGTCAGGCATGGTGTGTGGGTAGTACACAAGTGGGGTGTTGCAGTGTGGGGACTACCAGTACAGCATAGGTGAGTGGGGCTGCTGGCATGCAGGACAGGGTAGTGTGCTGTGTGGTCTGCACAGCATGTGACACAGGGTAGTGTGGTGTGTGGCTAGGGGTCCCTGACCAAAAGCTGGCAGCCTTGATTTAGCTCACAGGTCTATTGGAACAAGAATTGTCCCTCACTGTGCTGATACAGTATCTACCACTATGTGGCCCCAATTCTTGTGGGCACTATGAGTATTGTTGTAAGGTTAAAGAGATTCGCAAAGTTTAGAGGAGCTTAAATGCAGTTTAGACCTGAAGGGGACAGACATAAAAGCCTGTTAAACCAGTTAAAGATGTGTGGAAAAGTATAAAAATATTCCTGGAAAATCAAGTACTGTTATGAACCTGTTCCCTGTTCAATTGTATGCATGTAAACCATAGGTTGGAAAAATATGACCTGAGGGCTGAATCAGACCTGCCAAGTGGTGCCATCTGATCCATGACAAATCCCTTGGTCTTGCCTGGCCCAGGGGGAGGGGGCAGCCTGGGCTGTGGCATAAGTGGTCGGTTCCTCTGCCTCCAAGCATTTAGCGGGTATGGGGTGGCACAGCTGCCAGACTCCGCTTCCCTGTAGCCCAAACAGCAGTGGCTTCATTTGTCTGCTGCTGACACCCTGGCCCATCTGTCCCCCACCCACTGCCAGGAGTGCCCGATGGAGCGGGTGGGCTGGGTTTCCATGGAGGCTAGCCTGGGACTTGTGTGGACAAGGCACACTTGGCTGAGTGGATGGAATGGGGCTGCGGGTGGTTGAGGGAGTGGGATGAGTGAGCAGGACTAGGCCTGGGAGCAGTGATAACACAGGACTGGGGACCCAGGGCAGAGATCTTCTGCCAGCGCAGCCCTGCCTGTGGAACCAGCATCCGTTGCAGGGATGTGTGGGGAGCGGATATGGTCACCATCCCCCAATCCTGCGCTGTGATCCTGGCCCCAGCCCTGGCCCAACCTGTCTGTCCCACTCCCAGATACCACAACCCACCTGCCCATGGCTACATCCCATGTGCCCAACTGAGTGCTCCCTGCTTGCGCAGGTCCTGGGCTAGTCTTCATGGAGACCCCGGATCACTGGGCATTGCCAGTGCAGAGCTGGGCCCCTGGGGCAGAGGCACTTAAGGAGTTTTGGGGAGCTGTTGCAGGGGAGGAGCTGACTCGGCCTGTAACAGCTCTCTCAAACTTCCTAAGTGGTCCTCAGGCCCAAATAATTGTGTGTGGGTGTTATGGGCTGGGTCAGCCCAAATAAAATACATTGTGGGTATAATGTCCCATTGATGTACTTCTAACTGTTATTGTTAGTTGAGAATGTGCATTCAGTGATTTTTGGCATCTGGCAATCTAAATCAAACTATGCTTTATCAGAATTCTGCTCAAGGTTTTATTTTAATTTTTATATTTTGCCTCTGTTATGGATTTTCATGTTTAATTCATTTCAGAACTCCAAATTAGGGTGTATTTTTTTCAGATGTTAGCACTATGGTTTGTAAAAATCAAAATATTACTCAATATTCAAGGGAACTTTTCCTTTATTAAACTCCTCAAATTATTGATTAAATATAAAGAAACTGAAAAACAAATCCTTTTCTTCCCAACTGCTTGACACTTTTTCACTTGCCACTGAACTGCAGCCTGTGCCAAGATGGAAAATGGAGTGCCACCTATGGATTGTCAGCTTCCTGTTGCTTCTCCAGTTTTTCCAAGTATTGAACAACCTAACTCTGCTTCACTGGAGATTTAATTTAAATAAAATTCTCATGTCCATATATTTTGTGAAGAGGGGATCATTTTGGGACTTGTTAGTATAACAAAGAAGAACATATGGATCTACTTGCTACTGCTGTGTGTGTGTGTGTGTGTGTATATAATTACAATAAAAAAAATTTTTTAAGGTTAGTAACTTTGTATTTTAAATTTGTATAGTTTTGTACAACTCTTCCAAACATTTTTGGATGTGCTTGTTTAATTCAAAATAAAACTGTTGCTGTCCAGCAGCTCTCCTAACAAATCTAATAGATAAGGTGTGAAAGCCTGAGTGCACTGAAGTCGGTAGAAAAACTTTCATTGACTTGTGCTTTTTTAAATGCCTTCTAATCTTCAGCTAAATTCGGAGAAGTCCTCTGTGGTCCAGTAAAATGTGTTGCTTTGAGTCTGCTGTAAAATATACAAATGATCTTGGACTCCAAGCTTCCATGTTTCTCTGCACTTGGACAGTTTCTGATTTAAAGCATCTTCAGAGTGATTATAGACTAATATGTATTGCCTACGTGTTCATGTTTTTATTGAACACAAAATTATCATGTCTCCACATGCCAAAGAAGAGGTGGTGCCTGACCTCAGTGGTGCACATCATCAACTTGCCATCTAACTTGATATAGCTTCAGCACTTGTCAGTTGTTCATATGTCTTATCATCCAAAAAGGCCAGAACTGCTGGCATCTTTCTTTAGGGTGAAGAGTCCTCAGGGCATAACTCAATAACTAGCTAGTGTATTGCCTGATATGGGAAGTACCAGGCTGCAACTAAGCTCTGGCTTCTCTGAGAATAAGGCCATTGTTTACTATGAGGGAACAAAGCAACCTGCCCAAAGCTCCTGTGGAGCCGTCCTAAAAGTTGAGGTTTTGTGGGAGAGTCTCCTGCATGTACTATGTGGGGTAAACCCCAGCATAGTGAATTGGAGAAAACTTAGTAAAAACTTAGGGCTTTACCTTGTTCCTCTGTGGGTTTTTTCTTGTGTAGTAGAAATGGTATAGGCTTCAGAATATCAATACCTATATCAAGCTATAAGTATATAAAATTAATTGTGGAATAAAAACATTTTACTACAGAATGTTTGAAAATCCAGAAGAGTTTGTAGCATCACACACCACACCTGCATGCTCATCTGGATGTGCCTAGAGTTCAGGTAGCACATTTACCAGTTAAAATTGGTTTAGGAAGATGTCTCTGATAACTGTGTTCCAGAATTCAGGGCTATGGAGATACTATTTTTATGAATAGTAATGGAAGCCAGTGTAAAAAATAAATAAATAAATAAAAATTTACAATACTTTTGTCTTTTGGGGGAGGAGATAAGGCATAGTACTTGGAATTTCAGAAGTCAACTACAGAGACTGCAGAACAACAATATTTATCTGCATTAGGTTTATCCCTTATGTCAGTGGTTGTCAACCAGGAGTAAGTGTACACCTATGGGTGTTTAAAAAGGTCATATGGGATATGCAGGCTGCTTCGTGCCGTTGGGAGCTGGGGCTGTGCAGGTAGGCAGGCAGGTGGGGACTGAGTGTGCCCTGGGGTACAGTGATGGCATCTCCTCCAGCACATTCCCATACTTTGCCTCTTACCCAGGGGTGGGGTGCACTGAGCACTGCCAGCCCCACATGACACATTGTGGCCCCTCCCCTTCCCCCACCTCAGCTCGCTCTCCTGATTTGCTGCTGGGTTGCTGCCCTCAGCTAATAGCCAATGGAGAGGAGGTACCATGGCCACCCCCTTCCTGCAGAGCTGTGAGGGTCTGAATGGCAGGAAGGGGGGTGTAGTAGTTGGCTAACATTGTATCGCTTGTAACCTAGTCGCGTTCCCCTCCTCCCCCCCACCCCCCTCTTGTTAGTCCCTCGCTCGGGTGCCTTGTATTTCCCTATCAGCTTTGTCATCTCTTTTCTGGATTCCCAATCCAAACATCTACTAATAAAAGTCAATCTGTTCTCTGACTGTGCAGTTGGCTGGCCACGAGACCCAGCAGTAGCCTGCTAAGACACACACATGGCCAGCTGTGGGAAAGCAGCGTGGGGTGTGGCACAGGGCCAAGGGAGGTGGCAATGGTGGTGCCAGGTGTTGGCATGACCATAGGCAGAGGAAGAAAATATGATTGTGTGGTGGGCTGAGCACTTGCACACATGCACACACCCCCTCCCCAAGCAGGTAGGTTTGTTGTTAGGAAGGGCGGAGGGGGCAGAACAAGGCCCCCTCAGTGAGGGAGGGAGTGGGGCAGGGGCTGGAGTGAACGGAGCCCCAGGGCTGCTCATCCAGGGGTGCCGGGGGCTCCCGGCGCCATGTGCACAACCCCAGGGCAGACACAAGGGGGCATGTGTCCCCTGGATTTGTGTGCAGGGCAGAGGCAGCTTTTGCTGTGGTCTGTGCTCTGCACCCCGCTGCTGGTGCCCTGGCAGCCACGTGATGCCATGTGCTTCCCACTACCAGGCAGGCAATGCAGCCAGCGCACAGGAGGCACGTGGCATTGCGCTGCTTCTGGGGCACTGGCAGCGGGGTACGGTGCACACCCTGCAGCAGTAGCTGCCTCCACCCTACACACAGATCCAGGGGACAGGTGCCCCCTGTGCCTACTCCTCTGGGGTTGCACATAGCAGCAGGAGGCCCTCCCTTCCCCCCCCGCTGAGCCACCTGGGTTCCAAGCATTCCATAACCTGCCCCAAGGCCTTTTTCACACACCCTGACCCTGGCAGGGCCCTTGATCTGCCCCTCACCTCCATGCCCCTTCCTTCCCCCTTGCTGTGCTGCAGCTGCCTGGAGCTTGCCTAAGTCCTGTTAGCTCTGGTCTTCTGTCATCTATGCCCCTGACAGACATGACACGGCACGATTCGGCCCTGTAACACATTCAGCCAGCAGCATTATTACCCCAGCAAGCTACGGCTGTGGCTGGTTTCCCTCATGCCATGAAGGGCCTATATGGCCATCCCATGCTGAGGATGCTTTGTGTGCTCCTGCCGCGGGGGCATGGGAAGCTCATTTAAAAACAAGAAAAATATAAAGGGGTACATGAGCTGAAACTTTGAGGCAGAAGGGGTATACTTGTTAAAAAAAGGTTGAAAACCCCTGCCTTATGTAGATGGTTCTTTTCCCTCACCTGGCTCCTGTGTTTTTAATCAATGCACAGGACAAGCTGTGTACGTTTAATGAAGACCTCTCCAGTAGTTTTATTGATCCTTACTATTGAAAGGCTGTCCTTTTGCTTTATTTACTATCTACTTTTCAGATCCTTGTGCACTTTTCCTTAGTGCTTATCATGATAATATCAGAAGGCTTCACAAACATTGATTTTTTTTTCTTTATGCCCCTGTTACAGGAGGAGGCTATTATTGCCTTTTAACAGAAGGGAACTGAACTATGTAGCACCTACATTACTAAATACTTTCGATCATAATCTGAGATGCTATAGAACAATATTTTTGTAGCATATTTGTCATTATATAATATTTAGTATGTTCAAACATAGCTCCTTTTGACTTCATTACAGTTCGAACTGCAGTAATTCACTTGGAAAATGAGAGAAATAGTGACTAGCTGTGAAAAATTTTGTGTTTGTAATATGCTAACTATCAGATAGGAGCACACTGGTACAAGCAGGGATAGAATTCAGCTTGATAAGTCAGTATTTAAATATCTGAGTCATAAAGCAGTCCTTTCTCTTCCTGAAGTCTTCTGCCTTATCCTCTAGGCACCCTCCACCTTCTTTGACAACTGAAGCAGCCAAATCCTACAGACAAATCTCCTTTATTATAAAACCCTGATTTACCCCAAGAAGAGATTTGTGTGCACTGGTATGTGCATTGAATCAGGTAAAGGTTTCCCAAATCTGCCTTTGTCCTACTCCTGTTTCTTCCCAACCTGAGGGTCTTGCAAAACCAAGAACACCCTACAACATGCCAGTGGTAAAGTGCAAGGTACTGCTGAAGCCTGTCACTGCAATGGCAGAGAAATAATTGGTTTGCACAGGGCTGTCAAACAATGCAGCCACAGGTCAGACATGGCCTCAGCATGGAGCCCCAGGTCATACATCTCATGGCCACACACTGCAGGGGTAGGTCCTTGCAAGCCCCTATCACACAGGTCATGCTGGTGGCACACAGTACCCATAGGGGGTTGGGGAGGGTGCATGTGCCATCCCTTGCTCTGTGGCTGTGCTGGCAGCATAAAATCTTCCCCCCCCAAGTTGCTGTAGCAGCACACTACCACAATTAGGCATTCCTCTACTTGTCTCCCCTGAGGAATTCAGTCTGCAAGGCATTCTCGGAACACACCTTCTACACCAGACTCTGCGAAGAAGAGTGGCAGTTTACCATTTTCTGTGGTGGTCATATCACCACAATCACTACTCTTTTTATACAGGTGCAAAATATGGGAGAGTTGGGATCAGATCCCTCCTCAGTCTGAGGGAATCCAAACCTACATCTTCCACTTTTCAGGAGAGTATCCTAGCCACAAAGCTGCAACAGTTTTCAATGCTCTCCTTCCTTCCCATGAAAGCTGTTCTGTGTCACAGGGAATACGTAAGAGATTCACTGGGCAAGAGAAATTGAGAGAGACCGACAAATGTGACATGACTCTATAGTTTAGTGGTTAAAAATACCAGGGCTGTGCAAAGCTTTGGGTCCTGATTTGATTCAGAGGAGATTAGGCCTGATTCAGTGGCTGTATCAAATTAGGGGACCAGTGGAAAGGTCTGAATCGATTCAAAGCTCTCTGAATTGATTCAGAAAAGTTTCAGAGAGCTTCGGAGATTTGGGCAGTCCCCACTCACTGCCAGAGGAAGCTGGACCGGGACTCTGTGCTGGTAAGTGGGGGGCAGGGGAGGGGTGGCTGAAGGAAGTGGGAGGGTACTATGGGGGGGAACCCCACCAGGCCCCATCCCCTGCCTGCTCCCCCAGCCTCCCTGAGCACCCTTGACCCCCGCCTGCTCTCTCAGCCCCGTCAATGGCTGCCCTGCCCGGCCCCAGCTCCCAGCTCTTTAAAAAAAAAAAAAAGCCCCCACTTACCAGCTGCTGCCAGACAGGTGGGGGCGATCCCCACTAACCCCCACTGCCCCATGCTGTGTGGCGGGCTCTGCCACAAGCCTCCGTCCCCCTTCCGCTCTCCCAGCCCACCCCCCATGGTTGCCCTGCCCGACCCCAGCTCCTGGTTGTTTAAAACAGAAACAAAAAAACCCCTGCCACCCTCACCGGCTGCTGTAGCAGTTGTCAGGGCTTCTGGGGGCTTGTAGCAGACCCCCCCCCATGCAGCCTGGGGCAGTGGGGTGCACCAGGGATTGCCCCCCACCTGGCAGGAGCCAGGGAGTCAATCAAGGTTAATTTTTTTTTTTTTTTTAAAGAGCCACAAGCTGGGGCTGGGCAGGGCAGCCAGTAACGGGGCTGAGAGAGTGGGTGGGGGTCAGGGGGCTCGTGGCAGAGCCCGCCACGCAGCGTGGGGCAGCAGGGTGCAGCAAGGATCACACCCCCACCTGGAAGCAACTGGTGAGTGGGGGCTTTTTTTTTTCTTTTTTTTTTTAAAGAGCTGGGAACTGGGGATGGGGGCTTATGACAGAGCCCCTCACGCAGCACAGGGCAGTGGGGGGCAATATAGGGATCACCCCACCCCTCCACCCACTGTCTGGCAGCAGCCAATGAATGCCAGACTTTGTTTTTTAAAGAGCAGGAGGCTGGGGTGGGTGGGGTAGGGGGCCTATCTGATTTGGAGATTCGGCCGATTTGGCTGTGGCTAAATCTCCAAATCAGATATGGCTGAATTGATTTGGGATAGGGATTCAAATCACTGAATTGAATCACTGTCTCCCGAATCAGCTGAATCCAAAACGAATACTAGCCGCTTCACACAGGCCTAAAAATTACCCATCTGGGACAAGGGAAAACTGGGTTATGGTTATTGCTCCAAGACATTCATCGCATAAAATACATAAACAGCAATTGGGGCTGAAATGGGAACCTGGATCTACCCTGTCATAGGTGAGTACATTAACCAAGAGGTTAAAGAGAGTCTCTCTCATTTCTTCCATCTGTGTGAGTGAATTTTTAATTATTCCAAACAAAGTTAAGCACTTCAACAGGAGGAGTTAAGAACTTCATCCCTATTTTGGAAAAATCTGTATCTTGGTGGTTAGGACATCTCCAGGGAGATGTGAGTTTGAATCCCATCAGACAGTGAGAGAATTAAATGTAGGTCTCTCACATCATGAGGAATGTTTTAACCCCTAGGCTAGAGCAGTGATTTTCAACCAAGGTGCCATGGTATCCTGTGGCAAACATGATTCACAAAATAAACCCAGAAATTTTAAATAAGAGCCCTTAATATTAAAAACATTATTCCTTGCTGTGGTCTTTCAGAGTTCTTTGCAACAGGAAAATTTATTCTGTTATTTTTCTGTAGTCAAGAAGTGAGTGAAACTAAGAGCCTGAATTTTCCAAGGGCTGCTTTGGGTTACATGAAGGGTGTCTTGAGTTCTGAAAGACTGAGAACCACTGAGCTAGTTTACAAAAAGGGAGTGCTACTGCCTATATTTTTGGACTTGTGCAGTAGCATCTGCTATTGCACCTTGAATAGGGTCAGAACCTGTCAGTGGGATCCAAACATATACTGGATTGGGTTCCCTGAAGGATATGGATAGGAGGACACCTAGTTTGTGAAGCTTGATAGGGGTTAGACAGGAAATAGATCGATACTAAATTGCTTGGCACTGCCAAGACACAAACTTCTGGGCATAAACATAATTTTAGATACTTGGGGACTTCACAAGCAAAAACTTAGATACCTAAATTTCATTTAAGTCTTGCTTTAGGCACAGCAGTCCCTTTATGGATTTGGCTCATTATGCTCTAACGTTTAGAAGATTAATAGTGTCATAATTAGGTTTTAAAATTGACTTCAGTCAAGTTGAATACTGGCAACCAAATCTCAATTTTACAGCTATTGTTTCAGGCTGTGTGCAGTTTGTGTTGAGCATGTGACAAGATCAGTGAAAAGATTCTCTCTACAACAGAAGGGGGTGGATGTTTGATCTGTTTTATTAAATGGAAATTTAAATTCTGCAGAAATTGATAGCCATTAGGAAAGAAGAAGAATGGCATTTTAATGCATTCCAAGTCTTGAATTGATTGTAAAGCAAACCAGTTTGTTAATTTTTATTTAATTTTCCTCAACAGACAGTTGTTAATTTCATAGGTCTGTGTGAATGTGTTCTAAAACAGGGCTGTCCAGCTTCTGGACTGGGGCTAGAAGTGGAAGACACAGGAGAGAGGGAGACTCCAGAGACCCTGGGGGAGTGGCAGCTGATCAGGAGCCCACGGGATGCAAGTTAATCCCTCATGGACTGTGAGATGGACAACCCTGGTGTAGAACGTTTCTGTCTGAGGATTCAGCACCACCTTGAATAATTCAGGAGTTTTGATACATTTTTTTGTATAAAGAGTTCGGCACTTTCTCTACTGTTTAAAATGAGGAATACAAGTATGTCATTGGCCTGGAGCAAAGACAAGTCTGAACAGATTCTGGATTGGATTATTGAAGTGCTTAACTTTGAGGGTGATAGTCCATACAATTACTTTCTAGCTGAGACAGGAGAACACTTCTAATTTATTCATTTAATCAATCCCATTTATTTCTGTTACCTGTCTTTCTTTTGCTTCTATTTGAGCAAATACCGGGCCCTGACAAACCATAGACCTGGAAAGATGGTGGTGTTTCTTTTGTATTTCTCTTCCATGTATCTAATTAACATGATTTAAAGAGAGAAATTTCAAAGGACTGCAGGTCCTAAAGATTCTTTTCAAGAATATTAAAAATATATTGAGGCTTGTGTTTTATAACTTTCTGGTTTGCTTTTATGTGGACATACAGAGGATAGTCTAACAAGCTTGGTGTCCCACTTGTGGTAACATGAAGCATAAGTAGTCTAGAGCTGGCATATAATTGGCATAGAAAATATAGAGATTGTACCATCAGAAGAACAGGTATGAAGATGACAAGGAGGCCAGTCCAGTGGTAGGGGAAGCCAAGCCATACATCCCTAAGGGAAGGAGGATCAAGGCCACTGCTACCAAGAAGTGATGGGTGGTGGTTGGTGACTCCCTCCTGTGGGGCACAGAGGCATCCATCTGCCAGCTTCATCTTTTGACTTGGAAGGTCTGTTGCCTGCTAGGAATCTGCATTCAAGATGTCATGGAAAGGCCAGACTCGTGGTCCTTTGACTACTGTGCCATGCTGCTTATCCATGTGGATAGTAATGATACTGCCAGGGGTGACCTTGAGCAGATTAAAAGTGACTATATGGCTCTGGGTGCAAGCATGAAGGGGACAAAGGCCCAGGTGTTTCTTGTTGAGCCTTCTAGTCAAGAGTAAAGGCCCAGCAAGAGGCAGATGCCTTCTGCATGGTTGGTTGGTAGATGGTGTTGCTGGCAGGGCTTTGGCTTCTTTGAGCATGAGGCAGTGTTCCAGAAAGATGGATTTCTGGGAAGAGATGGATGGGTTCCACCTAATGAAGAAAGGGAAGAGTGTCTTCATGTACAGGGTTGCTAACATAGTGAGGAGAGTTTTAGACTAGGTTGACCATGGGATGAAGACAAAAGCCCAGAGGTAAGTAAAGAGCCTGGAGACCTGGATTAGAACTTGGTAAGGGGAAGAAATAATGGAAACCACAACATTGTTCTCGAGGAGAGGAGAGGACAGTCAGTTAGACATTTGAAATGTTTAATATGAGAACTATGGGAAACAAACAGGAAGAATTGGAGGTCCTAATACAATTACAGAATTATGATGTAGTTGGGACAACGGAGATGTGGTGGAATGTTTCACATGGAAGGAATATGGTCATAGATGGGTATAGTTTGTTCAGGAATGATACACAGGGGAAAAAAAGGAGGAGGTGTTGCCCTCCCTTTGAAAGGTGATGTACATGTATTCAGAGATGCAGTACAAAGTGGAAGGTAGGCGCATTGAATGCCTCTGGGTAAAGGTGAGAGCAGGGGAGCAATAGGGTAGATGTCATGGTGCACATCTGCTATAGGCCTCCAAACCAAGAGGAGGAGGTGAACCAGGCTTTCCTTAAACAAATGATGGAAGCTTCCAAATCACAGGACTTGGATCTTATGGGTAATTTTAATTATCAGGACATCTGCTGGCAGGGAAACAGGCTCTGGAGTGTGTGGGGGATAACTTTTTGATTCAGATGGTGGTGAGGCCAACAAGGGGGGGAAGCTCTTCTCAACTTACTGCTCACAAACAGGGAGGAACTGGTTGAGAATGTGAATGTGGAAGGTAACTTGGGTGACAGTGGGTGCGTCTACATGAGATACTAATGTGCAGTGGTTACTGTGCATTTATTTACTAGTTGTATAATCAAGTACTAAATAAATGCACAGTAACCAGAGTTACTGCACAGTAGCGCTGGCAAGCTCCTTTTTAGTGATGCTACTGTGCAGTAGTTTAATAATACTATGCAGCAGCATATTAGCACTGTTGGTGCTGTGACACACTACTGTGCTTTAATATTCAGCTACCATGCAGTTATCTTCTCATGTAGATGTGTCCTGTGATGACAAAATAATAGAGTTCAAGATCGTAAGGGGAGGAAGGGAGCAGAGCACCAGAATAAAGATAGGACTTTAGAAGAGTAAGCTCTAATAAACTCAGGTGCTTGGTGGTCATGATTTCTTGGGAGGCAACTCTGAGTGGAAAAGAAGTCCAGGAGAGCTGGCTGTACTTTAAGGAGGCTCTCTTGAGGGCACAGGAGCAAGCTATCACTATGCAACACAAGAATGGGAAGTGAAACAGGAGACTAGCCTGGCTAGGTAATGATCTCTTTAAGGAGTTGAAACTCAAAAAGGAATCCTATAAAAACTGGAAACTTGGTTATAGTACTAGAAAAAAGTATAAGAGTATTGCACAGGCATGCAGAGAGAAAATTAGGAAGGCAGTGCACAGTTTGAGATGCAGCTGACAACACGCATAAAGGCAATAAAAATGAATTCTACATCTATGTCAAAAGTAGGAGCAAGACTAGAGATTCCATAGGTCCCTTATAGAAGGTAATCTGGTCTCACATAATGCAGGCACAGCTGAAATATGTAATGTCTTTTTTACTTTTCACAAATAGGGGCAGCTACTAGATAATGAGTGTAGTTGGCAGTAGAGTTGGGGAAGGAGACAAACAGCCTAGAGTAATGGCAGAACAGGTTAGGGATTGCTTAGAAAAGTGACATGCCTTCAGGTCAGCAGGACTAGATAGGATGCACCCCAGGGTACTCAAGGAATTGGCTGAGGTAATTTTAGCGCCATTGACTATCCTCTTTGAGAACTTGTGGCAGTTGGGTGAGACCCTAGATGATTGGAAAAGGGCAAATACTGTGACCATCTTCAAGAAGGGGAAGAAGAAGGATCCAGAAAGCTACAGATCAGTTAGCTTAACCTCTATACCTGGAAAGATTATGGGGCAAGTCCTCAAGTCCATTACAAAGTACTTAGAGGAGAACAGATTGATCAGGAGTGGCCAGCATGGAGTATGTCATGCCTGACCAATCTGATTTTCTTCTGTGATAAAGTGACAGGCTCTATGGATGAGGGAAGAGCAATGAACTTGTATACTTTGACTCTAGCAAGGCTTTTGACACTGCCAAATGACATTATCATTAACAAGATAAGGAAATACAGACTGGACGAAAGTACTTTAACATGACTACATAACTGGTTGGACCATCATACTCAGAGAGTGGTCCTCAATGGCTCAATGTCTAGTTGGGAGGAGCTATCAAGTGTGGTTCCCCAGAGGTCTGTCATGGGTCTGGTATTGTTAAACATCTTCGTTAGTGATTTGGAGGATGGGATTGAGTTCATGCAAATTGGCAAATGATACCAAGCTGGGTGGAATTGTGAACCCTCTATAGGGTACGGCTAGGATCTAGAATGACCTGAATAAACTGGAGAAATGGTCTGCAATCGATGAGGTGAAATTCAACAAGGACAAGTGGAAAGTCCTACACTTGGAATGGAATACCTGCATGTACAAATACAACGTGGGGAATGACTGGCTAGACTGCAGTACTATAAAGAAGGACCTGAGGATTACAGTGGACCATAAACTGAATATGAGCCACCAGTGTGTTTTGTTGCAAACAAGCCAACAGCTTCCTTGGTTGTATTAGCAGGAATGTCTCTTGCAGTCAAGGAAAGTGATTCTTTTGCTCTATCCAGCACTGATGAGGCCTCACCTGGAGTACAGTGTCCAGTTTTGCACCCTAGCTTCAAGAAAAATGTAGACAGATTCGAAAGAGTTTAGGGGAGAGTAACACAATTGATTAGAGGCCTAGAAAGCATGCTTTATGAGGAAAGGTTGAAAGAGCTAGGGTTATTTAGTCTGGAGAAGAGAAGACTGAGGCAGGATTCGATAGCAGCCTTCAAATACCTGAAGGACAATTATAAAGATGATAGAGATGGACTTTTCTTTGTGGTTGTAGGGGACAGGTCTAGGAGCAAAGGTCTCAAGCTGCAACAGGGGAAATTTAGACTGGAAATTAGGGGGAACTTTCTGACTATGAGGGTGGTCAGGCATTGGAACAAGCTACCTAGAGAAATAGTGGTATCTCCATCCCTGGAAACTTTCATAAACAGGTTAGACAGACGCTTGGCTGGCTTAGTCACGAATGATCCTGCCTTGAGCAGGGGAATGGATTAGACGACCTTTTGAAATCCCTTCCAACCCCACTTTCCTATGAACTTGTGACCAACACAGCCCAGCACCACTGTGTTTTGGGATTGGATCCTGATCTTGCATTGATGATAAGTACACATAAGGCATTTCATAGATTTCAAAGACTTCATAGACATTAGGACTAGAAGGGACCTTGTAAGATCATTGGGTCCAGCCTCCTGACCAAGGGGCAGGAAGTCAGCTAGGGTCAAAGGATCCCAGCAAGATAAACATCCAAATCTTTCTTAAAAGAGTCCAGAGAGGGTGCTTGCACCACCTCTGGGGGGAAGTCTGTTCCAGGCCTTGGGGGCTCAGACTGTAAAGAAGTTTTTCCTTATATCCAGCCTAAAAAGGTCTTGCAGGAGTTTATGACTGTTGGACCTTGTCATCCCTTGACGTGCTGTAGTGAACAGGTGTTCCCCCAGATCCTGATGCACACCGCTTATGTACTTATAGGCTGCCACCAAGTCACCCCTGAGCCTTCGCTTCTCCAGGCTGAAGAGTCTCATGGCTCTTAGCCTCTCTTCATAAGGCCTGTTCTCTTGCCCACTGATCATGCATGTGGCTTTCCTCTGGACTTGTTCAAGCTTCTCCATGTCCTTTTTGAATTGTGGAGCCCAGAACTGGATGCAGTACTCCAGCTGTGGCCTCACCAAAGCTGAATACAATAGGAGGGTGACATCCTAGGACTTGTTTGAGAAGTGTTGGTGGATGCAAGCCAGAGTTTTGTTTGCTTTGCCAGCTGCATTATCACATTGGTGGCTCATGTTCATCTTGTGATCAATCATGACCCCCTCTCTTTCTGTCATGCTGCTAGCGAGTGTAGCACTGCTGAGCCTAAGTGTGATGCAGGTTTTTTCCCCACCCCCTCTCCGAGGTGGAGCACCTTGTATTTCTCCATGTTGAATGCCATCAGGGATAGGCAAAATACAGCTTGTGGTCTGTTTTTGGTCCACCAATTGATTCTGTCTGGCCTGTGGGTAGGTGGCACTGGCAGCAACTCTGGCCTCAGCTGATGCCACAGGAGACACTGGCTGGAAGCAGCCCAGCCTTCCTGGCTCTGTGTGGCAGGCTGGGAGCAAGCTGTGCTCAGGCCCTGGCACTTCTGCTTAGGCTAGGCTGGCAGTGCTCTGCCTGCCTGCAGCTCAGAACTGGTGGGAGCTGCCCCAGGCACTAGGAACATGTGGTGGGCACTCTGCACCTGTGCCTGGAGGTGGCGGAGCTTACCCAGAGCCTCCTGGCAAGTAAAGCTCTGGTCCTGGCCTCAGCCCCGGCCTCACCTCCTGCTTTGCCCCATGAAGCGCCTTGAGCTGGCCTAGCACCCTGCCACCTCCTGGCTGCAGCCAGTGCAGCTCCCATTCTGTCTGCCCAGGTGAGGCTGCCCCCAGCACCCTGGGGCTCCTTCTGGGGGAAGGGGCACCCCTGGGCTGTGGGTGGGTGCAGCCTGCATGGCTCTGAAGGGGGCTGCTGGACTTTCCCAGGCTTTGTGGGGGCAAGAGTGGACAGCAAGGGGTAGAGTGCAGGCAGCTCTTGAGGAGCATGTCAGGGTACAGGCTGAAGCAGGAGCTTCCTTGTGATTTGGAGGGTTCCTGGGTGGTGACAGAGATCTGGTGGAGGTGGAGGTGTCCTCCCTTGCCTGAGTGTCCTGCTGGCTGGTTTTGTTCCCTTACGAGAAAGATTTTATTTTGAGCTGTTATGCAGTCACTTCTATATATACACTACTCAAAAAACCAAATCAGGACAAAAATTATTTTTTGAAATAAAATAAAAATATTTTATAGTAGATGTTCAATTTTACCATTGATTTGGGGTTTTTTAAATCTATAATTTGTTAAAATGGTATCTTCACCATTAATTTTACATGTTCAGTCAACAGCTCACCAGAACTCATTAAGTGGCCTGCCAGCTGAAATAATTGCCCAACCCTAACCTAGAAGATAACCTGATGATATATGCTACAGTGAACATGAATTTGTTGAGAACAGGCTATGCCACACCAACCTGATTTCTTTCTAGGTCAAAGTCATGGGCTTTGTGAATAAGAGTGTAACACTGGATGTGATATATTCTGACTCAAGTAAGGTTATTTAAAGTGTCCTGTAACATTCTCTTAAGTAAGCTAAAGAAATACGTTCTAGATTAAATGACTACATAACTGTTGAGATAATTGTGCTCAGAGAGCACAATGACCCAAGCACAAATGGAAAGGGAATATCAAGTGGGATCTCCCAGGGCTCTCCTTCAGGTCCACCACTATTCAGTATCTTGATTAGCATCTTAGAAGATAGAACTGAATATACATTACTAAATTTGCAAAGTTACACTGAACTGGATAGTGGTGTAGACATACAAGGTGCTTGTACACGTGTGGGACACCTGCCTAATTAGAATATATAAGAATAGACTTGATTCTGGTAATTAGTAGAGGTGCATCAATACATCGGTCCGATATCGGATTGGTATGGTGGGGAAAGGCAGCTCCCATCACTGCTTGCACCCTGGGAGAGCACGGGCCGTGGGGGGAGGGGGGGTTGTGTGCCCCTGGATTTGCATGGGGCAGGGCAGGTGTGCTGCAGCTGCAGGCTGGAGCTGGGGCTGTATTGGGCTCTTCTCGGCAGGGGCTGGGCTCGGGAAGGGGGCTGCAGCCGCCCCAGATTTCACTGTAGCCCTGCTCCCAGTGCTGTCACCACCGCTGCACACCCAGAGCAGTCCCAGCTCTTCCCGGGGTGTGGGTGGAGGTGGGGCATTGAGCCAGGGCTACAGTGAAATTTGGGGTGGCTGCAGCCCCCTCCATAGTCCCCTTTCCCAGCCCAGCCCTGGCTGAAAAGAGCCTGACACAACCCTGGCTCCAGCTCACAGCTGCAGCCTGTCTGCCCTGCCCCACGCAAATCCAGGGATGCACGATTCCACCCCCCCATGCCCTCCCAGGGTGCAAGAAGTGGCAGGAGCTGCTCTGATGATCTGCGGCTCCGTCCCACATCCTGCCTTGCCCCAACTGGGAAGCCCCTGCCCCCTTCCTCACCATGGGGGGTGTTGATCTGCCCCTCCACATCCCTTCCCTCCCCCCCTCCCTTTCCATTACAACGAACTTACCAGCTGCATGCAGCTGTATTGGAAATCTGTTTGTTGTCAGCCAATATGCCTCCTTAAATATTGGCTATCGGTATCAGGCCCCAAATTCTCTATTGGTGCATCCCTACTAATTAGAATGCTCCAACAGCCTCACCATCGCGTGTATTCAGCACCCCCACTTTTCAAAATGGCAACAGGGGCACTTTAACTAATACTCATTGAATGAGCTTTAGTTAAAGCACCTCTGCCACCATTTTGAAGTGCGGGATGCTGAATATACAAGACATTGCTGGTGTTTTCATCAGAGTGGCACCCTGGATCACGTGTACAGATGCTCACAGAGAACAGGATTAGGATTCAAAATGGCCTTGATAAATTGGGAAAAGTGGTCAGAAATAAATAAATTCCATAACAGTGGGTGCATCTGAGTGACCAGGGAGCCAGTGAACAGAAGCTGCGAACAGGGTAAGCAGTTTACAGGCAGTTTGCAGGCCAGTTCATGGGCCCCCACCCCTTTTTTGAGGGGCAAATCTTTCAGCTTGGTGTGATGAAGCAGGGGGGAAAGAAAGAATCCTTTGGGGCAAGGAGCAATAAACAGGCCCATTCAAGGTGAGTTTGCTAGAAAGGGTCTGCTTGGAAGAAAAGCAATAAGATAGAGAAGGCAGATTAAGAGACCCAGGGAAATAGCTGGAGGACATTGCAATGCCAGAGCCACTGCCAACTGCCTCTGCTTGCACCTGTGAGGCTTCTCTCCAGGCAGGACTGCTCACCATCAAGACTTCCATCCAGGTCCAGGTTTGGGACTGGGGGGACTGTAGCTTGCAGGTTCCTTCCAGTGACGGCCAGGTCGGGGAGTGCTTGCAGTGTGAGCAGTGCCTCCTGGTGGTGTCTCCCAGGGAACAGGCAAGAGAGCTACAGGAGGAGGTGGTGAAGCTCCAAAGTAGCCTCTGCCACGAGGCATTTATCGATTTAATGCTTGAGGAGACCTCCGGGACTGTGGAAATGCCAGATGCAGAGCTAGAGAAGAGAGAGAGTGTGCATTCCTAAGAGGGTGGAAGCTGGAGCCTTGTGACTTCCAGCAGCAACCAGTGATCTTCACCTCCATTTGCAGTTGTTCATCTGGAGAACAGATACGCAGCTCTAGCAGCATAGAGGGAGGACCATGTTGCATTGGTGGAGGAAGACAGGCCTGGACTCACCCAGGTGGGAAGGATTGAGATTTCGCTACCAAGGAGAACAATGGGTGGTGGTTGGACAGAGGGTGCCATCTGCCGGCCTGACCTGTTGTCTTGGGAGGTCTGCTTCTTGCCCGGGAAGATTACTACTGACTACTACCCCATGTTGCTCACCCGTGTGGGCACCAATGATACTGCCAGGGGAGACCCTGAGTGTATCAAAAGTGAGTACAGGGCTCTGGATGCAAGGGTGAGAGGGTCTGGGGCTCAGGTTGTGTTCTCGTCAGTCCTTCCAGTCAAGGGAAAGGGCCCAGAGAGGAGCAGGTGCATCTTGAACACCTGGCTGCACAAGTGGCTTCACCAGCAGGGATTTGGCTTCTTCAACCATGGGATGTTGTTCCAAAAAGAAGGATTGTTGGGGAGAGATGGGGGGATCCACCTGATGAAGAAAGGGAAGAGCATCTTCGCAGACTGGCTCGCTAACCTAGTAAGGAGGCCTTTAAACTAGGTTCAATGGGGGATGGAGACCAAAGCCCTGAAGTAAGCGGGGAAGCAGGAGACCTGGAGGAAAGGCAAGCAGGAGGGGGCAATAGGGGAGGTGCTGTCATACTCCTGAGAAATCAGGGCAATTGATTAGTTACCTCAGGTGCCTGTACACAAATGCACAGAGCCTGGGAAACAAGCAGGAAGATGTGGAAGAACTTGCACAGTCACGACACTGTGATGTGATTGGAATAACAGAGACTTGGTGGGATAGCTCACATGACTGGAACATTGTCATGAATGGGTACAAACTGTTCAGAAAGGACAGGCAGGAGAGAAGAAGAGGAGGAGTTGCACTTTATGTAAAAGAGCCATATAATTGCTCAGATCTCAGGTCTGTGGAGAGTCTCTGGGTTAAGGTTAGAGGGGAGAACAATAAGGGTGATGTCATGGTGGGGTTGCTATAGACCACCAGACCAGGAGGAAGTACTGCATAAGGCTTTCTTTAAACAGCTAATGGAAGTTTTCCAGTTTCTCATGGGAGATTTCAATCATCCTGACATCTGTTGGGAGGGCAATATAGCAGTGCACAGGCAAGACATTTTTGGAGAGTGTTGGGGACAACTTCCTGGTGCAAATGCTGGAGCAGCCAACTAGGGGCCCTGCCTTCTTGACCTGCTGCTCACAAACAGGAAAGAATTGCTGGGGAATGTGGATGGCAGCTTGGGCAGCAGTGACCACGCAGTGATTGAGTTCAGGATCCTGAGGAAAGGAACGATGGAGAGCAGCAAAGTAAGGACCCTGGACTTCAGAAAAGCAGACTTTGACTCACTTGGGAACTCATGGGCAGGATCCCCTGGGAACCAGACTGACGGGGAGAGGAGTCCAGAAGAACTGGCTGTACTTTAAGGAAGCCTTACTGAAAGTGTAGGAACAAACCATCCCAATGCACAGGAAAACTACCAAGAATGGCAGAAAAATAGCTTGGCTTAGCAGGGAACTCTTTACTAAACAAAATCACACAAAGGCAGCTTATAAGAAGTGGAAACTTGCAGAAAGAATTTAAGAGCACTGCTTGGGCATGCAGGGATGAAGTCAGGAAGGCCAAAGCACAATTGGAGTTGCAGCTAGCAGGGGATGTGAAGGGAAACAAGGAGGGTTTCTACAAGTATGTCAGTAGTAAGAGGAGGATCATAGAAAGTGTGGGTCCCTTACCGAATGGGGGAGGCAACCTTGTGACAGAGGATGCAGAAAAGGCTGAAGTGCTCGATACCTTTTTTGCCTCAGTCTTCACAGGCAAGGTCTGCTCCCAGACTACTGCACCAGGCAGGAGTTTGGGGAGGAGGCGAGCAGCCCTCAGTGGTGAAAGAACAGGTTAGGTACTACGTAGAAAAGCTGGACGTGTACAAGTCCATAGGCCAGATGGGATGCACCAAAGGGTGTTGAGGCTGATCTGATTGTAGATCCATTGGCCATCATCTTTGAAAACTCATGGCAATCAGAAGAGGTCCCAAATGCTTGGAAAAGGGCAAACTTAGTGCCCATATTTAAGAAAGGGAAGAAGGAGGATCCAGGGAACTACAGCCCAGTCAGCCTCACCTTAGTCCCTGGAAAAATCATGGAGCAGATCCTCAAGGAATCCCATTTGTAAGCACTTAGAGGAAAAGAAGGGGATTAGGAACAGTCAGCATGGATTCACCAGGGGCAAGTCATGCCTGACCAACCTGATTGTCTTCTATGATGAGGTGACTGGCTTTGTGGATGTGGGGAGACCGGTGGATTAGTGTACCTTGATTTTAGCAAGGCTTTTATATGGTCTCCCACAACATTCTTGCAGGCAATCTAAGGAAGTGTGGGCTGGATGAATGAACTGTAAATTGGATAGAAAACTGTCTGGAGCATTGGGCTCAGAGGGTAGTAATCAATGGCTTGATGTCTAGTTGGCAGCTGGTATCAAGTGGAGTCCCCCAGAGGTCGGTCGTGGGGCTGGTTTTGTTTCATGTCTCCATCAGTGACCTGGAAGATGGCATAGGGTACACCCTAAGCAGGTTTGCAGATCACACCAAGCTGGGAGGAATAGTAGATATACTGGAGAGAAGGGCTAAGGTTCAGAGTGACTTAGACAAATTGGAGGATTGGGCCAAAAGGAATCACATGAGGTACAACAAGGACAAGTGCAAAGTCCTGCACTTAGGATGAAGCAATCCCATGCACCAGTACAGGCTGGGGGCTGACTGGCTGGGCAGGAGCTCTGCAGAAAAGGACCTGGGGGTTACACTGGACAATAAGCTAACTATGAGTCAGCAGTGTGCCCTAGTTGCCAAGAAGGCTAATGGCATACTGGGCTGCATTGGTAGGTGTGTTGCCAGTAGGTCAAGGGAAGTAATTATTCCCCTCTATTCAGCACTTGTGAGGCCACATCTGGAGTCCTGTGTTCAGTTTTGGGCCCCCACTACGAAAAGGATGTGGGCAAATTGGAGAGAGTCCAGAAGAGGGTGACAAAAATGGTGAGGGGGCTGGGGGACATGACTTATGAGGAAAGAATGGGGGAACTGGACTTGCTTAGTCTACCGAAGAGGAGACTGAGAGAAGACTTAATAGCAGTCTTCAACTACCTGAAGTGGCATTCAAAAGAGGATAGAGTTAGTCTCTTTTCAGTGATGGCAGACAGAACAAGGAGCAATGATCTCAAGTTGCAGCAAGGGAAGTTTAGGTAACATATTAGGGAGAACTAAGAAGGTAGTAAAACACTGAAACAGCTTACCCAGAGAGGTTGTGGAAGCTCTATCTTTGGGGTTTTTCAAAACCCAGCTAGACAAAGCTTTGGCTGGGATGATCTAGTTGGGGCTGGTCCTGCTTTGATCAGGGGGTTGGACTAGATGACCTCCTTAGGTCCCTTCTAACTGTAA
>NW_017728995.1:43174741-43177086 GCF_001723915.1 Gavialis gangeticus
CTTCTAACTGTAACTTTCTATGAATCTATGATCTATATGAGATGCTTTACTGAAGAGCTAGCTAATTAGGTCTGCAGTATAGCATCACCATATACGTGTGTGGCACTATTTGGCTGCAATAAATTAACTGTACTGTAGCATAGTACTGCCAGACACAAGTACTATCCTACAGTGGAGTGGTTTCATGTGGCGAAACCATGTGGCTGGCTGGGGCACAAGGGGGCTATAGTATGGGGGCTGCTTGCTGGGTAGCCCCATGCTGTAGCACCCTTGTGTCCCAGCTAGCCCCTCTACAGCATGTTGGGCCAAGGCGGGAGCAGCTCTGGGCTGGCAGGGTGACCCCCTGGACACCTTGCTAGCTGGGGCTGTACCACCCCAGCTCAACGTGCTATGGTCCCAGGTGCATGTGTAAATGCAACTGGGAGCATTAAACTCTGGCATGAATTAATGTGTCATTAATATCATGTGTAGATGTGTCCAATAAATATAATATACTATGCTTAGGAAAGAACAATCAGCTACATGAATGGAGAGTGATTGGTCAGGCTGCCATATTGCATGAAAGATTTTAGGGGTTATAAATAGATCATAAGCTGAATCTGAGTAGGCTTGGCAGAATTAGATTTTTTAATATAATTTTGATGGCTAAAACCAATGTTTATTTATAAGTATTTGTTTTGAGTTTTATTGATTTACATTTTCAGAATTGTGCAAAGTTAGGGGTGTGGGGGGCAGACAATTTAGTAATGGCAGTATTCTGTTTAAAAGCTTTTTAAAATCTCATCAAAATATAAAATGTAACTATTCATAATTCAGTAAGTCATACCTGCTTTAAACAATTCTGTTCATTCATTGGGGAAGAGCTGAGTGGGCAGAAACTATAAGAGGTGGGCAGTGGCAGTCCCAGAACTCTCTGTACCCAAGGAGAGACCGTGGCTGCCTTCAGCCCCCTGCCACCCCCCAGTGCTTGGCCTGGCCAGGACCCTGCTGCTACTGGTAGCCTGTTACCTCCCTCCAGCCTGCTTCTGGCATCTGTGAACAAGCAGCCAGTTGCTTAATTGACAAGTAATTAAGCTTTCCATCGTTTTGTTCTTTAATCCTTCCACCCTCTGTCCCTCTAGCTCTCTTTCTCCATGGTCCAGTAACAGGGGCAAGGTTTCCCCTTTCTATAAATTTCAGTTATTACCAATGGGAATATTTTTCTGTTGATCTGTGTGTGGGGTGAGATCGATGTTTATCAATTTAACAACAACAACAACAGATTTTTCCAAGCCCAAATATGAGTCACCAGTGTAAAATTGTTTCCAAAAAAGATAGTAGCAGGCTGGATATACTAACAGTAATGTTGTATATGAGTCATGGGAAGTGATTCTTTTAATTCTGTTCAGCACTTGTGAGGCCTTCCTAAAGTACTGTGCCCAGTTTGAGGCACTGCACCAAGAAAGATGTGGGCAAGTTGGAAAGAGCCCAGAGGAGGATAGCTAAAGTGATTACAGGTCTAGAAATTGTGATGGATGAGGAAAGGTTGGAAAACCTGGGATTGCTTAGCTTGGAAAAGAGAAGATTGAAGGGTGATTTAATAACAGCCTACAAAAAAGGGTTGCAGTAAAAATTATGGTAACCAATTATTTTCTTTGTAGGGGACAGGAGAAATAGTAATAAGCTTAAATTGCAACAGCAGCCATTCAGATTAGATACTTTAAAAAACTTTCTATGAATGTGGTTAAGCACTGGAACAGGTAATCTTGAGAGGATGATTAGAATCTCTATTACTGGTAGCTTTTAAATAGAGGATGTTTACGATGGTTTGATGGGGATGACCTTGCCTTGTGCAGGAGGTTGAGGATGACCTCCTGATGCCCTTTGCAAGCCTATTTTTTATGATTTGATGATTAAGTAGAGTCAGTGAATCAACAAATTATTTCTGGTCACTGTATGCCAGTTTTTCAAAAGCACTGTTTGGAGACCATCTAGTCCAATCCCCTAGACAAGAAGGGAAGATGGTTCCTTTCATCTAAAGATGACCATAGATCAGGGCTGGTTAACTGGCAGCCCACATGCTGAGGGGTTAAAAGGTGGCCTGAGAGCTACTGCCCAGCTGCTGCTCCCTGTATTGTTCTTGATGGGGCAGCTGCCATGGTCTCCAAACTCTCCCTCCCTTCTCCATCTTCCACTTTCTGCCCCCGATTCTGGAAGTAGGATGGTGCAGTGGGAGGGGGCTGGCTTTTGCTTAGTGCATTTGTGGCAGGGTTCTGGAGTGCCGGTGGTATGTATGTGGCAGGGGCGCCGGGGTGCCCAAGGGAAGGAACGGGCTGTGCATACAGCGGGGGGGGGGGGGGGGCCGG
>NW_017728995.1:43177144-43186644 GCF_001723915.1 Gavialis gangeticus
GGGGGGGGGGGGGGTTGCCAGTGCAGCATCCCCAGCCAGGAAGGGAGTGGAGCTGTGTGAATGGCAGGGGGAAGCTGGGCTACCTGCACTGTGCAAGTGGCAGCGGGGACAAGGACTGGGCTTCCTGTGCAGGGAGGGATGCTGGGGAGGGGGTGTTATTTGCATGGCAAGCATCCTACACCAGTGTTTCCCAGCCTTTTCCAGCCCAAGGCACACTTACATTAATAAAATTTTTCTGTCGCACACCTGTTAAGGCATTCCCCATCCTCATACCTATTGTAGCTCATTGCCAAGGCAAAATTCCATGGCATACCTGTTCATTTCTGACCGCACACTTTTGTGCCGTGGCACACTGGTTGAGAAACACTGGCCTACACAGCGTGTCTCTCCCAGGTCTGGAGCCCATGTGGCAGCCTGACATAGATGATGAGTAGTCAGATGTTTCAAAACACCTAAGCAGGTTAAGTGCCTAATGCATGTTGATGCAAGGTTCTTTGGGTAGATGTTATATCTTTTGTTAGACCAACTAAAATAGTTGGAAAAAAGTTCTTTGCAAACTTTCAGGCACAAACACCCTTCTTCATGAAAGAGATTAAATCAATGGGCATTAGACACCTTAACTACTTTATGCACTTTTGAAGATCTGCTGGGAGTCCACCTGCATCTTTAGGTACCTAAGTACCTTTTCATCTGATTAGGTATATAATTAAAACACAGAGTTATTTAAATTTGAGGCTAACGTCTTGATTTATCATTTTATTTATTTTTTAAATACTTTTAAAGCATCATATTAATTTTAGACTTTAGGGCACCATAATTAAATTTTAATTTTAAATGGGTTTCTATTTAAAAAGAAAATCTATTTAATATAACACAATATTTTATTTCAGCAATATCTAGTTTTTAAGTTGTGTATGTATATTTTTGTACGTCACTGATTTTTATATACCTGTTCCTCACTAATATCAGGAATGGATTTGCTAGCCAGAGCAAACCAGATCCAGATTTTTCTCAAAGGTTCTTAAGTGGGACTTGGGTGGCATTCAGGTGCCTAGCCCACAAAAAAGTAGTCCAGATCAGCCATGAGCTTGTGAGTGGCCACAAAACTACGTAAGTTCCTAGTGTTATTAAACATGTCCATTTTGGCCTGAAAGATTCCCAGATATCTTGGTTTGAGCTTGCATTCATGTTTGGAAGTTATCCATCTTATGGTTTAGGTGTCTGTCTCCCACCCAAGCTCAACTGAGTCAGTGATGGAAGTCTGTGTCTCCCTGATCTGTTGTTATGCATTTGTGGAGCCCACAGAAGAGGCGCTTTAGTGGCAGGCACTTTGCATGAGCTGCCATTGGAAGAAGTGGCAGCCACAGGTGCTTTGGGTGCTTTCACTGTGCTGCCAGAGGGAGAAATAGTGGCTGTAGGTGGGTCCTTGAGCCTGCCATACCACCTCTGACCCAAGCTGGGTCATTCTGGCCTGGCAATCTCAAAGGTTGCTGCCCCCTCGCTGAGACAGTCATTGGTTAAAAAAATAGAAATAACCCTGGCAGCAGTGGCAGGAGAAGCATTCAAGAGCAGAAGTTATTGTGGGCACTATGCCATGGTGCTCCGAATGCTGTTTTGGTGTGACGTAGGTACTCCTACTTCAGGCATCTCCGTCATCATGGGATTCAGAGCACCTAATTTGCTGCCCTAAATCTAGAATCTATGCTTCAGGAAGGAGCGGTAAACCAAACTCCCATGTGTTTCACATTTCCTGTTGGTCTGCTGTAGTCACCCATTGCTCAGTGCCTACTTGCCCTGGATTGATCTTGGGAGGTGACTCCTTGTCTCTGTTGACTGTATGGGAACCCAGGTGCATAACTTGTAAATTTGCATTGTCCTCTTTGTGGATGTCTAATGTAGAGGCATTGCAACAGCTATGGGGTGCCTATGAAAATGATTTGAATCCACCCAAGGTCAGACATGTTGTGAGGAGTGTGAGGTAACTGTTCCAAAACAAAGAAGTGGGCATCTTAGTTCAAAATTTAAAATGGACTCAGAGCTCAGCTCAGCTTTAAAGATGTATCAAGCCTTCTCGCTCTAAGACTGTTAAAGTTTTGATGCAGCCTGGGAGCCAAAAGAACTTACCAAATAATGCAATTCAGAGGCTTCACTATTGCAATTTTTATGTGGAGATTGTATAACTGCTTGAATTAAATTAATGACATAAATAGTAGGTAGACTATAGAAGACATGACTGAATAAAAACAATTTTTTTTAAAGCCAGGAGGAGTTGTTCTGTCTGCAAATAACAGAGTATCAGTTCTTGCAAAATGTTTTATTTTAACTTCAGTGTTTCATCTTTATTAAATAGAGTTGATGCATAACATCTGTCTAGAGCATCTTTTTGGTATTCTAGCTAAGTATTTGAAGTGGATTTGTTCTGAGTTTGATTGGTTATGTCTGGCACAGTCTCAAGTTTCCTCTGAATGGTAACAAAGACTGTAGAGTGTTGTTGGTACTGCTGTGAAAGGCATGCTTCCTTAGTCCAGGTAAGAGAGATCATTTTGTTTCTGTCTGCTATACAAGTATTTTGCAACAAATACCTTGCAATTTAAACAGCTGTTGTTTAAAATTAATAAAGAACTCCTAGGGGGCTAAATTTAAGACATTCCTGAAAGTTGCAGGAAGGAAAACTACACTCTGTTGAGGGGGAGGGGTAAAGAGTTAGTTCAGTTTGTCACTTAAATGCATAAACAGATACGATAGAATTTGGAAATCATTTGATCTTCTCTGTAGCACAGTGGTAGGATGTGATGTTGGCTAATAAAAAAGCCCTGAATGTGGCATATTGATTGTGGATTCAGGCCATTAAATCTAGTCAAAATAGCCATACCTCCAGTTCCTTATTTTAAATTGCTAAAATGAACTTTACCCCTTGTGATTTATACATTATTAATTCCTTGTTTTAGTAATGTGCAAAATGCAAAATACTTGTGTTTTTATAGATTATTAGAAATAAGTCCAAAAGTAGATAGCTGTGTGTGCATTTTATTAGGTGGTATTTTACTATCGTAATTAGTATCTGGTACTATTTTCTTGACGTATTTGTGCTTTGAAAATGTCAGCTGTATTCTAATGAAGCCAGGGTATTGTTTGTTCATAAAGGGGCTGGTGCATTCCACTGCTTTATGGTTTATTATGAGGCACAGTGTGAGAGTGTGGGTGGCACCATTTGGTGTCTGCTTCTAGGATTGTAATTGCTATTATGCAAGTTTTTTTGGATTGGCAAAAAAAATACAGCAAATGAGTTTCTGTCTACATCGACTCAGCATAAGCAAAGACTTTAGCAATGTATATTTTTAAAAGTTGAAGAAACATACTTGAGATACCTAGAATGCTTATGTATACTTTTAATTCTGTTTCTCCATTGCATACCTTGCCATGTACACTATTAACTTTTTTTAATTTTGATTTTTAGGGATGATTCCTTCTAATACTTTGCAGGTTTTGTTTGTGGAATAAAAAAAGATTGTAATCTGCTCAGAATTATTAAAATAATAATTAAATCCCTGTTGGGAATAAAAAAGAACTGATTTTTTTGAAAAGCTCTTGATAGTCTTTGAGCTGGGAAATGCCTGATGATGATTTGATTCAGAAAAAAAGAAACAGATGTCTTTCCTGTTACAATTGCGGTTGTTTCAGTCAAAGCTTGCAGTTGCAGATGGGGGTGAGTGGGTAATAAATTTAACTTAACCAGCTTATTTCCACAGAAAAATTTACTGAAAATTAAATTATATTTATTTGATACTCTGTTTTTAATTGTACTGTAGCAACTTAGACTTAGTTTTTATCATTAACTTGTTTCTAAAATTCTTAAATTTATGGGAAGTTTGAAAATACCTGCAAAAGTTGATTTACACGTGAATTTAATCATGTACATAAGGAATTGACTTTATAGAAATATTTTATTATAAATTAAGTATATGCCCAAATGACTTGAGAACATATCTAGATATGCTAATGCATGCGACACATACAGAAGTTGCCTGAATTTCATTTTAAGCTCTTCTACTGAATTTTAAGGTCTATAGCAATTGACACATTTTGTCTATGAATAGGAGTCAGCAAGCTGATAGTTATCAGTTGATAGGGTGTGGAAGAGACAACTGGTAGCATTTAATTGACTTATTTAAATATTTATGGAAGTGCCTGTTTTATTGTAATGTAAAAAATATAACATAGCATTAAGATTCATAGCAGTAATTTAAAAGGAATTAAGGGCTGAATTTTAAGTATTCTTGTATTTTATTTTTTGTGATAATATTCCATTAATGTTCATAACTTTTAATATTTATTGTTAACAAGATAAATAACTTAGTCTTCAATCCTGCAACTGATTTTTTGAAGGAAAGGCCTCTGCCTTAGTCTCCATTGAAATCTTTGGGCTTTGGATCAAAACACTTATTGGTAACAATTTGTGGTATTGTAACAGTTTACAGTATTTAAATAAAATAAAGTATTCTTAATACTAAGTTGTGATCCCTAATGCAAATGCAAAGGTCGGCTCCAAAGGTCCAATTGTAGGATTGTCAGCAAAGACATCAGTCGGCCACTTTTTAGGATTGGATTCATAGACTTTAAGCCACTGATTCTCAACTGGTGTACCATGGCACTCTGGTTGTCTTGAGATCCTTTCAAGGGTAGTTTGGGGTGCAAACATGATTTACAAGATAAACCCAGAGATTTCAAATAGGGATTTATGGTGTTGAAAACATTCTGTCCTGTTGTGGTGTTTCAGAGTTCTTAGCAATAAAAGGATTGCTCTACTATTTTTGTAGCCAAAAATCAAGTGGAAATTAGGAGTTGACATTTGCTGAGCAGTGTCTTGAACCTAAAAAGGTTAAGAACCACTGATTTAAGCACTTCAGGACATGAGCTATGTAATGTACAGTGCCTAGTTTGATAACTGTGAGCTGGTGATGTCCTGTTTGATCTCACAGGAAAATTATCCATGTGTGGTGCAAGGTCCCTCTTCTTAAAACCAATATATTTACCATTTAATATTTTGCCTTTCAACACACGGCATAAGCCAATATATATCTCAATGAAATACATTTTTTTTTACATTTTTTCTTTTAAAGATTATATACTTTCTTTAATTTAGTTTTTGTTTGGTAAATATATAGAATAAATAAATAAATAAATATTGTATATTAAAAATATATGTGCCTTATAGTAGTCAACAGCAATGTAGGGATGTGTCTGAGTGCCCAGGGCAAAGTAGAATTAGCGACTACCAATTAATGAATGTGAACACACAGCTGTCAGCAGCAGTCACCTTTTTCCCCCCCAGCAGTTGCCCCTATGCCCCTCCAGTTGGACCACTGGTAGTTAACTCTGCCATATATTTTACTATGTTATATTATGACTTCTGTAGCTCCTTTTAAATGTTTCAGCTTAATAGAAACCAACACATGGGGACAAATCACATATCCTTATTGCAAAATATCCTAATATACACATCCAGTATTCCATAAGTGTAGCTCCTGTGTTAGATTTGATTTTTAAGGTTTGCTGCAATCTATAATTTTACCATTTAAGTAACTTAATTGTTGATCTAAGATGAAATCCAGTGGCCAGAAGTTTCCTAAATTATAATTATTCTTTGGATATTAATTTCTGGGATTTAAATCTGATTCCAAGTTGCCGACATATTCTTAAATTAAATGCATTTTCTCTACTAAATGCAAAGGCTTTCTTTCTTGTTGACATATATTCAGTGTTGCAGCCCCAACTGAGTGATGTATGCTTCGCCCATGGTTTGCTTCAGACAAGCAGTGACAAATTCTAGAGTCACAGATTGACATTGTTTCTAGTTTAAATTTTAACAAAACTTAAGACCTGGCAGATTTTATACAGAAAAGAGATGGAAGATCTCTAGCTCTACCTTATAAAAGATGCTATTTGCTAAATTTAAATAGGATGCAATATATAAACTAAACAGTTTTTATAAACTAAGTGTGGAATGATTGACTGTGGTTTCTCTTCAGATTGCATAAATCTTTTGCCTTTTACTAAAGATTTCTATGGAGGAGAACTGGTTAAATTTTTGTTATAGTATAGAGTAAGTTTAAAATTATTTAGTGATTATAGGAGTAAAACTTGAAGCCAAGTAGCATAAAAATGAAGTATCAGGCTATCTCTGTAACTACCCTCTAGGAAGTGTAGCTTTTTCCTGAATTTCTTGCATAGATTAATAGGTCCTACTTTTTAAATATTATTTGTATTTTTCAAAATATTAAATAATAGTAGAACTGGTGATTCTGTATGATGCCTAATTATAATGGTGATAGATACTGACAGAAAAAAACCCTTTCTATTATGCCCCTCTGTCAAGAGAACAATAGTATTTTTATGTATATATCTACTGACAAATTATTTTGAATTTGTACCAGTGACCAATAGTACTCATCTTATGCATTGTTTTGCATAGAGAATGGTTATAGATACAGCGATGGGGAAGTTTTTCATCTCCCAGTGCCTCTTTTTTCATATTTAAAATAGAGGTAACTATATTTTTCCCCTTTGTAAAATGATTTGAGAGCTGCTGATAAAAAGTGCTATATAAAAGCTAGGTCTTACTATTACATGAATCTTTGCAATTGGGTCCAAATATACTCACCTTTTTCATCCATGTGATGGGATTACTCTGACTAATAGTAACGCTTTGCATGTGCTTGCATAGTTGCTGGCATATATTCTCTAAAATGTGAATTTGCAATCTTTTTGTATTTTGCTTTTCCCCAATACACGTAGAAAGTCCTGGTGATTCAGAAGGATTGATGGTTGCCTACTGACCAGGATATGAGGGACACCAGTAAAATTTGTCGTCTGTATAACACTTTCTCGTGTGTAAAGGTTGTCCAGGGACTCAGTAATTAGATATGTATTTCCTGTTTGACTTCTGATAGTTACAGAATTATAGAATCATAGAAAATTAGGGTTGGAAGGGACCTCAGGAGGTTATGTAGTCCAACCCTGTGCTCAAAGCAGGACCATCCCCAACTAGATCATGCCAGCCAAGGCTTTGTCTAGCCAGGTCTTAAGAACCTCTAAGTATGGAGATTTCACAGACTCTCTGTGTTACCCGTTCCAGTGCTTTACTGTACTCCTTGTTAGAGCCTAAACTTCCCTTGCTGCAACTTGAGACCCTTGCTTCTTGTTCTGTCATCTGCCACCACTAAGAACAGTCTAGCTCCATCCTCTTTTGAACCCCCTTTCAGGTAGTTGATGGCTGCGGTTAAATCTCACCTCAGTCTTTTCTTCTCCAGATGAAATAAACTCAGTTCCCTCAGCCTCTTCTCATAAGTTGTGTTCCCCACCCCCCATCTATTTTTGTTGCCTTCTGCTGGATTCTCTCCAATTTGTTTACATCCTTTCTGTAATGGGGGGCCCAAAACTGGACACATTACTCCAGATGTGGCTTCATCAGTGCCAAATACAGGGGAAGAATCACTTCCCTCAGTCTGCTGTCAGTGCTCCTACTAATACAGCCCAGTATGCTGTTAGCCTTATTTGCAACATGAGCACACTGTTGGCTTATATTAAGCTTACTGTCCACTGTAAGAGCCAAATCCTTTTCTTCAGAGCTGCTGCACAACCCTTCAGTCCCAGCCTATACTGGTGCATGGGATTGTTCCATCCTAAGTGCAGGACTTTGCACTTGTCCTTCTTGAACCTCATGAGATTTTTTTTGGTTCAATCCTCCAATTTGTCTGGGCCATTCTGAATCCTACCCCTACCCTCCAGTGTATCTACTTCTCCCCCAAGCTTGATGTTATCTTCAGACTCGCTTAGGGTACACTCCATCCCATCTTCTCGGTTGATGATCAAGATGTTGAACAAAACTGGCCCCAGTACTGACCCTTGGGGTACTCATACTGGCTGCCAACTAGACATTGAGTCCCTGACTACTACCCTCTGAGCCCAATGATCCAGCCAGTTTCTGTCCACCTTGCAGCCCATTCATTAAATCTATAGTTCCTTAGGTTGTTTATGAGAACTTTGTGGGAGACGGTATCAAAAACCTTGCTAAAGTCAAGGTGTATCATGTCCACTGCTCTTCCTGCATCCACAGACCCAGTCATCTCATCAGAGAAGGCAATTAGATTGGTCAGACATGCCTTGCCCTTGCTGAATCCATGCTGACTGTTCGTAATTATCTTCTTCTTCAAGAGAATATATATACCTATTACACTGAGCACGGACAATTTATTACAGTCCTCCTGTTCCTATTTAGAGGAGACCTGCAAAGAGAAACGTGTCTATTTCCTCTTTTGATTCTTTAACATATAGAAATAAAGCCTAAAAAGCTTATTTTATTGCTTATTTAATATGGAACACTTTCAGTCTTAATATGTGTATTTTGCTGAAGAACTAGTAGTCTGTAGGCGTGATTATTGCAACTCATAATGACAAAAGAAGCCATATTTACTTAAAAACTTCCAACTGGTATAAAATACCACAGTCTGTTTAGCAACCCATTATTCTGCTTTCTTTCCTGGCTTCCACTTCAATACAATTTCATTCAAGATTGGTGTCATGATTTTAAAAGCTCTCCAGGGCCCTGCTGTTTTAGGATGATCTGTTTTGTGACTGTGATCTCTTCTAGCAGTTCTGTTCCACTGGACCACTGAAATGGTTGACCAGCAGGGGAAGGTCTGTGAGTGCAGGAAGTAGAACTGTCACTGGGCACTATAGAATTTACTTGCATATTTGGGCTTCACTGTTTGAAGAAGTAAACATAATACTCATTTGGGGTGCTTACCCAAACAAATGCAAACTCTAGCAGCTATCTGGCAAATTATCCTATTTAATTGGGAAGAAAGAGGTGTTACTGTTTCTACCTGTTTGGGCAAAGTCAGGTGAACACCTGGGCTGTGTGAGACTCAAGAAGAGTAAAAGTGGAGAGAGATTTTTTTAGTTAGGTTGTTTAAAATGCTTTGGCATTTCTTTAACTCAAGCTCTTGACAGATATTTAGAAATAATGCTCCACTCAGAACTTTTTCCCCTTTGGTGTAGTGTAAAAGAGTCCTTGCCATACCATTGCTTAAAAACCAGGAAGCCAAAGACTGATATTTCCAAGATAAAAATTATAGTAGGATCCCTTCTCTGTTGCATTAAAACGTTTAAGTTTGTATTTTTGTATCTTGAAGCAAAAAAGGAAAAACAATTGTGCAAGAGGGGCAAGAAAAAATAACACTCCTTTTAAGATTGTTTCTTGGGGCTATAAGTTTACCAGCCAAGGGGGATTTGTGGAGGTCCTGAGAGGAGGTAAAACAAAAACAACAAAGAAAATGCACAAAGCTATAACAATGAAGCTCCACCAAAAAGGCACTTAAATACTTATCCTGTCTGAACTATATATATTGTCTTTGCCTAATTTAGGACTATGAGCTCTTTGAACAAGGTTCATACCATCAACATTTTTAGAAACAAGGGGGAAGTCAAGGTGGAAGAAG
>NW_017728995.1:43191644-43192229 GCF_001723915.1 Gavialis gangeticus
TTATAACATCAAACATAATAAAGGTGTCTAATAAATAATTGTGACTTTATGGATTCATCTAGGTTGTGTTGGAATTTAAGACACAGTAAGGGTGTGGCTATCTTATGTAGTAGGGGAGTGTGGCAGGGCACTGCAGGTGCCTGCCACTTTAAGGGCCTGGAGCTGGCAGCTGCCAGGTGCCTGATGCGGGAAGCCATTTTGAATCATGGGCTGCCCATATAAACAGGGCGGTTCTGCTGCTGGGGGCCAGGCAACAACATCGCCTAGCTGCAGAGCTGCTGGTGTCATCTGGAGGTAAGGAAGGAGCTGTAGGGGATGATAAGGAGGCTCATGGTCCTGGGCATGACCTAAAACTGTACCTTGCCAGGAGTGGGTGGCCTGGTAGGGCTCCCAGTGGTGCGGGAGCCCCCAGGAAATGCCAGACCAGTTACCACCCCGGTGAAAGGTGGGTTGGGGTGCCTTAGCCCCTAGCCCCTACAACCAGGTGGGTTACCCCTTTTTTGGAGGGCCTGGAGGGTGGACCCCCAGAGACAGAGAAAAGGCCATAGACTCGCACCTGTCTGGACATCCCCTGACTGGTCCATG
>NW_017728995.1:43193630-43228836 GCF_001723915.1 Gavialis gangeticus
CGTCCAGCCCCTCCAGAAGCTCTCTAACCCGGTCATCCCCCCCGAAGGGCTGGGGGCCCACTGCAAGGAACGCCCAAAAGCCAAGGGCCTGGGGTCGCAACTGGCTTGGAGGTGGGCCAGGGCTAGTGAGCCGAAGGTCCCGGGGGGACCACACTCAAAGGGGGAGTGGTTCAGGGAGCTATGCTGCCTGGTATGAAGGCTCATGAGACCGCCTGAGGAGCGGAATCCAGGCAGGGATCAATTAGGAGGAGTTTGGGGCCCGGTTTGGGGGCCGGTGATTATGATAACATCTGGATGCCATCAGCGAGGCTTGGGCTGTGGTGTAGGGGAGGAATGGAGCTGCAGATAGCGCCCCCTAGCATCGAGGCAGAAAATGGGCAGCCTCCCACTTAATTACATCAATGAACTAATTAACAACAAGGTGTGGCAGGCAAGAAGGTGGGCGGTTAGCCCAGAAACAGGTGGGCAGGCCACAGTTAAATCGGCCCCGAGAAGGCCCCCTGTTACAGGGTGCTAAGTGTCCAGCCCACAGGACTCCCCACAGGTCTGAAAATTTGGTGGCAGGAGTGCAGTGTCAATTAATACTGCCACCTTCTCTGGCTGCCAAATTCCCAAACTCCAAGCCCTGCAGGGCTGGGTTGAGGCCAAGCCACTCCCCCTCTCCACAAAGCTGGATCAGGGCAGCCATACACTCTGGAGGCTGGATCAGAGCCCTGCATTTAGTCTTATGACTGTCATAGCAGCCACTAATAGCTTGAATATTTTAATGGAACATAAAGTTCAAGTGCTGGTCAGTTTAAGACTAGCTGCTAGTGTAGTATGTTTGTGAACAAGCCTAACTGGATACTGGGTGCATCTGCACACAAGCCCAACTGCGCAGTTGTTACTGCGCAACCATTTAGTACTTGCTTTAGGAACTAGACATCAAGCCATCGCTACTGTGCAGTAGCGTTGGTATCACAGTTTGTGCGCACTGACACTATGTCGCTATAGTGTCTCATGTAGATGCACCCAATATCAGTGAAAATACACCTATATATAACTTAATTTTAAAATGTCAACTCCAGGTGGGCATAGATAAACTCAACTTTATGGATATGCTTTCCCCTTTCTGCTTCTAGTAAGAGTGCATTATTGAAAGTTTTAGTGGAAAAGCTGTGCTTTGTGTGAGGACACCTCAGGATGTCATAGAAGAATAAGTAATGGGAAGTGAGTAAAGGAAGTATTTGAAAGAGAAGCTTGAGACGGACTTGGACAAGTAAGTGTGAAGGAAGTGAAAACAGCCACCTGGGCAGAGGAGGACTTGGCCTTGTGGTGGAAGACAGGAAGTTTGAACATGATGTGGAAAGGGAACGGAAATCAATGAAGGAATGTGGGGAAGAGGATAAATTGGACCAGTAAGGAAGCAGATTTTTTCGAGAAGTAACATTTTATATAACCTGTGCGAGGATGAATGGGACTGAGCTTAGCATAGATATGTCTTCCAAATGTGGAGGGATGGAAATGGACTACTAGTGAAGGTGTAAGGAAGAAGGTTTTTACATTAACTTGGCTATATGTTGGTAAAAGAAGAGTGGTTATCACATTTATGCACTGGGGAAATGGAGAAGTTGATGGCATTGTCAACTAATGGAGAAAACAGAATTGACAGAAGGAAATATGTTCCAGATCATGCTTTAGTTTAAGATGATATTGTACCCAAAACATAATGTTTAAGATGAGCCATTCAGTAATGCAAAACTGAAGAGAGACTGTAAAATTGGAGGTTACAAGAGAAACTTCAAAATGTGTTTTCTTACACAGAAGTCAGCAGCCTTTGTCGGTGTGAGCTGCCCTTTGTGACTCAGCCCCCTAGAGTGAGCAGCTGCTTGTAATTACCCTTATCACTGATCCCTAACCCCTCTGCAGTGAGAGTAGGTGCACACATGGTGAACAGCAGGCTCCGCAGCGACGAGAAGCATTGTGGAGGGGATGGGTGTCATGGGGCAGCTCCATGCCATTGATCTCCCCAGTGACAGATCAGTTGTTCATGGGTCTGACTGGACCTCTTTGGAGGCTGTATCCAGCCTGAAGGCCATGGGTTGCTGATTCCTGACATAGAAATAATAACTGAAACAGAGCACATAAAGTCACTGCATAGTAGAATGTAGAAGGGGAAGAAAATAGATGGAGGATAACATGTTTTGAAATTCTGGGGTTATTCACTTTGCTGACCCATCTGTGGGCATGTAAAGGAACCTGCCACAATGATGTAATAAGGTCTGTGTCACCACTGAATAGTAACTCTTCCTGTTTATTGAGTAGTAACTCTTCCTCTACTGCTTAGCCAGTTATAGCAGAGGGATGACAGAATGTGTGTGGGTTTTGATGTTTAAATATCCATGTGATCTCTGGTGCCTCATGTGTCATAGAGTATGCACTGGAATGTAAACCTCCACAACTAGAGCACCTGCTGTATTTCCCATCACCAGTTTGATATTCAACTTACAACTTCTTGAGGTATATAGTGATGTCTCTTTGAAAACTTTTCGACAGTGAGTGATAAATTTATGTTGGTAGAATGGTGCTTTAGTGTCAGTGCTAGCCCACCATAAGCTTTCCAAAAAATAGCCTTTTTTTAACATGTGCTTTTAGCTCATTCCAAGATTCATCAACATTTCAGTCTCAGGAGTTTGTGGTCGCGGGGTTCCAAACTGATACTATTCCTGGGGAGCATCTCAAGCTCTATGCAGAGCCAAATATTCAAGGGAAGAGGCAAAAACTTTACCAAAGCTCCAGTAGACACCTTTCTTTTTTTTGCTGAGTATTCATCCTGGCCTGTCTTCTGAGAAAAGACTTAAAATAGTATATGCATAAAGCATTTGGTAATTTTTGCATTAATTCCCTTGTGAGGATGAGTTTTATATAGATATATCTACAGATATATATTTAAGTACTTACTTTTTCATGCTAATTCCTGAAAGTATTACTGTTCTTAAATATGATTCCATTTATCTCAGTTCTGCTGCTTCTGCTTGATCCTACCATGAAATTGTATTGTTGAATTTATGACTGTCCAGTCATTTCATGGCAAAAGATTTCTTTCCTAAATGAAGAACTGACCTCACTTCAGGATCAAATGCAAAGAGAAGCTGGAGAGTGAAGGAAGGTATGCTTACTGAAACACAGCTTCAGCAGTTAGTAAAAAGAGGAAAGTTAGAGGAAACATATGAAAGGTCAGTGGATTCATGTTTCCATCTGACACATTCTGAAGTTATTCCCGGAGATTTTCTTTTGGTCCTAAGTATTTTCCTGGTAAGGGATTATAGATATAGATAATCTAAAGGTTACATCTTGCAAGGTATATTTATTTAGGGTATTGACGGGTTCTTATAATTGAAAATGTGACATACCAGCTGTATTTTAGAACCTAATAAGAGCTTGCAGTAGGTACTTCTTTGTTTATTAGATGTATATGTTGTCCTTCCCAACAGAGGCTCAGGGTGGCTTACAGTAGCAGACATAAATGACATAAAAGCAAATGGAGTAGGATTGAAGCAAAAGCTTGTTAAACAGTATCTTAGCCTAGCCTGGATTACTAAATGTTTGCCAAAATAGGAAGGTCTTACAGTATTTCTAGAAGATGTCTTGGCCTGGATTTCAGCAGGCCTCAATGGGGAGGGAGTTCCAAAACCAAGGAGCCACTATTGAGACAGACCTATATATTTTTGCCAGGCAAGCTTGCTGCACTGATGCATCAAGGAGGAGATTGCTCCCAGCTGATCTTGGGGATCAAATGCAAATACAGTGGAGCATAAGGGAGATGTTTCATACTTACAGCCCAAACCTACCCCTAAGGGACTTCTCACCCTTGTTCTGTACTGCTCTGATTTCTTTTTGTATGTATTTTGTTGGCGGCAATGTAAGCAAGATTCTCAAAGTCCGTGAAAACTAAGTAGACAGGCTAACTGGAGTAAATGCTACCATCTAAGTATTAGGATGTGACTATAGGTATGATTAGATAAACTACTAGAGTTCTGTTCCTGACTCTTGTGTGGGCTTGCTTCAAGGGCTTGAGCAAATGGTGCAGTCTTTGTGCTTCATTTTTCTCCTATGTGAAATGAAGAGAGTACCTTTCTCACAAAGACGGTATACAGCTGTATCAGTTAATACTGGTGGAATATTTTAGGATGATGAAAAGTGTAATGAAAAGTGCTGACACAGTGGCCATGTCTAAATTGTATGTATACATGTCATTGTGGAAGTATTGTTGTGCTGGTTTATTTTTTTCAGGCTACCCTATTGAGTTTAGCTTTTTTTAGTGTACCAGCCTATGGGTTCTTCTTTTTTTTTTCTAACAGAATCAAGAGGATGCAGAATTTAATGCAAGTTTTAAGTTGCATAAAGTTTTGAGACCTGATAGTTTTAACAGGACCGCTTAAAAGGCTCAACTTGAGCTTATTTGGAAGTATGTTTAAAAAAAATATATAAAACAAGAAATGTGTATGGTTCAAAGCCAAACATTACAATGAAGATTCACCAGTGTTATTGACAGTTTACTTTATAAAGGAATAACTTAGAATTTCTCTCTCTTTTCTTCAGGTAGTATTTCAATAATTGCATTACCAGTTTCCAGTACAAACTCACCAACCAAGATATTGCCAAAAACCTTAGGACCAATAAATGTGAATGTTGGACCCCAAATGGTAAGTAATATAATTCTGGGCAACATTAAATTGCCTGTGTGAGTGATTTCCTGTTTTGTGTAGCATAACATTTTTAAATGTGAAGATATAAACTATGTTAAGTTCTTCTTGCAGCTTCCTCCTGCAGTTGTAAAGGCTAATAAATAGATTTAAATGAGCCTCCTTGTATAGACAGGTAGTGAAATAGGTACAGTGATCTTGGCATTCAACCACACTGCCAGTCCCAAGATTCTGTGTTTTATCTGAGGCGTAATATGCCTAAGCTTTATAACCTGAGTGGTCACTAGTGCAGAAATGGACAGCTACACCAGTTGGTTGATGTTTTATCTATTAATCAAAACTGTATAAAAAAATAGAGCAGCAGTATTTTCCCTCATCCGAATATTACCGCAGCTGCTGCAAATTTGTGTGTGTTCTCTCCACTCAGGCCCCCGGATTGCCAGAAAATGCCTGGCATTTGGTTATGTGCTCAGAAATGTAAGTTGTTGCCATTTCTGTAACAGTACTAAATATGATCTTTTCCCCATCTATGCTAAGTGAACAGCATAGAACACTGATGTAGGGAGCTTTATTCTAGAGAATGATTTTCAGGAACTGCTCAGTTACCTAGGGAAGAGGGAGCAGTAATGGTTACCAAGATAAAGGTTACAATAAACCCTTACTTGGCATACCTGAAACCTTTGATCTACATGAAACAACCAGTTAAGGTGTAAGAGAGGGCTTGTCCAACTGGCGGCCCATTGATTACACACAGCCCACAAGGGGTTAGCATGCAGCCCTGAGGCTCCTGTCTTTCAGCCACTCCCCTCCATTGCTCTGGCTGCTATAGATAGGGGGCCTCTGGGCTCCTCTTTTCTCCTTTGGCTTCTGCTTCTTGCCCTGCTCTTGAGGGCAAAACAACATGGTGAGAGAGGAACCAGGGAGGGGTCTGTGCTGCACACATGGCTGGGAGTGGAACTGACTAGCTGAATGGCAGGGAGGTCCCCAGGAGGGCTGTCCCCATAGTCTGCGGCCCATGCACTCTGCGGTTCGGCCGTCTGTGGAACATGCCACCCCTGCTACCACCTAGCTTAGAGTTGGACAGCCCTAGTGTAGAACAAGAATTTGTCACAACAGTTTTTGGTCAGCCACAATCTCCAGTAATTTCTGTTCAGGTTAGGTAGGAAGCCACAAGCATGAAAGGTAGGGCTCTTAACTTCATTTCTCTGTCCAGTGCCTTACCTTGCTTGCAAATGAAAGAGAGAGACACCAAGTTCATACAGTCACAGCTGTCTAAGCATGCGCCTATTCTATGCTTATCCCTTGTCTTTTGGCAAACATGGGCTCTGGAAGCAACAGTAAAAGCTATAGTGTGACATGTAGTAAAGCATTTTTACTACTGTTTTCTTCTCACCCTGCATCGCATCCACACATGTACAAGAGTGTACACATTACAAAAGTGTAATGACTGGGGAACAAGTGGTCATATTGCAGGATACTAAGGATGAAAGCTGAGAAACATAGGGACAAAGAGAATTTTAAATGAGCTGTTTAAAACTCTAGGGTTTGAGGTCTCTTGAGCTATGTCTTGGCCAGATTAGGCAACATGTTGGTGAAAACTCCTGGCTTGCCTGAATCCTGTAATGCTAATTTTCACTTTTGCTATCAAGTGGTGAATTATGGGTCATATTTTTATCAGCCTAGATGCAACTTGTAGCCAGTTTCAAATGTGTAAGTGAGGGCAAGAGGCTGGGAAGTGACTTATTCTGTTAAAATAAAGCCACAATGCTTTATTTTGATATGTGTTTACTTCAGGAGCTGTCCATTTCAGGATAGTAGGTTAAACTAAACTTAAAAGCACTGTCCTGTTAAATTTGTTGATCTGTTATTGACAAGAGCACTTAAAATTACTACAGCTAAGAAATAATCAAGAGAAAGTAATTTCATTTCTTAAGTAGACTTCAGTGAGACTAATTGTATGAAGAACATCAAACACCTAAGAAACTAATCTTGCCAGTTTACCTCTTGTGTGCATATGATTGTCCTTTGTCTAGCATTAACGTTACATTAAGTCTTCACTCGAGTCATTTATTCTTGTTTTTCACATGGTAACAGAAGACACCCAATTTAGAAAGACAGGAAAATAATTACCAAATGACAACACTTGACAGTGGAATCTGGGAGCAAGTATATGAGTGATTTCAGATTCTAAATTCTTCCTTTAAAAAAACCACCAGATTTCAAGTGATGGGAATCTCTTGAAATACATGCAAATGGCCCATGTAGGACAGCTCTTATTTTGACAATCAACATTGAGCTCACTAATCCAGTCTTGGGTAGTTAGGCCCCCTTATAAATCTGGATGCCTAATTAACATCTTTCTTCACTGATCTCTTGTTTTTTTTCTAAAAATGAACAAAGGGAAACATTTGTTTATCAAACACACTTGGTCTGTTGGTTCTTTAATTTAAAACTAGCTTGAGTCTTTTTCTATCTCCTCTCTTTTATGCTTCAGGGAAAAGAGTTTTTATCTAACTGTATGGAGGGCACATAGATGACAGCAGACATAAATACAGTAGTAAGGGCACTACTAGCTGTGTCGATGGAGTTAGACTAAGTTGGTAGGTAGGGGGTAGGAGCTTGGAAAAGTAGCTGTGACCCCTCTTCCAGACATCTGGTAGCCCAAGGAGATCTGAGAATTTCTTGTGTCCTCGCTCATCCAAGAGACCCCAAAGCAGCTGTTACGCAGGAGGAATGCTCCTGAAGGGATTGAGAAGCTGACTAGCAAGTAGTGCTGGTCAGCCTGGTTACTAAACACATCTTCAGCTTGTTTCTTTCAAGAGCCCTTTCAGACATCCTGCAGTTCTTTCCCTTCTTCTTGTCAAGATTTCTACTGATGGAAGGATAGAAACTGTTGAGATTCACACTCCAATGCAAAGCACAGGGATTATAGGGCTCCCTAGAAGAGGAAAGCTGGGGAAACTTTCAGCCCATTTCATTTTTTGTCTGTAGCATGGAGAGAAAAGGTGGCCATCCATCAGACAGGTGTTCTTGTGATTCTGCAAAAACAACAGAAAGCAGGAAGCACAATGTTTAAGCCTCTCAGTTTCACTGTATGCCAGCCTCACACATCCTGGAAGAGTGTAATGACTGGGGAACAAGTGGTCATATTGCAGGATACTAAGGATGAAAGCTGAGAAACATAGGGACAAAGAGAATTTTAAATGAGCTGTTTATAACTCTAGGGTTTGAGGACTGCTGTTTTGACATCAGAGACTAACGAACAGTGTGGCATAGTCTGTGTTAAAATAGCAGTCCTCAAACCCTAGAGTTTTAAACAGCTCATTTAAAATTCTCTTTCCTGGACCTTCCAGTTAAGGTGTGATAGCTCACAGTAAATGGACATCTCAGAAATCCTCCCATTAAAACACAGCGATGTTGAACACAACATTTTTGATAGTTTAAGATAGAAAAAGAATTGGTTAAAACAACATTTTACAAAAATCAAAACCCAATTTTAATAAGATCTTTACAGGGCACTTTTTGAATTAGTCCATCAGTGCTGCACTTCAGTCACTTCCCAACAGCAGGAATTTGTATGTACATCGGAAAAGCAGATCAAGTTGTAGCAGTTAAAAGTACAGTATGATTGAACCACTGTAGCAATCTACCTGTAATCATGTTAAACACCTGGAAAGTCCCAGACATTGACCTGGTCATAAAGACATAACTGTCCAACTCTGACATACTCTTCACCAGCATGCACTCAAGACAGTTGCTGTAATTAGGTCTGTTCATTTAACTATAATTGTAGAAAGGGCCTTAATAAGTGGAGGATGAGGAATGATATCTGTAAAGATGACTTATTCTGTTTCGGTTCTAGACTGGAGGTGCCCATCCTTCAGTCTGCAGGCCAAATGTAGCCCACAGAGCCGTGGAATCCAGTCCACTGGGCTCCCAAAGTGTCGGAAATTTGGCAGCAGGGGAGCAGTGGCAGTTAATACTACCGTTTTTTCCCACCGCCAAAATCGCAAACTCCACACAAAGGACTGGGGCCAGGCCACATCCCCTTGCCTCTGCATGGCTGGATTGGGGCCACAGCTATGCCCCTTCTCCCTGCACAGCTGGTTCAGGGGTAGGCCATGACCCTTTCCCCCATGGGGCTGAGCCACATCCTCTCTCCTGCAGAGCAGGATTGGGGCTGGGTCATGCCCCCTCCCTCCTTCCCCTACATGGCCAGACTGGGGCCAAACCAAGCCCCCTTCCTTCACCCCGCCCGTGTGGCCAGATGAGTCCAGCAGCTGAATCCAGCTTGTGGACGAACTGGGCACTGCCTATCTTGCCTGCTGGGCAAAGTGGTTGAGAACCACTGTTCTGGACTGTGCCCATGGCCTGGTGTCCGAGGGCATTCCACTACCCTAGCAACATAATTAGTTTTGGCAATATACTTTTCTTTTCTGTTCTCTCGTCCTTTCCACAGGGGAAAACTGCATGCAGATAGATTGTTTTCAGTTTGAATTTAAAAATCGAATTGTGTCTGTTGTTTTTCTTACTAGTAAAGGCTAGATCTCAGGAGTGTGCCTTGGGCTTTGAATGGAAGTTAGTTAGGTATGTGGTCATTTTTAGTTCTTCTAGGGGTTCATCCCTGCCTTGGACCAACCCCTGTTCCTTGGACCAAGGAAATTATTTTGAATTAACAAGTACCTTGAAGGTAAAGCCCAAGACCTTCAGGTTGGTATGATATTTTATGCAGAACTAATGTAATCAGTAGAGGACAGGCCAGTTGTGCTTGTGATAGCCTGTATTGAAGAGACAAGGTGCTGCTTTTCATATTAGTTATAATTTTTCTGAGGCTGTTGCTTTCATGTCTAGATGGATTGCACTCCTGTAGTCTAGATGGGAGTTGACAGAGGGGACCAGGTTGTACTTCCCAGGATGTAATGTCATCTCCCATAAAGTGATTTCAGCCAGACAATGCCTCCCTGGGTGACAGCATTCTGAGGAATAGAAAGAGTTTGGTGTCATCTGCCTATTGTAGATGTTGAGCCTGTGTTGCTTTGCCAGTTGTTTAAGTGATTGTACATTGAATAAAAACAATGGGAGAATAGAATTTTATGGAGCTCTCTATATGTGAGGAGCGTGGTGGTAGAAGTGTAGTTTTCCATCATTATCTTTTAGGACATCTTTCCACAAAAAGGACTCATAGGGTGCATCCAGATGGGTGTACATATGCAGTTTGCAGTGCCTCAAAGCTGTTTGAGGCACCACAAACCACACGCAGTGCGCGTGCAACCATTCGCCATGCTGCAAATTTGACACTGGCCTCTCTTGGTGTAAAAAAGACAAAACAACTGCTGCTGCAAAAAAGCGTTGTTGTGGTGCATGCAGTAGCATGCATGCCAGGCTCCATGCTGTTGGATTGGAGGCCCCCAGGACTCCAGGTAAGGCTGCTGGGGCCACCACTGGTGGCACTGGTGCTGGCCCAGCCTCTCTTACCCCACCCAAGACGATTTGGTGCATGTCAGAGCACATGTGCAGGGGCATGCCCTGGGGCACAAAGCAGCAGCATAAATATGCCACTGCTATTGGTGCTGCAGCGAATGCATGCCCCTGCACATGCACACTTGTCTTGATGTGCCCATCAAATTTTATTGCATCCTTTGGATCCCTGCCTCCTGCCTCCCCCACTCCAACTTACGATCAACTGCAAAGAATGCTTCTGTGTCTTCCTGTCCCATCCCAGTGCAACTGCTGTTGCCAGAGTTCCACTGACCTCGGTCCATTGTGCAGGATGTATAGTACCTAGGGCCACTCTCCCTCCAGTCTTCTCTTCACGTGTCGTAGAGTGCATATGCTATCAAGTGACCCCTCTTGCAGCAGAAGAAAATAACTAAAATCTCTTTCATAAAGGTCAGGCTCTTCAGATTTTTCTTCTGCTGCAAGAAAAGAAAAAAGTGAATAACAGATGAACTAATTCTAAAGACATTTGGGATTGGAACATGTTTGCAGCTGTGGATATGGTAGATATGGTTTTCCATTTTTCAGTGCGAGAACTTTCTTTTCTCATTTGTGTGTTTGCTTAAACTGTCTGCTGTTTTCTGGTCAAACCTGCATTTCCTTAAATAACCCCACAGTCTAGTATTACCTTGCCTATGCTTGTAGAAGATTATATTTCAGAAAGCTATCCCGATCTTAGATGTGCACATTTAATTCTATGATATAAACTACAATAATGACACCATATCCAGGTGATCACTTCAGAAACGAGCCCTTCCTCTGAATGGAATGATTGTATTTAGAAAAACAAGAAATCTTTTATGTTTTAATAGCCTTTCAAAGTGGCTTTAACTTTACAAGTAAAAAGTTTGTATGCCATCAAAATAGCATATTATACAGACCTTTCATATAGAATATCAATCCACTTAACAGATGTCAGCATTCTTATGTATAATAGTTGGCATTAGATCTACATTTATAGGTATATAACTTGTGCTCCAGACTCTATTTTGACTCTTTATGCTAGGAAATTTAAAGTTGGCTCAGTTCAGCAGTGCTGGTAGAGGGCATCCTGTCTACAGTGACGGACTCAGTATTGCTAACATAATTTTCAAATTTAGGAGCATTAGGCAATTAAATCCAAAAAACAGCCCTAAAGACTAACTAGTATTAAGTTAGCAGCCAAACGCTACCATATAATAAAATAATTTTCTTTTTTTTTTAACTGTTTGCACTAATTTTGTGCTCTTTGGCTAATGTTTTATTTGTCCATTTTCAAGAAATTGTGCCAAAAATCTTGTTAGCATTTCATGTGTATCTTTACTTTCTACTCGCTGAACTTGTTGCATAATTGAAATTTCCCAATTTTCTTCACTAGAAACAAATATTTAAAATAAAAAATTGGTGAGATTACATGGGATGCAACTCAGCAGAGGATTTTGTAAGATCCTTTAGCCTTTTTTAATCACAGAAATTCTTGAGTTTTTCCCTGCTTTTGTAATGGCATTCTCTCAGTACTAAAAGCTTCTCTGCAGGGAGAACATTTTCCTTTTGTACAGTATCTGTTTTTATGAATTGTTGCCTGTTGGTTGAGAGATCATTGATTTCAAGGCTTTTAAAGCAGGTAGTTACCATTGCTACAGAGAAACAAGAGTCACAGAATTAGGTACAGTATGATTTATTTGTTTATACCATGCAAAAGTTGCACCATAGCTTCTTGTTATTCTTAAACTAAAATACACCCAACTGCTCACAGAACCTCTCAAAACCACAGCGCAGTTGTCCTGAAAAAAACCCCGTCAAACATGCTTTCACTGCTGTTCTGACAAGTCTCCAACTATTCTCTCAGCTTCATTAAAACTCTTTCTTTTTGGCTGTCCTATCACCTGCTTGGAGAATCAGGAGCCAGAAAAACATCATTTTGGATTCATCCTAACCACATCATGCTCTCTACTAATGTGTTGTTGCTATTTAGCAGATTCATGTCTTGGTTATAGAACTTGGTTGTGTTTTTCCTTATGCCTGACTTTTTAGTCAGGCTTCTTGCCCTACCCTAAGTGGCCAGTCTGCAAATATGTAACTGAATTTTTTTATGACATTACATAATGTCTCCTGTCCCACTTAAATTCTACTACCTTTTGTCACTTAATTCAAAATTAGGCAAACTTGTTTGAAGAGGTTGTAGTCCATCTTGTTAAATGTCCTCTGATTCTACAAGAATTATTTTAAGCAAAATTTGAAAAGACAGTAGCTAATTGTTTGAGGCTTTCCCCCTTCCTTTCGTGAAAATTAAAACCCTTTCCATATTTTATATGGGGGAAGGGTGATCAGGGAGGAATTTCTTCACTGTGAATTGAAACATCTATTCCCTCAAGGGAATGGATCTTCTGCTGTCTTCAGTAACATGCTCTGTCAAGCACAACACTAAACTAACTAAAATTAGCCAAAAAAAAAGCAACGGTTTACACTTAAAAATATGTATCTTTAAAAAATCTTACACAGTTAAACTGTTTCTTTAAACAGGATGTTCTTAAAAGCAAAATATATTTGGACCTTAATTTTAATGGAATGCTTACTAAGAAAAGAGTATACATTTTGCAGCTAAGAAGAAACATCATATCAACATTTTAATGCATTTTACCTCATTATGGAACATCTTATACTTCAGCCAGCATAGAATATGTTGAGTATTATGTAAGTATTACCATAGTGAAATAACACTTATATAGCATCTAAGTAAACTCCAGATCGGTCTGTAAAGTGCATCTAATTTAGGTGTCACAATGTGTAAAGATAAAGCCCAGGATGGTGAATCAAAGAAATGGGTACTTTGGATCCAAATACAGTCAGTGGGGAGAGGTAGGAGCTCCCATGGTTCTGGCTGGTTTGAAACCAATGGTTGTCTCATGTAAAACACATGAGCAGTCCAAGGAGCAGAGACTGGAATGTAGGTACCCCTTCCTAGGCTCCTAAGGTTCCTTCTTGCTTTCTCTCTTCCTCACATCTTGGATCTTGCATTTTTGGCCCACTTTCAGCAGAAGTTGAGTATGCCCCTATCCAGATTTTCCTGTAACATGGTAGCTAGGGCACTTTCCTGAGAAGCATGAAATGTGGGTTTGAATCCCCTCAGGTTGAGGTGGGCCTAGAACCCATGTCTTCTATTTCCTGAATTAGTGTAGTCTCTAGAGTAGGGATACCAACCTCATTACTTAGGCCTTGCAAGCTGGGCTGGTCCACAGACCAGATGAATGGTGTATGCTGGGCCACTTGGCAGATCATAGTGCAGACTAGCCCTGTGTGCCAGCTCCAGCACAAGGGCCAATCTGGCATGGGTGCCACATGCAACCATGCCTTAAACGAGCCTCACACATTGCATGCAGTACATCTCCCAGATCTGCATTTGGTATGTGGGTCTAGTCCAAGACTCACGGGCAACACCAAAGGACAAATGATTAAGCTCCGCAGACCAGATCTAGCTTATGACACTCTTGCTCTAGGGTAGGGGTCAGCAACCTACAGTCCATGGAACCTTTGGGTGGTGGGGGGCTTTGGTTGTGGGTGCTCTCCCCTGCTGCCACTGGAACAGCTACTGGCTAACAGCCAGCTGCCCTCCTCTAACCAGCCCAGAACCAGACAAGGTTGCCTATTCCTGCTCTAGGGTGTTTGGGAAAAGGTAGACACCAGAATAACGAAGTCTTTGCCTTTTTGTGTAAAAGTGTGTGTGGCTCCTGTGCTCTGTATTGAACTCAGGGCTGCTGGTGTGCATTTGCCATGCTCACAGTATATCTTACCGACCACATCTCTCTGGGGACCAAGAGAGAATTTAGTGCCTAAATTCTTGAACAAATGGAACTCAGACAGAATTAGGTGCAGAGGTCAGGGTACTTCTCTACCTGTGCAGAAGCCAAGGTATAGACACATAGGGATTTTTGCAGTCCAAAATATAGGTACCAATTTTTTGGCTGGTGGAGTAGGGATATTCTGAATTGCTCTTTTTGTGACATAGGTGAGATTTAGGTATCTTAGTCCCATTCGGATTCCAAGTTTACCAATTTCAATTTAGCCTTAAGTTTCTTAGGTCCATACATACAAAGGAGCTTAGTTGTGTGACTCTGGACTCCCAGCTTAAGAGTGGAATTCATAAACCTGAAATAGGCTACTAAAGCTGCTTAGACATTTAAAAAAAAAGTGGTGCTTTAATTTAAACTTGGCATGCTCCTGTGCCAAGCCCAGTACATGCCCAGAAGAGGCATTGCGTTACTTGGACCTCGCTTGCCCAATGTCTGTATAGATCAGGTGCTTTTGTGGGGGGTTTTTGGCATTTTTATCTAATAGCTAATTAAACCAGCTCTAGATAAAAGTGCCAAAAAGCCCCACTGAAGCGTCTGATCTCTACAGATGCTACAGAACCGGGTCGAACTAACGTGCTGCTTCATTCCAGTAAAGCACATTTTGGGGTTTTTTGTTAATGTCTGTGAGCAGCTTAAGTTTCCTGTACAATGGATAGGACCACTGGTGGGCCTATGAACAGAATTCACCATAAGAAGCGTGCTGAGTGTACAGTGCCTAGTGTAGCCAATGGGAAATGCTGGAGAGATGGATATATCTGAAATCCCAACTCTATTTGATTTAGGCACTTGTAAGAGATCAGGATTCAAAGTTCAAAACCCCTAACTTGTTTTAGATTCCTGCGTTATTCTTTGGGTATAGACTGGCTCACTCTATTCTTCAGAACACAATAAGAGTTGCTGGTTGCCAGCCACCTTTTATATAATAGCCTAACAATTGGAGCAGGGGTGGGCAATTATTTTGGATGGAGGGCCACTTAATGAGTTTTGTTGAGCTGTCAAGGGCAGCAAGGGTACGCCCCTTGTCAAACTGCTACGCCCTGCCCCTTAACAGGTGCCCCATCCCCTGGATGCCATCTTGAGACTGGAAGTCCCGTGCCTCCTCTGCTAACGCCTTGACCTTAGCCACCAGAAGTCTCTCCCCCACCCCAGAAGTACTCCTTTTTGGAGAGGGGGTTGTGGTTTTGGAACCGGAAGTCCCACCCTGTTACATGGTCTGTGGCATAAGAAGGCCCATCCATCCAACACTAAACCTTGCCCCGCTTTTCACCATGTTGGTTCCAGAATCTCCTGCCCCCATCATGTGATCCCTGACATCAGAAGGTCCACCCCTTGACTGGGAAACACTATTCTTCCACAGAGCCCACCCTCAGTAGTGCACGGCCTGCTCTTGGGGCCCTAGAAGTTCTGCCCTCTAGGCCATGAGGCATAGGCATGACCTATCGGGTAGCGATGGGTTGTGACCCTTCTAACATCCTTCCCCATGACCCTCAACCAGTCACATAAGTGTCCTTCCTGTAACAGCTGCCCAGATGTTCAGGGAACTTGGCCAGGTAGCCAGGTGGGGTCTGTGATCATGCCAGTCATAGCTGGCAGTCTGGAAGTCACAGGCATTGTGCCATCAGGGGTAGAACTGGCGCACAAAGAGCAGGCACACATGGGCCAGTAACTGGGGAGGAGCAACAGGCCTTCTGCGGAGACACCAGCTGCTGCCCATGTACCTACCAGGGTCTGGCCCAGCCTGCATTGCCCACAGCTCCTGGCCCAAGTCCCAGGGGCAAGGCTGCATAGTGGTCCTGGGTGCAGCTCCTGGCCCCAGTCCCACCAGACAGGCAGCCGCACAGTGTGGCAGAAAGCGGGGCTGTACTGGCCCAACTCCATCACCCACAGCTCCCTACAGCTCCCTCCCAAGTCCCAGGAGCCCCTCATGGTGCAGAGAGTGGGCCAGGGCTGCTCAGCCCTGCCACCTCTGTCTTCTCACGGTTCCCACCTGAGTCCCGGGAGGTGCATGTGGAGATGTGGAGTCAGTCCAGGCTGATGGTGCATAGATCCTGCAGGTCCCAGCCAGAGTGCCAGGAGCCCCACATGGTAGCACGGAGCTGACCCAGCCCAATTACGCATGGCTCTCCATAGCTTCTGGCAGGAGCACTGGGAACTGCAGGGAGCCACACACCATCAGGCTGGGCTGGCTCTGTGCCTCCACGTGGGACTCCTGGCACTCCAGTGGGGAGCCATGGGTGAAGACACAGAGCCAGCCTGGCCTGGCCGAATGGTGTGTGGCTCCTGCAACTCCTGGCTGGAGTGCTGTGAGCTACACGTGGTGACACGGAGCCTTTTCACCAGCCTGATGGTGCATGGCTCCCAGCTTGCATTCTGGGATCTGCACATGGTGGTACAGAGCTGGCCTGGCCTGGCCTGATGGCATGCTGCTCTGCAGCATCTGCCTGGAGTGCTGGGAGCTGCAGGGAGTCACACTCCATCAGGCCAGCTCCATGCCTCCATGTGGGTCTCCTGGCACTCCAGCTGGGAGCTGCAGGTGGAGGCACAGAGCTGGCCTGACCCAGCCAATGGTGCACAGCTTCCTGCAGCTCCTGGCTAGAGTCATGGGAGCTACACACAGTGGTGCCAGGCCAGCCAGAGTTCCCAGAGCTGCACATGTGGCATGGAGTGGTGCAATCACCTGTGGCTCCCCCTGCTTTCCCCCAACTTTCTCCCAACAGGAGTTCCTGGGGCCCTTCTTACCTTAAGTTCCACTCTTGCATGGGGAGAGGACTGGGGAACAGCCACAGAGTTGCCAGGCAGAAGCCTCTGCTAGGCAGAAACTTCCTGTCTCCAGTGCCTGCTACCTTGGGGCTGGGGGTAGGGTGGATCAGTCCAGGCTGGGGTGGGGGTTGGTTGTTTACCAACCAAAGCCCCTAAAGTCCATGCCTCCTGCAGCCTGCCGCTCCCAGCGGCTTTTAGAGGGGCAGCTGCAGGCTGGTAATAATTGTCTTTTGGAAGGGCCCTGATAGTCCAGATGGAATGGCCTGGTGGGCCATATTTTGCCCAGTTCTGAATTAGAGCACTGGCAAGGAAGTGAGAGGCCAGGCACTAGGTCTTGCTAACCCTGAGGGTCTCAGAGATAGAGAGAGAACAATTGGCTCTTGAAGTCCTGGGGAAAGAGAGATTTAAGTTTAGTAACCAAAAGTTTCCTTAGTTATTTATGGCTTTGAAAAACTGAAAAATCCTCTTGGTCTCAGCAGCCCATCTGTTAGAGAGAGGGAGAATGCACTGAACACTCATAAGAGGTAGCTCGGGTTATGTCTAATCGGCAAAACAAATGTGTGATTGTGGCATCAGTTAGCTTATCTGTGCTAGCCCAAGCAGCAACAGCAATGAAGATGTGGCATCATTAGCTGTAGCACATTTTAGCAGCCAGAGTACAAATTTTCCATGGGCCCTGGGTGCGTACTCTTGTTGCTAGTACATGTTAAATGCCATAAGGCTTTATCTTCACTATTAGTTACAAGGGAGGGTAGTATGTGTTACTGCTGCCCTTTATGGTGAAGCCATACGCTTGGTAAGAATTACTGTGTACTGGCTTTGACAGTTTAAAGCAGAAGTGCTCACCCCCCAGCCCACAGGCCAGATCTAGCCCCTGGTGCTGTCATCTGGCCCCTGGGGGCCCCCCGACCAATGCTGTGAGGAGCTTCCTGGGCTGTGGCCCCGTGTGCTAGATTGGGTGTGCAGGGTGATGCAAGGCCTGATCATGGCATGTTGGGGCTGGGCAGGGGTGACATGGGGCTCCAGAGCGCAATCCCAGCTAGTCAGAGGCAATGCAGAGCCCTGTGTTGTCTCTGCCTGGCTGGGATAAGGTCTGGGGTCCCACATAACCTCCACCTAGACCTGGGGACCCATGCTACCCCAACCCAGCTAGGGTCAGGCTACAGCTGGGTGGAGGTGGCCCAGAGTTCAATCCTGGCACAGTGCCTGGTCTGGCCCACGGACTATCCGCAAGCCATTCATCTAAAGCGGGAGCTGGCAAAATGTGGCCCATGGGTCAAAGGACTTTGGCCTGCGACATATCCTTTAGTCCAGCCTGGCCCAGGTGCCATCCGGCCCATGGCATGTCCTACTTCCCCCAGGGGTGCAACAGGGCTGGGTGGCTCCGCAGCTGGACTGCATTTCTAAGCAGGCCAGGCAGGCCAGGCAGCAGTGGCTTCTTCTGGCTGCCACCACCACTGGCTGCCGCTGCTGGCCTCAGCTCCACGGTACTGGCAGGGACCTGCACACACAGCCCTGGCATGCACCTGGCCCACCCCACACCTGCTCTGGACCCACTCTAACTGGAGTGGACCAGCTCCAGACCATCTGGGACCCACATGCACAGCACTGGTCCTGTCCCGCCTGCTCCAGACTGCCCACCCATGATGAGCAGAGGTGGTGATGGCAGCGGCTGGGCAGAAGCTGCTGCTGGTTGCAGGGGAAAAGTAGCCACCTCCCCTCCCACTGCCGGACCCTTCTTGATGCAGCTGCTCAGAGTCTGTGCCTGAGCTGCCCTGCGGCTCCTCTCTGCTGCCGTCACCACTAACTCTGGCCCATGCAATGGAGCAACAGTGGCAGTGGAGAGGAGCCGTAGGGCAGCCTGGGTGTGGGTTCCAGGTGGATGCAGCAAGAAGGGACTGGCAGCAGCAAGGGGGAGGCAGCCACTTTTTCCCCACACCCAGGAGCAGCTTCTGCCCAGCCGCCACCATTGCTGCCCATCGTGGTTGGAGTGGTCCAGAGCAGGCATGGGACGGCCTGGGGTTGGGGCTGTGCGCACAGTTCTTAGCTGTCTGGAACTGGTCTGGTCTGTCCCAGGTAAGTCTGGAGTGGGTGTAGGGCAGGCTGGGGCTGTGTGCTCAGCTGCTCTTGGGCACTGGTGGCCTCAGGACATGAGGAGCCTCAGGGTGTGAGGGCTCCAGGCTGTTGTGAAGGTGGGGTGGTGTTGACTGGCCCGCAGCAGTTCCCCAGAACTGTGTATGTGGCCTGCTGACCCAAATAATTGCCTGCCTCTCATCTAAAACAATATAGAAACTATTTTATCATTGTGTGTTGCAGTTCAGCTGAACACTGTGGACTATACCTTGAGACTCCTCCACATTTAAAGAATCAGTCTGTGGCTCCACTAGGAAAATAAAAATGTCTTTTTAACATGTCAAAAATCTTAGTGAAGACAAGACAGTATGTCATTGTTTAAGTTTGTCATGTATTAGTGATTTACCTTGAACTGCTTGTGTGTGAAAGCTATTAGCTGGCTTCCTTTGTCACCTAGTGATAGTTACAACATGGCAAAAATGAACCTCTTATTTTCTAGTAAAGTTGAGGGCAAAGTGCAAATGGGCCCCTCCTGTGTAAGTGTGTTTCCAGTTAATGCTTAATAATATTGGCCTGTAAATGGCCCTCTGCTATTGGTATGTTTTGAAATGAAGACACCTATTGAGGTAGAGTTGGAGAGACTGGGAGTGAGGCAGGACCTGTTAGATGAAAGGGTTCATGTACATGGGAGAATTTCCTGGCATAACCAAACCTATATGACTCTACTGTTGTATAATTTATCCTGTGGATAGAAAGGAATAGAAGGGTGTTTTTTTCTGGTTTATCTTATGTTACTAATTTATACAAGTAAACATATATCTATTCTGGTAAACTTCCCCATGTAACAAGCCCACAATATTTTGCCTGCTACATTTTTGCAAGATGCAGTAACAGGGAAGAAGGATTGTTAGTTTGCACCCTAAAAAAAATGCAGATTTGAGTGAATTTTTCTTTAAAGGAAAACTTCAGATTTTACATAAAATAAATAAACGTAAATGCTAAAATAGCTTATTCACTATGTTTTGTGCTTCCTAATTTTTCAAGTGATTGATTTATAAAACTGAAAGGTACTAGAAAAGATCCGTACCATCTGCAGTGTTGATCCAGGGCTCTCCAACTTCTAAATGGCCACAGGCTGCACTGGTGAGGGCTTCACACTATAGGAGCTGCACTAGTGGAGCCATAGCCCCCCGAGGCTTCACCCCACACATCTGGGTAGGTGTTTGCCCACCCTGCTGCCCTGAGTACGTGGGCGGGTGTTCCCACATCAGGGTGAAATGTGGGTAGGTGCTGAGTGTGTGGGTGGACAGGCATTCCCAACCTGCTGCACTGCTTATGGGTGGGTGGGTACTCCCTGACTCCACCTCTGCATGATATAGTATCTCAGCTGCAGTTTCCTACAAGTTTCCCCATGGTGTCATGCTGCACAGGTGCTCTGGTCTGCCAGCTTCCCTGGCACTAGACTGCCCCCCCTGGGATTGGGTCTGATAGCAAAACCGAGGGAGGGACGGAGGGAGAGCTCCAACAGTTTTGGCTGCTGTTGTAGCCAGGACATTGGGACAGTGGTGGCTGCAATCCTGGGGGCAACAGGTTGGCCCAGGAGTGGGCAAAATGCAGCCCACGGGCCGAGTACAGCCCGCCAGGCCATTCTATCCGGCCCGCGGGGCCCCTAAAAATTTAGAAAATTAATATTTATCTGCCCCAGCTGCCTGTCATGCAGCCCCTGATGGCTTGCCAAAACTCAATAAGCGGCCCTCCGCCTGAAATAATTGCCCACCCCTAGGTTAGCTAGCCCCTCATGGGCTGCTAGTCGGGTAGTCCTGCATTAATCTGTTAGAACACCTATTGTATTGTAAATTGTGGCTGGGAGCTCTGAAAGGATGCTGTGTGCACTGTTGTCTCTTAACTCTAGATGGCACCAGAGTACAAAAAGTGAAGATAATAAGGTCCATGCTTTTGTACTACTTAAATACACAATGATTTTAACAGTCTAATTATAATATACTCATTGTCATAATAATGCTGTTATGACCCGGTTAGTCTCTTATGATATATTAGAATTGTGATTTAAAGGAAAATTCCACTCATTTAACACAACGCAGTTTTAAAGCTCACAGGGGTTGCATCTACAAGTTCATTATGACCTTTAGGAGGTACTAGATAATGTCTCTACACATGGGCTGTAATGTGCATTATACTACTTTAATGAGCATTAGCTAAATAGCATGTTTTTTTGTGATGCTTTAAAATAGGCTAATATGCATTAATGTGCACATGTAGACACATGCAAGGAGAAGAAAACATCTCTGACAATAAACTACAAAGCATTTGAAAATAAAGTGTTAACATTTTACAGTAAAATACTCATTATCTGGCACGAGTGGGGAATGGGGGGTGCTGGTAATCTAAAAATGCCTGTTACCTGAAGCACAGGGGTTTCTGGTCAGACATGGAGTTGGGGCAGGTGGGGATGGGGCAGCGGCCGCATGCAGAGCAGTGGCAGCTGCGTGGTGCAGCACAAAGTGAAGCAGCGGCAGCACAGGGCAGCCCATGTGGAACAGCAGCAGCATTCAAGTTCCCCACCCCCTGCATCTGGCCGGCAGAGCAAGGGTGGTGGGTTTGGGGGTGGCTGCCACTGTGTGCGAGCTTTGTTCTGCAGCCAGCTGGCTGGCCAGAAATTCCAGTTAACAGACTATTCTGGCTAGTTAAATGCCAGATAGCAGAGATTTTACTGTAATTGGCATGTATGAGTTATGTGCTGGTCAGGCACAATATCCTAAAAGACACATCATGCTGCTAGAGATTGATATAAGAAAAGGTTATTAAAATCTTAATACTGATTTTACAACTGGACAAATTATTAGATTCATATTTTAATGAAAATCCTTAATGTATAATTACTCAGTTCTTTCTACTATGTTGTTAAGCCAGGTCTAAAACTGATAAACTGTAAAAACCAGTTACCAAAGAGTGGTAATGGTTAATTTCTACTGCTCAAGTTTTCTGGTTCTTAAGCCACTATTGAAGTAAGTTTGCAATGGGTCTGTATTCCCCTGGCATCCATCTGTACTCTACTGATATAACTATCTTGCGAATCTGTTTTCCCCAACACAGCTTCTAAACAACTCACTTTTGTAATTCAGATAACCCCTAAAACAGGCCAGTTTTGTAATGAATATAACTCAGGTAATATCAAACTACCTTAGTATCTTCAATTGCATTGTTTCTCCCATTTCCAAATGAGTCTCTCTTGCTCAGGTGAGCTGCTACTAGCATTAGACACTGAATTGCTATTGACATCTTTTAAAAAGGAAACTCAAACTGGATGGAAAAAAATATTTGCTATATTGGCACCATTTTAATTATGTTTGTTGGGAGCAATAAAATAAGCCTTTTGAGAAAAATGTTCCACAACAAAGTTACCAGAGAGTTTACAGGAACAAAATGGAATTACAGGAGTAAAATCATGCATGGTTTTGTATCTGTAATAGTTTTAAATGAAGGAAGAGTATGACATCCTGGTATGTGCTACCTGCCTGCAATCTCATTGTTTTGTCTGAGCCAGCACCTTCATATTGCAGTGAATTGTTTTCCTGTGCAGTTTCTGGTACTTTGTTAACTACTGTTTATTAGAACTGAAATTAGAAGCAAGAAGTGAAGGAGTGAGTCTCTTGGTTTGAATGCACATCTGAAAATAATTGGTATAATAAATGGGCTGCAGGGTAGGCAGCTTGTAAATTGATAAGTCATTTGTTCTGTGATAAATGAATGGTCCAATTTATTCATAATCCTCTCAGCTCTACTATTCAAAAAATTTTCACCAGGTCTCATTTTATTTCATGAGGTTGAACCAGGTCACTGTTCTATGTGACAAATACTCTGGAGACAGAGCCGTCTCTAGGGGTATGTGGGGCCCAGGGATGGGGTGGCGACTGCCTGCAAAGGCCAGCAGGGGCAGCGGGTGGCGACTGCCTGCAGAAGGCAGTGGTGGCGGGGCCTGTGTGGCACTGTCCATGAAGCCTGGGACAGTTGCCCCGATTTGTGCCCCCCCCAGGGATGGCCCTATCTGGAGGATGTAAAAAAAATCACGACGGAAATTTATGCTTAATTATAAATGAGGCAAAGAGATGAACATGTCTGAATAAGTGTGAGACAAATAAAAAATATTTTGAACTTAAATGTTTTTTGTATAATAATAATGACTAGCAGTTTAGTGGTAATAACATTTGCTTGTGTGGCAGCTTTGCATTCTAGTCCTATGCTAGGATACTGCAAACACTGGTTTTTTTGATTATATGGGACATTGCTCTGCTATCTAAGGGCACAATCCAGTGGGCCTATAAGTAATGCTCATCACTGGAAAGGGCAGAATACACTTTCTCTCAGAAGCAAGGTCCACAAGATATAAGGTTTTTAAGGTTTAGAGCAGGAGGATAACAGAAAGAGTGCACCGTCACTGTAGACATCTTGGCTCAATGAAGAAGTTTATTTAGCCTTAGCAGCTATAAAGAAAAGGTGCAGAGGGAGAATTTCCTCCATGACAGAGTCTGAGTGACTTTCTTGGTCATGTGATTTTGAATTTCCTGTTTTCTAAAAGCAAATTAACAAATATGAAACCTAAATAAATCTGATTGATTTTTAAAATGCTATCAGAAAATTATCTTGTTTTACTGTATTTCTGCCTTTGTGAAATATCTTTTGTGAAAAGGAAACAGTGTCTTTTTTTTAATGGATTCTGGAAAGAACAATAATCGCTGAGGAAACCTGAAACAGTGAAGTTGAATCCAAGAAAGGTGGTAAAGTGAAATGCAGGAAAGAGGAGAACGAGGTTGGTGCTGATTAATGTGAGACCTCCTTGAACTAAACATGGAAACTACATTGCAAAAGAGTTCCTACAGTTCTTAATGCATGTCCATGTTTTCCTTTCCTGATAAAGAAGCAAAGAGCCTTTTTAGTGCTTGAGTGTGGCCTATATCAACAAAATAAAGACTGGAAAGCAGTGATGCTTAATCTCCGGCTCATGGGCCAGATCTGGTGTGCAGAGTCATGTCATCTAGCCCATGGGGCTCCCTATAGGTCTGGAAATTTGGAAGCAGGAGAGCAGTGGTAGTGTTAATGGCTGTGGCTCTGGAAGTCCTGCCAGAGGCTGTCTCCTCATCTTATGTAGAGCCACAGTAATTAACACTGTCACTGCTCCCCTATCACTAAATGTCCAGACCCATGAGAAGTCCTGTAGGCCAAATGACCCAGCCCTGTGGGCTAAACTGGACTGTGCCTGGGTCTGGCACATGGGGTCATTGTAGCCAGATATGGTATGTGGGGTTGGGCCTGGCACCCTGGATCTCATCCATGAACTGGCGCCATGCACTAACCCCATGCTAGAATGAGCCCAGGGACCACCCCTGCCTGCACGATCGTCCCCACATCCAGACCAAGGGGCTGAGTTTGAGTAGCGCTTCTGTAAAGCATTATGGACATTAAATAATTTAAAGAAACATTTCTCTGGTGTTATCACCAGTTCAGTTGAACAGATGGTAACACGGGAAAGTTCTTTGTGTAATACAGTTACTGGGCATTATGGCAGAGTTATTTGCATTAAAAAGTTTAATTCTAAGATTAGTAGCAGTATCCAGGGTATCTGATAAGGTCTCTTTTTGAGAGGTGGTTATTTCAGGGCCTAGGAAAACTGAATAATGGGTCTAGGGATTGCTGTCATTTCTGTCAGGTAGCTAAGGCAAGAGTGAGAGTCAGGAGACTTCAGTTCCATTTTTAACTGCTGCTAGTTTGCTATGTGACGATGGACAAACTGCTTACTTTCCATGCCTCGGTGTCCCCATTTGTAAAGCAGGAAAACTGCTTCTTGCATACCAAAGTAAAGCATTCTCCAATCTACGTATGAAAAGTAGGTTGTAATAGTGATAAGGATTAAGTAGTTTGTTACCCAATAGTATCCAGGAAAAATGCTGAGAACAACGCCAGGAACTGTATATGGCCTTTATTGATTTGACCAAAACAACTGCTGTATTCCCAACTCAGCCACGGACAAAGGACACATGGAGCAAAGGAAACACTTCAAGGACACCTTCAAGGCTAACCGTAAGAAGTGTGGCATTGAAAGCACAAATTGGGAAAAATAGGGCTACATGGCAATGCCTCGTGAAAGAAAGTGTGTCCAACACTGAGGAAAAGCATCTCCGTCTGGAGGCAGAAAAATGATAGAAATGGAAGGGAAGGAAAGGAAACAAGACTGAGAAATCCGTGGTCTGACCATCCCTTTAACCACCACCTGTAGCGTTTGCCAGAGTGCGGCTCTAGGATCAGCCTTCTTAGCCATCAACAGACCTATTTACAACCCTTTATTTGACCCCTGGGAGAGTGATCATCCTCAATCATGCAGGATCACTGCTGCTGCCACGAATTCAGACAGTAGCAACAATGACCAGGGAAATTAACTTTTATTCTGTATTTTGAGATTAAATCCTCAAGGGATATGCAAAGAGATTACAGTGAAATTTATTTTAAAAAATAAGTTATTTTTTCATTAGTTTTTATAAATGCCATTTTGTTTTAAAGGTGCATGGAAACTACCTAAATACTATCTTAAGCTGAAGTCCTATCTCCACTTGTCCTGGCAACTGACTTTAAGAGCTGTATTTTACATCTGGTTTACAAGAGCCAAATAGTGTTCTACTTAAAACATTAAATTTTATTAATGTTTCTTTGATATTTGCTTAAAATCTACTGTGTAAACAAGCATTGTGAAGCAGCCACACTATGTTTGAACAACTACTGTGCATCTGAATAGCCTGTCTATATTACCAAAATAGGCTGTCCTGACAATATGCTTTAGCAGCAGGTATAGCTGAACCAGTGATGAATCTGTCCTTTTCTTGTCTGTGCGCAGACATACATTTGCAGCAGCTTAAAAAGGGGAAGGGGAAGCATACATAGCAGGTGTTACCCTGTTATTGTGCATGAGCCTATAGGATACAAGCATAGCACAACCGCTATAACTTCAACCCTGCTTCATCCAGGGTCAAAGATAGCACCATTTAATGTACTTGTATGCCTACAGGCTGCGTACGTGTAACAGTTTCAGCAGTGATTCTCAGAGTGCTGTGGCATCTTGGGGTGCTATGAGGTTCTTTAAGGATGTTGCACATTATTAGCACTGTTGGAGATGCAAATACCTACACATGATTCACAAGATATACCCAGAGATTTCAAAAAGGAATCCATACTGTCAAAACTGGTCTCACCTGTTGTGGTCTTTCTGAGTTCTTTGCAACAGAAAAATGTTGATATTTTTCCATGGTCAAAAAATGAGTGAAAGCTAAAATGAGTGAAAGCTGGCATTTTTCAAGGGGTGCCTTGAGTCTAATGAGGTTGAAAACCACTGAATTAAAATATAACACCAGGCACATGCCCTCATTTTTAAAGGAGTTGCACATGTACATTTGTCCATACCCACAATCAGCAGCAGTATGTCTCTTTACTTAATGTAGATAGTTTTAAACAGAATGTTTTATTTTAATGATTAAATCAGTGCATGTATATGATTCATGCATCCGTCTTTAATTCTGCAGAATGTTCTTAATTCATAGATGCTGCAACAGCCTGCCTTTACTTGTGGCAGTATGCATTGTAAGTTTTTGTAGAACTGAGGTTTAATGAGGATAAAGTCTTTATTGGTGAAATCTCCCAGTGATGTCACTGGGTTGGGGGAAATTACTGAAGGCCAATGATGTTGGGTCCTGATTAAGGCTTGAGCTATAACTTGCCAAAGTAGTGTTTTAAGAAGAAAAACATTTTAATGATGTCTCTTTGATGTTAAATATATTTGACTGAAGTTTACACAGTGCCAAAAGTGCTTTTCTTTTGATTAAAGCCATGGTCAGTATTGATTTATGGCCAGTGGCCTTTAATTTTTCTACAAAGTATAATTTGTTTTTTTTTCTAATTTTCGTAGATCATAAGCACACCACAAAGACTGACCAATTCAGGGAATGTTCTGATTGGGAGTCCATATACCCCAGCAACAGCAATGGTCACTCAGACGCACATAACAGAAGCTACTAGCTGGGTTCCAGGGTAAGGTTTTATTTTGTTTTAAAATAGGTGTAGGCGAGTGGGGCTTAGCTGCTCTGACTTTTTTCTGTTTACCCTTGTGTGCATATGATGACTTATATGTCCTTGGTCCTGCCCAGTTTGGGGGGGGAGGGGTATGCTCTTCAGCATACTTGGCAGGTTTGATGTCTGTTCTGTGCAAGCAGGAAGCTACATGTACCAGTGATTTCATATAGGATTCATTTCATTACCTTATTTGTGTGTGAGTTTATAGCAACGCCTGTTTTCATACAGTAATGAAATACATTCATGCTATTTGCGCAATTAAAACAAGTCTTTACAGTTTCCTTAAACTCCTGCCAAATGTACAACATCCTCATTGTAGGGTATAGTGGCATTTGCTACAGTGCAAAGTTGTGTCAAACATGTTCCCAGACATAGTTTGAAAAATAAGCCATAATTCTAATGGAAACCTACGTGTTGTCAATGTCTTCATTTTTATATTACTGAATTACAGTATTGCAGTCAGTAAACAGTGAACAGAAGGGTGATTAATTCTGTGGGCCTTGCGTTACAGTTTTGATCTTTAAAATATTTCAGGGCATCTTTATTCCCTGATTCTAGCATTCCTGTATCTGTAATCTAGACAGATTTAGTGCAGCGCTGTTGAAAATTTTAAAAATGTTTTCAAAAAACATTTCTACAGTGGGTAGGGCCCTTGCCAGGGAGCAGGAGACCTGAGTTCTAGGCTCCACTCACAAAGATGGGGTTTGAACTGTCTCCAGCTTCCCAGAAAGTAGCTATGAGTGAGGCCTTACCCAGGGTGCTCTCCAGCCTTTATTTTGAAGCTGGCCTGTTGGCAGCCAGGAGAAGATATGTGAAGCCATGAGGAGACCAAACTGCAGCCCTGGGCTTTGCCTCTGAATGGGACAAAAACTCTCCCATTGCTGTTTAACCATTTTTTCCAGAGTGCTTGCCAGCCCTCCTTTTGAAGCTGGCCTCCTGGAGAGGAAAATAAGTGGGGCTAGGAGGAAGAGAACAAGCCAGAGGAAGTGTGGCTGGAAGGGAAAGGAGCCTTGGGCCCCTGCCCTCACTGGGACAGAAACCATTGCACTGTTGTTTATCCATTTTATACAATGAATATCAAATACAAGGTGCAGTGGGTCAAGCTTCAGGAGGAGGGCTGCGGATACTCTGGGCTGTACAGACCTGGTAAATAGAGTATTTTGTTGGGAAGCAGGAGATGCAAGTTTAGACCTCCTCTGGGTGTATTTGTGTGTGCGCCTGGCACCTGAGTTTTCTGCTGTCTGAGCAAGTGCCGTAGCCGTTAGGGTATTGGGCTACAACTTGGAAAGACTGTCTTTGTCCTTTATTTTACTTTCAAAAGGTACATGGCACAGGATGATTTTGTTCCACCACAGAATCCAAACTGTGTAAGTGCAGAAAGTGCCGTTCCGTAGCTATGTAAATGCCACCTAGACATGTCAAGGTGAAATAAGATTTATCTTAAGCATCTTCCCTTAAGTCACACAGCAAATTAATGACAGACCTAGGAATAGAAGCCAGCTTTCCTGAGCTGGCAGTTTAGCCACTAGCCCATGCTACCTCCAAAATCTTAATTATTTCACTCTCCAGTGAAACAGCTCCAGTGAAATTCTGTCCAGTGTTACAGAAGCATCATTTTTCCCTTCATTATAGTTTGCATAGTACATTTAACTATGTTAAAAATGATTTTTTTTCAAATGCCCAAACACAAGTTACTAACACTTATCTTCAAATGTATATTCTGGATCTACCTAAAACAGATGTCAAATTCTCTTAAATTGTCTTTCTTTCCTCCTAGGGACAGAAAACGGACTCGGGAATTTATAGAATCGGATTTCTCAGAAAGGTGAATATTGCTGAATGTGCTCCTTCTGTATACTTATACCCAGATTTACTCTTGGTTCAAATGTGATGTTTTGTTCCACTCAGCTTTATTATTCAGGGAGAAATGTCTAGGTCTCACGTTCAGTGGTTTCCATTCTTCTTCAGAAACTTTATCCTGCACTTCATTCTAAATCCATTCCTTCAATACTTCCTTAGCTTGAATATTTTTAATGACAAATATGGAAAATGCTATTACGAGAGAAGAACAATAGCCTTAAAAACAAACCAAACATGTTCTCAGTAGTAAGATGGGTCTGGTTGTTTTTCTAGCGGAGTTAGCAAATAGAATTCATTTTCGCATTGTTTCCAGATAAGTCTCTAAAAGGTTGTTTATATTTGCTAAGTGAATAGAAAGAAAAAAGATTTCAGCTGACTGTCTTTCCCAGCCTCCTACCCCATACCGGCTTTGTACCCAGTGCAGTTTTTTTTACCTTTTCCTTTTTCAAAACACAATTTTTTTCATATCCTTCAAAAATGAATGAAAAATGTAACTATACTACCAAGGAGAGAATCTGATCTTATTTCTGTTTTTTTGTAAATTGGTAGATGTCTCTAAAATACATCATCAAACTAACTAAATACTGTTACTGTGACACACGCATTTCAAAAACAATATGAAGGCATAAAGCCTGGGTGCACTGGAAATGGTACACCAGATTTTTTTTATGACCAGAAATGCTGACTAGAAGAATACTGGCACAGATTGTTCCAAAATGTAACTAATGCATTAGATTGAAAGCATTGTTGCTTCCAGTTTCCATATTAATGTTACAATCAAGAATGAGGGATAATTCCTGTATAGCTTGTCCTGGAATACTTTAGCTGTTTGGTATTACTGTAATTATTTTGTTCTATCATATTTGATTCAGAAATATTTTGAGCCAATGCCTTATAAAAGGTAAATTGAGCATTTAAAAGCTGGTTTTATAAAATATATTTCAGAGATCTGCATTATATTTTTAAGTGTGGCAAAATTAATGCTTCAGTGAAAATCCCTTCTAGAATGTATTCACTATGAACTCCCTTACAATATAAAATATTTCCAGTTGTATTTACAGTTTACATCTATAAGCCAATTAGTTACCTCAGTTGAGAAGTTTGGAAAATTTAGTGACAGAAGGTGAGCTTCAGTTTGTCTGTGTGATCTGCAGTAAGTCTGTCTGGCTTTCAAGCCAGATACAGTGTAGATGACCCTTCTTGTCACAGTTAATAAGCATATTATGATAAAGATCCTGACTGAAGTTTTCTGTTCTTTTAGCAATCCTGGCAAATATTTCAGACATCTGAAATCCCTTGCTATATACACCTCCGAATTTGTTTGCAACCTGTTTGGACAGTAGTGCTGTCCTGCCAGTCATAATAGTTCTATTTTACTATTTTGGGTGATAATTTAGGCTAAAATAGGGGTGCTGGAGAACTAGCCTGCAGGCCAGATCTGGCCTTTGGAGCCCTATCATTCAGCCTGTGGTGCTGCCTGTGGGTTTTGGACTGGCCCTGTGCATTATATGCAGTACGCACAACCCTGGTCCTGGTAGTTCCCTGGTTCTTAATCTAGTCTTGGCAGTTATCAGTGTTAAACTCATCAACCCCAAAGAATTATTGGAGGTAACTGATGAAAATGGTCATGTGATCAGTAGTTCCTTTTTAAAGGTATCAATGATTGTGTATATTTTAGAGGTGCACCGATACATCAGTCTGATATCAGATTGGCACCAATATAAAGAAAATTGACTATATCAGAAATCGGCCTGAAGTGGCCAATAATTTGGCTGATAAATGCCTGTGTGTGAGTGCAGCTGCAGTGCACCACACAGGCAGTGAGCAGCACAACCCAGTGGCATGGAGAGCTGCATGCAGCTGGTATGTCTGTTGTGGTAGAAAGGGAGGGGGAAGGAGAGGATCATGTGGGGGGCAGATCACCGCTCCCCATAGTGAGGGAGGAGTGGGACAGGGGCTGGGGTAGGCACTGCCCGGGTGGGGCAGGGCACAGGATGGAGCTGTGGCTTGTCCAGGAGGCGCAGGGAGGGGGAGCAGCTCCTGCTGCTGCGCACACCCCGGGAGGGCATGTTGGGGGGGCATGTGCCCCTGGATCTGCATGGGGGGGTGGGGGGTTGCAACTGGGGCTGGGGGCCACGCCAGGCTCCAGCCAGTGAGGCAGGGGGCTGGGCCACACTGTGCTCGGGGCGGGTGGCGGCGGCACTAGGAGAGGGGCTATCAGGGAGAGCGCTGCAGCCACCCCATATTTCTCTGTAGCTCCCCCATAGGCCCCCCTGCCACTGCCACACGCCTTGAGTGCAGCGTGGCCTACACCCCCCCTGCCTGCCAGGAAGAGCCTGGTGTGGCCCCTGGCCCCAGCCCACAGCTTCAGTCTGCTCCATCCACACAGATTGGGGGGCACACGACCCCCCCATGCCCTCCTGGGGTTCACACAGCAGCAGGAGCTGCTCCCCCTCCCTGTGCCCCCCAGAAGAGCCAAAGCTCTGCCCCGCCCCAGATGGCAGCGCCTACTCCAGCCCCACTCCCACCCTCACCACAGGGGACATTGATCTGCTCCCCCATGCCTCTTCCCTCCCCCCTCCCCTTCCACCACAAGAAACTTACCAGCTGGATGCAGCTGTATCAGAAATTGGATCAGTATCAGCCGACATGCCTCTTTAAAAATTGACTATTGGTATCGGCCCCCAAAATCTCTATTGGTGCACCCCTAATATATTTTTAATCACAATAACAAAGTATAAGTTATTTCCAAACATAAAAATTGTTTCCAGGCACAAAAGGACTGAATGAATAAGAATGTCACCAAAGTAATGCTTTTGTTCTCATTTATACTGCTGCTCAGGCAAACTGTTGTGAAATTACTTAGTGACTAAGATGAACTAGAGCTAAAACATTTTGCAGTTAAATGTTAAAAAAATCATATTGTAGCAGTTCATGAGGTCTGGATGGGAGACTGTGCTCCTCTAGCATACTAACATTTAGTTTCAAAATGGACCTCTTGTTATTTCAGTGACCTGCTTTGTTTGTGGATAACCAAACTCAACTTCTTTTCTATCTGCTGAGCAGCAGAATGGTATCTAGTATTTTGAGGGATCATTCAGTGGAGTTTGCACTACTCTAACTTTTAGAGAGTGAACTTATTTTTACCCCAACACTGGCTTTGGATTTCCTGGTAGAGCATAAATTGGTTGCATGCTTAGCCATTTTTGTATGAGTCACTACTTGCACTGTGGTATGTAATCCTACCCGCTTTCACACCCTAGTCTCAAGGAAAGAAATTTTCTGTGAATCCTTATGCGCTCTGCACAGGTACACAAGGGAGGGGAAGAGCGCCTGCTTTGCTCTGCCACCATCAGGAGAGCAGCCAGAACCTTCTCCATGATAGAACACAGAGCTATTACTTTTGTTCAGTAAGAAAAGGTTTTTTAAGAAATTTGTTTTTAAGAAATTTGTAATGTCCTGTCAGTAGGACATTTGCTTGAATAAGATGATTGGGGTCAGGCCCAACAGCTGCATCCTATCACTGAGGATTACAGCCCAGAAAATGTCATGGTTTTTAATACTGGCTTCCATTTTTGGTCTCTTAAGGGCTTGCAGTACCACTGTACCAGTGAGTCCTGGCACCAAGGGACCCCAGCACATTCTGCCCTCCCACAACAGCAGACACATTCCAAACCTAGAAAGATACCACTGAGGCTGCTCTGAGCCTCTGCACCTTCAGCTCTGGGTCTCTGGCAGGCCTGAGAATGGCTGCTAACAAGAAACCTGGAGTAGCCTCACTGGCAAGCTCCTGGGCTTGGAGTGTGCAAGTGGTCAGGGTGTTGCTCAGCTATCAGTTAGGTTTGAGCACAAAAAACTTCAGACACCCATTGTACTCCTTGGAAAACTCCACTTGATTTATTTATTTTACATAGATCATGCTTTCAAAACATGCAGTTTCTTTATGCAGGTAGGCTGGCCAAAGTTAGGTTCACCAATTAGCACTTTTTGCTAATAACTTCAGTGTTACTGATGTTAATTTAGAAGGAATTTGTATAGAAGTTATTTTGTATAATATTTTTGTTCTGTTTTATCTTGTTTGCAATTGAACCTATTTTTCTAGGTTCCACTCCTAGCGTTGTAGTCACTGTGATTCCTTGACTTTTTGTATCTTAAATTTTTGCTACCAGGAAGTGATTCAGTGTTTCATAATACAGCAGTTTACTAATAGAGAGATATTGTTTGAAACTGCACTTTTTTGAAAATAGTAAAGTGTATTCTGAATATTATGTAGAGTCCAAATAAGCATTGAAGTACAGTAATGCTGTTGACTAAACTGGACAGTAGCTAGATCCATAGTTTGATGTCATTTTGTTACCCACCTCCATTATTTGGTTAACTATTGTGGATGAGGAATCTGAAACAAATTTTTTTTGACAGCTGACTGCTTTAGTCTGACATCTGCCAATTGATGATAATGAATTTCTCTCTCACTGAGTCACCTCTGGCAAATATGAAGCTTTTGTAAAGCTTTTAAATGGATAAAGGTATAATGTGCCAGAAATCAATATTGTTTTATATCAGGGCTATCAAAGACACCTGTGCCCCTAGCTGGAACTGGATCTTAGGGCATTTCACAGGCTGGATTCAGACCATGAGGAACTGTCTGGGATGGATCTGGACCTGGCAGGGATGATAGGACAAGCGTGTAGTAGGGAGTAAGTGGTGGAAGTGATGAGGCAAGCAGGGTGTAGGGGTTAATATAGCCATCATTCATTTCCCACCCTGCCACCAACATGTGTGCTCATCCACAGCAGGGCTTCATAGCGTAGCAGGGAATTCAGTGGCCGGCTCTGAAAGCTGCTCTGTGAGCCAGATTCAGCTCACAGGCCAGATGTTTAACACCTGGTTTACACCAATACTTTGTTAGTAGCTTTCAACATTTTGGAGAGGAGATATGAGAAAAAGACAAAATTCCAAGTTAACAACAGCTGTACCAAAATGGTAAAAGTTTGTCTGGCCCTGAACAGAGACAGAAGTGGCTCTATGCATTTAGGGGTCTCCACTCTGAGATCCCAGAAATTTTTCAGATTCCTTGGTCCTGTTTGCTGCTCCTTGTCCTTAAATCACTTTGCCTTTCATATCAGACAGGTGCTTTTTTCAAAATTTTGCATTACTCGGCATGATGTCAGTGGGATTGGATCCAAAGAAGTTAAAATAAGCCAATCTATACATTGCCCTGATTCTTTGTTTCCTGTACACCCAGACTTTCATTTAACTTCATTGCTCATTTTGGATGCAAATGTTATCATGTCATTTCTAAGTATTAAACAGAATTTTTCTGAGCCAAAAGGATCCATTCTTTTAACATTAACATTTTAAATTTTCTTTTTCCCAACTAAAAAAATTAAACTAATCTAATTGGCTCTGGTAATTTACATAAATATGTGACACCAGTTGTCTGGAGCCAGCCATCTTGCTCTCCAAAGCTATTATGAAAGCTTAACCTTTTGCTGCTCCACCAAATAAAATAAAAAATCCATGCATCTCAATTACTTATTTTTCTCTCTCAGCAAAAGAAGCAAAAAAGGAGATAAAAATGGAAAGGGTCTGAGGCATTTTTCAATGAAAGTGTGTGAAAAAGTCCAACGGAAAGGAACAACATCCTACAATGAAGTGGCTGATGAACTGGTATCAGAATTCACAAATTCTAACAGCCACTTAGCTACAGATGCGGTAAGTGGATATGTTATGTTACTTGTTATTGACTGCTACAAAATTATTGGGGTTCTGTTGGAATCTACTCGTTCTGTTTTTGATCTGACTGGTCATGTTCTTTATTCTCTTCTGGTCATAGCTATAGACTTAGGCCCAATCCTTTCCGCTCAAAAATAAACGCACAATATGTATAACACAGATTCAATTTTAACTATAGAATTACCTCCACTAAATACTCTGTAGAAGGCAACAAAGAAGGTACTGAGTTGAAAGGCTGCTTTAAAGTTGGCTTTTAAAAATTCTGCTCCTCACTTAAGGCGAATTTCTCACTTACGTGAGAAAATGAGGTGCTTTGGTCTCCCTGAAATGGAGGACACTTAAGTGCACAGTTTCTAATGTATATGTACATACAAAACTGCAGAGGTTATTATATTAGACTGTAATCCTTTTTTGCTATGATGGAGAAAAATCAGTTTCTATGGAGATTATAGTTTCATAGTTTCTAGGGTCGGAAGGGACCTGAGTAGATCATCTAGTCCGACCCCCTGCCATGGCAGGAAAGAGTACTGGGGTCAAACGACCCCAGCAAGGTGTTCATCTAACCTCCTCTTAAAAACCCCCAGGGTAGGAGCCTGCACCACTTCTCTTGGAAGTTGGTTCCAGATCCTAGCC
>NW_017728995.1:43233836-43243615 GCF_001723915.1 Gavialis gangeticus
ACCCAGAACTGGACGCAGAACTCCAACTGCGGCCTGACCAGTGCCACATAGAGGGGGAGGATCACCTCTTTGGACCTGCTCGAGATGCATCTGTGGATGCATGACAAGGTACGGTTGGCCTTCCTGACTGCCTCCCCACACTGCCAGCCCATGTTCAACTTGGAGTCAACGATGACTCCAAGATCCTTTTCCACCTCTGTGCTGACAAGAAGGGAGTTCCTCAACCTGTAGGTATGGTGCCGGTTGTTCCTCCCCAGGTGCATCACTTTGCACTTGTCTGTGTTGAATCCCATCCTATTCTCACCCGCCCACCCTTGTAACCTGTCTAGGTCTGATTGTAACCTGTTGCTTTCTTCTAGTGTGCCCACATCCCCCCACATCTTAGTGTCATCAGCAAATTTGAACAGGGTGCTTTTTACCCCCTTGTCCAAGTCACTGATGAAGATGTTGAACAGTGCGGGCCCGAGGACCGAGCCCTGCGGAACCCCACTGCCCTATATTTCTGTAGGATATGGTACGGTCATGGTTTTGTTGGCTGAAGTTGTTAATACGAAAGAATTTTAAGTATTCCCAGCAGTAAATTAATTGGCAGCACAGTTTTATTCTACCAGACTCTCCCAGTCCCTTCCAACAAACTGATAGCCCTTAATATTTGCCTGCGTGGCCTCTAGCTGCTTTCACTGTGTCATGTGGCAGAGTTGGGTTAGGGACATGGAAGTTGTGTCAGATCTGCAACCGTAATACAAGGAAATCTGAGGTGGTCCTAGTCCTCTGTATGGCTTGACCTTCCCCATGTATGTTAGCAAAAGAAAGAGGTGCTATGTATCTTGAGGAATTCAGTATGCTTCAGTGCTGTGTTCTGTACATTGTGTCAGTAATGTCAAGAGTCTTCCTGCCTTGGAGAACATTTAGCAATGAGCTGGGATATGAGATTTAAGAGTAGGTGAGTGAAAATATAAACTTAGAATCCTGTGTGTAAAAGTGAAGGGGTTATAACAGGACATGTAGAGATCATAACATTCAGCTGGTATGAGATCACTTCTGTGAAGTAGACACAGTGTTTGAGAGTGGAATGTATGTGGGTATAATTCAACTAAATACATACTTTGTCTTAGCAAAGAAAAGGCTCTAGTTTTTGTGTTACACTTGTCATCTGCTCTAGCCCCTGAGTGATGTGGGGTGTCTGCAAAGGGAGAAAGTAATTGTATGTCATGAGTGCATTGAGTTATCACTCAAAGAGGGCAGAGTTCCACTGGCATGCACCTGAACTTTACTTTTTCTGGTTTCCAGACTTTCTAGTGTTGCCAGATTCAAAGTTGGAAAGGCAGTAGATCAGTGGTGCTCAACCTTAGACCCATGAAGCCATGTCATCTGGTCTGTGGGGTTTGCCATGGATCCAAAAATTTGGTGGCAGGGGAAAGGTAACAATATTAATTGTTCTCAGACTCACAGCAATTAATACTGTCACTGCTCCCCACTACCTAATTTCTGGACCTGTAGGGAGCCCCACAGACCAGATTACAAAGTACACCCATGCCATGTCACGCAAGCCCCCTTCCCCCACATGTCACCTGCCATGCTAGGTTATGCCAGCATATTGGATCACACCCACAGACCAACCCTGTATGCCAGCCCCATGCTGGATCAGGCCTGAGGACCAACCTTGTGTGTGGGATCTGGCATGCAGACTGGACCTGCCCCACTCATCTGGCCTGTAGGGCTAGAGAGGTTGAGCACCACCGCACTCTGTATTAATGAAGAAAACTTGTCAGTGAATAGTAGTCAGTGTCTGATTTTTCCGTGCCCTATTGCTGTGTTGCTCTTAAGTTGTTGTTTTTGTTCTTGGGAGTATTATCAGAATACATGGTAGAAAATGTTCTCAGTAGAAATGGAAATGTTGCTGGTCATGGCTGTTGCTCTTGCCAGGCATTTCCACCATTTTGTTGCAAACAAGATACATTTTTATTCCAAGCAATACCATAAATTAAAAGAGTTGTATTAGTGCCATATTCACTTTAACTGCATTTATTTATATTTATATGTCCTCATGTTTTTGACAAACCTACAAAAGGCAATTCCAGCCTTCATTTTAACTTTCATTTTCACTGTGGTCTTGACATAATTAACACTACAAGGTTTTTTAGCAGGCTTATGACCAGAAGAATATTAGGCGGAGAGTATATGATGCCCTCAATGTGCTGATGGCAATGAACATCATTTCAAAGGAGAAAAAGGAAATCAAATGGATTGGCCTTCCTACAAACTCAGCTCAAGAGTGTCAAAACCTAGAGGTAAGTAAAAGAGATGGGAAATCTGTTATAATGTAGGTCATGTTCTGTGGTAGTAAAGAAGTTCTACTCTAGAAGACTGGGGGAATTTTATATTTGCATAATAAATATTTAAAAATATGATCTTGCAAAATAATCTGATCACATTCCTATATAGTGTAAAAATCTCCTTTTGAGATGTAATATATTTTATATCCAGTCCTAAATCTTGTTTCTGTGACAAAAATAAGTATCAATGAAGTAAGACAGAATGTTTAAGATCTAGATTAACTGCAGTTTGAATTAACTACAGAAGTGATAAAGGGAATTTATAATAAGGTTGATTGAAGACTATATTGACGTACCTATTGATATGAATGAAAAGGAAATTGAGTTTGGAGAAAGGAAAAGCTGAAATCTATATATACATGCAAAGTACAGGCAGTCCTCGGACTTATGACACAATTGGTTCCTGAAAACCACGTCTTAAGTCTAAATGTTGCAACTCGCAACCAGTTTTCTCATAAACAATGTTATATATGGGGGATTGGTTCCTGAACCAAGGCCCGATACCCTATTTTCACCAAAACTACCCCAGAATTTTGTACTCAATCAATTATAGATGAGTAATATAGCTTCATTAATGTATTTATATTGTAAATAGCAAACATATTGATTTGGAAGGACTTCTTTGAGGTGACTTTGCTGGATTTTTTGAAAGGCTCTTGGTTGGACTTTTTGAAGGGTTTTGCTCAGCTTCCAGTGCCACCTAGAGCCACTCAGCACCAGGACTGCAGAGTTCACTCCCCAGATCAGTTCTGCATGGCACAGAGCTGGGAACTCTGGAGGGTGAGCAGGAGCTGGGAAACCAGCCCCCACCCACCCCCTGGAGCAGTTCTGTGTGATGCAGAACTGGGAACTCCAGAAGGAAAGCAGGGACTGGGAACCCAGCCTGCCCTCTAGAGTTAGCAGCTTGGTGCTGCACAGAGCTGCTCTGGGGGGGCAGGCAGGGGCTAGGAACCCAAATAGGGCAGCTGCCAGCGAGCCCCCTGCTGAGTGGGGGGCATATGGGGCTTGTTGGCAGCTACCCCACACCCAGGACAGTTCCCAGCCAGCTTCCTGCCAAGTAGGAGACCTGCACAGCAGGAGGGTCACCAGCAGCTTCCCCACACAAGCCCCACCCGGCAGCTGTATGTCCCAATGTGCACAGGGTCAGGAGAGCTTTGCTGGTTGCAGTGGCAGCTATCTTCTGGCCCCGTGGACATCATATTCTGTCCCAATGTTCACAGGGCCAGGAGACAGCTACCACTGCAGCCAGCAAAGCTCTCCTGACTGGTGGGCATTAGGACCAGCTCTGTGCCCCAGTCCCCAGTGGAGCTCCCCCTGGCTGCTACAAGGGGACAGAGCAGGGTAGAGCAAATCTGCTTCCAAGAGGGTGCGCCATATAGACTTGCTTCCAGGGAATGCTAACTACACAGTATTTTACTGTGCAGTAAGCCTAAAGTACATTAATATCATGTGTAGACACACCCAGAGAGAATATCTAAATTAGCCCTGTTAAAATTAACTGTATTTGATAGACTTTTAAGTTTTCTGAGTGGAGCAAGGCCCTATACTTAAATGCAGAAAACACTTTAGACAATTATAATAACATTTCAAAAGAGATTGGGGAGGTTTCTAGTAGAGTTAAGCTTCACAATACTATTAATGTATGGCTTGAGCTATATCATTTGAATGTTTAAACAGGATGTTCCCTGATCTAAAGTATAGAGTTTGCTGTACTGGTAGCCTGATATCATGGTCCAGAAATACAATTATTGCAAATGCTGAATGTTAATTTCAAGATCTGTTTGTTTTTCTGTTTGTGACATTGCAATGCTACAGGAAACTGCCTCCCTGCTAATGCAAAATGGACAAGCTGTTTCTCTCCATTCCTTCTTGCATTTTGTCTGGTTACTCATTTCTTTCAGATTAGCAGTCAAAAAAGGTGTTCACGCTTAGCCTAATGATAGTACACTATTGCATGCCATTCTAGGTCATCTTAAGCCAATTCTTTCTGTTTGCCTTTCTGTCCTGAATAGACAGGAACTTTTGTGGAGTGGACACTGTAGTGTCCATAACCATATTTGGGAAAGAACATGGAGCAGTAGAGTGTAGTCTACAATGATGCTATATAAATTCTGATTCCTGGGGAATCCTCCTCAGGAATACTTCACATGAAAATGAAGAAATCACTTGGCTTCTGGGAGGACCTGAGAAGGTTTTGCAATTTATGTTGCAATCCACCACCCTCAAAAAAGAAAAAGTGCTCAGTTTTGCACAGAGAAAAAGATCAAGCATTTGATGTATTTCCAGTTTTGTATCCTAATGTGCCCAAATTTATGTTTTAAAGATAGAGAAACAGAGACGAATTGAACGAATAAAACAGAAGAGAGCCCAGCTACAAGAACTGTTATTGCAGGTAAATTTAATTAAATTGATGTTGTTTTAAACAGGTGCATCAGGATAAAGCCCAACATTTTAATAAGCTCTTGTGTTTCTGGATATCATTCCTTTTTATTAATTTAGCACCAAGGAAAGTGCTACTGTGTGTGCCCCAGTTTAAACTGAAAATACCCCTGGCATTCTTTGAGCCTTAGCCTTCTGGTGCACGTTTGTTGTGCAGCAGAATAATATGTCCTGTCCATTGCAATCTATACAGTTTGTAAACATCCCCCTCCTGTACCTTTGCTACTGACTACAGTGGAAAAGGGAGCAGGACCATAGGCCTCCCATTTCATCCTCTAGCAATTAAAAAATGTCAGTTTTGACACACATTTGTATGGGTTTAGTTGTGCATTCTATAGCTCAGAATCTTCTGTTGCTGGGGAATTTAAATGTTAGGGTGCTTAATATAAAAGACTAATGAGTCTGGCACTGGTACTTATTTCACATTCTGAAGTAGTCACCTAGGGAAAGTTTTTATGAAATCTGCTGATTTGGCCTGGAATAAAGAAGTGTTGTACTTCAAATGCATTTTTGTTTGCAAATAGGCATTTCTTCTTTATTTTAAAGTCTGTAACTGTATTTATAGTATTTGGATGTATGCCTGGGTTATGAATACTTAACATAATGGAGCTCTTGTATAAAAATCATATGAGTTAAAGTCATAGGGTAATGAGGCTGAAAACTTTTTCATCTTGGTGCAAACATAACAAAGCAATTTTGCATCCCATCAGATAGACATTGACATTCAGAGCTTTCTGATGTTCCTGATTTTTCAGTAGCAAAAATCATTTTTAGTGAGTGTGTTTACACATGCACCCGACTGCACAGTTGTTACTGCACAGTCACTCAGTACTTGCTAAAGCAGGTGTTACTGCGCAATGGGGTCAGAAACGACTTGTGCACCATCAGGACTGCGCAGTAACAGTGGTTACTGCACAGTCATTTAGTACTTGCTTGTTGCTACTACACAGCAAGTACTGCTAAAGCAAGTACTAAATGACTGCACAGTAACTGCACAGTCATAGCAGCACACAGGTCATTTCTGACTCTACTGCACAGTAGCAATGAGCTGCTGCACAGTAGCATTGGTGTCACGGTTCGCACCTGCCAACACTATACTGCTGTACTGATGAGCTATGTTGCCATAGATTGTTGCTATGGCAGTGTAGCATCTAATTCTGACCTTATTGGACCAGTGTAGATCAGCAATGAATGACACGGAAGGAATTGTAGAGGAAGTGAAAAGCAAATCTAGCCCCTAAACTGTTAATTCAAAAAAGATTTTCCTTTGCTTGTCTGCATTTTCAATACCTCTGTGTTTTATAATACCTCTTCAGTAGTTGATTTTACTCACCTTTTTAAATATTTTTCATAGTTGAAATGACTTTTAGCAATTCTTTCCATTTATCTGCCTGTTCTCTTACTGTCTGCATTCAGTTGCACCCCAAACTGGAGACAGATCCCAAATTATCTTCAGTCCCTGCATGTCAGGAATACATCCTCAATCCCAGGCCTCTGGCCTTCCCGTGTCCCTTTACTAAAAATTGCACAGAAAAAGAGGAGCTGTGGAACAAAGAGAACACATAAGAGGTAGTGAGAAGGGAATGTTTGCAAAGCTAATGATTTGCAAGGACTGGAAGATGTGGAACAAAGGAGAGAGATGATGGATGGAAAGGAGAATAGGGATCTGTTGAAGGTTCTGTATGCCATATATACCACTAAATTTGGCCTTAAGCATTGCTGTTATGTTTAAACTTTCTGCCAGTTTAATTGAATAAGCACCCAGCTATCAGATAAAGCCTCTGTTGTGCCCTTAAATCTCAGATCCTCATTATAAATGGCACAGAAATCCTGTCTGCCCTGGGTGCAGTTGCTCAATACTGTGCCTCGTTCCCAGAACTCCAGGAGCTGCATGGGAACATGTTTATTGTACCTCCCTTGTAAAAGGTGCAGCATCCACTCCTTTCTGCCCCTGGCCAGGTTGGATGGCGGTGCAAAAACTGAGGTTTTAGTTGCTTCCTCTTTGGAGTGATGCCAGACAGGTGTGGGAGATACTTGGTTAATACAAGACCTGTGAAATCCTAGCTCAGGGAAGTGTTTGTATGTACATTTGACTATCCCTTAATCACTTTTCCCTTTCTTTCAACAGCAAATAGCTTTCAAAAACTTGGTACAAAGAAATCAACAAAATGAACAACAGAATCAAGGCCCTCCAGCTTTGAACTCTACAATACAGCTCCCTTTCCTAATAGTCAACACTAGCAAAAGAACCATTATAGACTGCAGCATATCAAGTGATAAGTAAGTGGGATATGGAAACGCATACTGGATTATTCCAGTCTTCTTTGTAGTCAGCATGGGATTTTTCTTTGAACAAAAATGGCCAGTAAACTTCACACTGAATCTAACTTCTTTATTCTGATGCTTCTTTCAATGCATCTGACCGCCACTTGATTGCGTAAGGCTAACTTCACGGCTATCATCATTTGGCTTCCATCTAGGGCAGCAGCCACAGTTCATATATAGGAGAGTTTGATTGCATAAAATGGATTGTTTTTGCTGTACAAATAGTTGGATTTGTTTGGCAATCTAGTTTGTTCAAAACTGAGGTACAAAAATAGGCAATTATTAAAACAAATAAATATTAAGTCTTCTTTACTATTCACAGTTTTTCATTAGAAAGGGTACAAAGACACAGAGGAGTAAAATATTTAATTTTTTTGTTTTGTTATGCCTGAGATTTAGTTGTAAGCTTTTCTTTGCTGCTAACCTGAGAATCATGTTTACATGAGAGAGTCCATACAAGAGATCTTGGGTTTTTGCTGTGTGTTCTTACTTCTCTCGTGGATATTATCAACTTGCAAAAATAATACAGTGTCATTGTTAGTGTTGTTTACTGTGCTGTAAAAAGAGTCCTTCAGTAGTAAATGGATCTCTTTGCTTAAAAGAGATCTTTATGGACTTCATTCTGTGGATCATCGGTAATGCACTACAGTCCTCAAAGTGAATGTAAATATAACAAAATTTTGTGAAAAGATGGTCTATAACTATTTCAGTTTCAGCAAGCAAATTTCAATTTTGGCTTTAGTAAAGAAGCTAGGAAACAGGTAGAATTGGGACCCTCAGTATTCTGCAGTATATCAGTGCGATAGTATACAAATTCTGTGACAGCTACTGATGAATTCAGAAATCTCCATTTTTAGTTTAATCTACACACATTTAATACAGTACAGTGCATTATTGTACAACCAAGATATGGATGGTTAAGTTTGACCTCAGGGATCAGGAGCAGACAAGGTTCAGACAAGGATCAGGGGAATCGGGAATCGGGCAGGTCAGGAGGCTGAAGTCTGTTAGGGACAGAGACATAAGTAGTCTCCCTTGCTAGAGCCACAAGCCAGAAGAGGTGGGGGGAGGGTTAGGAATGGGAGGCAGCGATCCAGTGCCCTCATCTCCCTGCTTTACCTGTGGGAGGCCAAAGGGGATTTTTGATGCATTGAGCATGGTTGTTTTAAGAATAGATTTGACAAACACTTGTTTAGAATGGCTTAGATGGAGATAATCCACTCTAACTTCTTTGCTCAAGGCAGGATCATCTGTAAAGTCCATTCCATACCTATTTTTCTATGAGTCACTAACCAGAGAGTCTAGGGAAGGTAGCTGTAGTTGTAAGGGAGCAAGACACGGTCAGTCACCAAACTCAAGCCATGAACCAGAAGCCAAATGTCAGAAGACAGGGTCTGGACTGCAGTCTAGATCAAGGTAGGGAGAATATGGGGTCAGGAACTTGTAAGTCTAGCGAAAATGGGTCTGGCCTGTGGAGACAGCAAGCAGGAACCAGGATGAAACAAACAGGACCCAGGGAACAATGAACAAACATGAAAGAACCAGGAAGAGGGAGTCAGAAGCACAATGTTGGGGTTTTTTTACATAGAGAAATTATCATAGCTAAGCTTTTCATTAATTATACAACATCCCAAACAATTACCATAACTTTCCACTCTCCATGGGAACGTAAATTCTAAAGGCCAAAATACACCCCTAAACAAACAATATCTTTCCATTATATTCTCTCCCCCCCAATTTGTTTACACTATTCATTATTTCAAAGCAAATAAAATTAACACATTGGAGTAGGCTTGTTACATTCACAGCTTCATCAGGGCCCTGTCCAGATTGTGTATTTAAAAACAAAAAAAGTAAAAAACAAAACAAAACCAAGACACACACATTTCCTTTTTGCAGCCCCTCTGCAGCCTACTCTATTTGCTGCATCCCTCACCATTAATATATGATACAGTAAAGGGCCCTTCAGCCCCAAATTTTAAAAAGACTTCTGTAAAAAGAAATAATAATAATACTACACAAGAGCCATCACTGTACCCATATATCCCACTTTCCCTTTGCCTCTTCCACTCCTCAGTCTCTTAGGGTACTTTTACACATGTTCTGGGGGTGGGGGAGCGGCACTTTAATTAGAGCAGTTCCTAGAGCTGCTGTAACTAAAGCGCCACAGCATCTTGTGTATCAGCATCCCTGCACTTCACAGTGGTGGCAGGAGCACTTGAATTAAAGCTTGTTCAATGAACTTTAGTTCAAGCGTCCCCACCGCCATTTTGAAGCTCCGGGATGCTGATAAATGAGGCACAGGAGGCTACCGGAGTGCGGTAATTGCCATAGTCCAGCAGACCTGTTTAATCAAGTCTGCTCTGAGGTGTAATGACAGTGCATTCTCCATGCTCGTGTACAGGCACCCTAAGGTTCAGACTCCTTCCTCATGTTCCTTCTCTGGTCCTTCCACCACTTCTGTGCCTGATCTTTCTTTTCATAGCCAGTGATTTCTGGCATGTCCTCTTCTCTCCACAAAGGTCATGTTGCCCACAACTCTGTGCTCAGTGTCCTACCTGCCTGCACATTGAACTAATAGTCAATGTGCAGGCTGCTGCTAAGTGTCCCAACCCTCCATATCTCTGAAGAACTGTGGACATTCCATAATACATAGCACTGCCAGTTAGCACTTATCAC
>NW_017728995.1:43243650-43275900 GCF_001723915.1 Gavialis gangeticus
GCAGGCTGCCACTGCGGGCTGGGCTGGGCTGGGCTGTGCTTGGGGCAAGTGGCAGCATTGGGAAGGGTCTATGGGAGGGCACTACTGCTAATTTTGGGGTGGCTGTAGCCCCCCTGTAGGCCCTCTCCCAGACCTCTGCCACCCACTCTGAGTGCAGCCCAGTCCCCGCCAGGAAGAGGTTGGCGCCACCCCTAGCCCCAGCCCACAGCATCAGCCTGCCCTTGTCCCTTGTGCAGATTCAGGGGCATATGCCCTCCATGCCCTCCCAGGGTGCATGTAGCAACAAGAGCCCCCTTAATCCCCAGACAAGCTGCTCATGGCTCTGTCCCACGCCCCGCCTGAGCTATGCAGTGCCTGCCCCGTCTCAGCCCCACTCTGTCCCTCACCATGGGTCCTTGATCTGCCCCCACCCCACGCCTCTTCCCTCTCCCTGCCCCTTCCCCCACAACAGACTTACCAGCCGGACACCGCTATCCACACTGCCCAGCTGCATGTCAGAATTGGATTGGTATCAGCCGGTATGGCTCGTTAAAAATCAGCCATCGGTATCAGCCCAAAAATTCTCTATCAGTGCACCCCTAGACTGCCCCAATTTTTTTCAAGTTTAGTATCAAGTTATATACTTCTTAATGAATTGAAGAACTGTGTATGGAAATTTTAACTCTGCTGTGTAGAAGTAGGAAGCTGGGTCTTTTGGTACTAGAGAGACACAGGAGAGAGTTTATGATTGCAGGAGCTGCTGACTAGTGAGACATTTTCCCCCAAAACTGTCAGCACTGGAGCAGTTTAAATTGTTGTCGATTAAATTGACATTATTAGGGTTCAGTGTTAATACCTTCCTGGACAAGTAGGGTCATTCACACCCCTCAGAGCCACAGTTTACACCACTTTTCTTTCTTTAAAACTGCCCACTGTTTCTTGCAGCTCAGCAGCTGACTGCAGGTAGCACAGCGCAGTATGTGTGAAGTAAGGGTGCCAGCAGCTACTGCCCTTTCAACAATTGTGAAATTTATCTAAGACATTGGATATTTAAACAAACATGACCAGTTGATATCAGTACTTCACCATTAAGCTGTTTTAAGAAGTTCCCTTTGCCCAGTGCAGTAGTGACCACAACACAGGTTTGCATTTGGTTCACAATGTAGAAGGTGATTTTAATCAATAAAAGCTGAGATGCTGGAGTACACTTCAAAGTTAAGGTGTGAGTGAATCCTGTGGCAGAAATACAAAGTTCCCAGTACATTTAATTTCCCTGTTTGTTCAACAGAACTCAGCCAAGAGTTATGTCTAAAAATCAAAAACAAATCACTTCGGTAAAAGTACGGTTTGATGCTACTATACAGCTTACTGATTTGGGGGTGATGTGTTTTTCAGGATTTATCTGAACACAAAACTTGCACTGATTCAAATTCATTGATAAAACCCACCTTGTATAGACACAGTTATAGCAACATAAAGGTTCCTTCATGGTTTGGCTTATTGGTTAGGCTTATCATCCTTCCCATGTGTTTAATTATATCAGTCTCACTTTGTCCACATTATAATTAAAATGCTGATTTAATTAACAGGGGAATCTGTTTTTCCTAACATTAAACCTGGTAATATGATGTCAACTTATTAGAACAACTTGGTAGGTTGGAGAGCACAGCATATCCTGTACATCTGTGCTATATATGGATTGAATTGATAACTCAACTGGTCGGGGCTTACTAGGTCAGAGTTGCAGTCCTAGTTTCAGCTGTGATATCTTGTTCTTTGATGTATTACCACCTTGAGAAACGTAAAAGATATTCTTCAGATGCTCTCTGCTGTCTTTCAAAATAAGTGAGGATAAGAGTTATCAATTATTCTTGATAATTGGCTGCTGCACTGTTTTCCTTCCAAAGTGTGTAGTAATGTTCTTTCTTCTTGTATGTAGTTTTGCCAGTATGATTTTTCAGATAGAAAGCACCTGAGAACAAGACTCATTGGAGTCCTCTTTTGCTTCATTCTTTATGGTGATCATACTTTTGTAGGTTTCTCTGGCAGGGATAGGCCTATTAGATTGGCAGGCATTTTTTTTTGTTTGTGGTTAGGTTTAGCTTGGTTTGTTTTTTGAGCAAGCGCTGATGCAAATCTGTCAAGAACCTGTGGCAAACAGTTCCTGTATTGTGTTGACATTATCTTTTCACCTTCCTTCACATCTAGATATTTGCAGCTCGTGATCCCAGATTCATCTCTAGAATCCACAGCACAAGTTCCCCCACAATTATGTAGAGCAGCTGCCAGAAAAAAATCAGCCCACCAGCTTGTGAATGATTTATACTACCCATATGTATTTCAGGACTGAGAGTAGTCCTTCCAGTTCATCGCTTGAAGAACTATTGGGGGAAACTGAATTAAATTGAATGGCCTGGAAGAGGGATGGGCAACTTGCAGCCTCTGAGCTGAATCTGGCCTGTAGAACCTTTGGATCTGACCCATGGACATGGAGCATCATTGGCATTTGGTGGGAGGAAGCACCTTCTGTGGTTGCTTTCCCTGTGCTCCCATGGGAACAAATGCCAGCTGTGGGCACTTCCCCTTTGCCACCAGGAAGATGAGCAGCAGTGTTGCCATGGTCCAGGCGCTCGCTTGCCTTTAGCACAGGGTGGGTCATTCCGGCTTACAGCCTATGATGTACTGAAGCCCAATCTCATAGGTCTCAAAAGCCAGAAGTGACATGGAATCTTCCTAGTAGCAGTTACTAAACTGCAAATATCTGGTATGCACTATAAAGTATTTTGTGGAAATTAGGGCAGGACCACTCATTTTCTAACTCCTTGGACCTGCTTTAGAAGGTTCTTAATTAACAGACAAACTGTCCAAAATGTTAATTATAACAAAGTAAATACCATATTTACCCAATTTCAGGATGACTTGGAATTTAAGATTAGCCCCCAATAGTTAAATTGTACACATGTAAAATTATAAATTTGTTAAAATTGTCTGTCTAGAATCTGTTTCTTGGGAGGTTGTCTTAAATTTCTCCCCCCACAGCAGGGGAGCAAGTGGCAGGGGAGCAGGAGGTGGGAAGGCAAGCAGCAGGTGGGGGCAGGAGACCTGACCCTTGCACCCCAGCTTATCCCCCCCACACACACTATTTACTCTCTACTCCCCTTTGTCTTCTCCCTCCCAGCACCTGTCCACTCACCACTTGCCTACCTTTCAGGGCTGTCCCCTCCACCCCCCACCCACCACCACCTCCTGACACTAATGCTCCACACTGCAAGGAGAAGCTGTGTAGGGATCCTGATTCAGTTGAGGAGTTGCAGCAGCCCACAGGTTACTTCTTTCAGTGCCTGCTTCCTGCTCGCTCCCTTTTCCCCCCCCCCTCCCATTTCCCCCTCTAGGCCGCAGCAGGGGCTACAACAAGGAACATGCACACCGCTGCTGCTGTCCGCAACCTGCGCCCCCTGCACAGCTGCTCCCTGCCATGGGGAACAGAAGCAGTTCTAGGACTCCTCCGTGCCTGTATCAGCTAGGGACAGCAGCAGTGGTCCCAGCCAGCAGGGGAAATGGGGAGAGGAGAGCCTGGCAAGGAGCAGGTGCTGCAAGGAGGAACCAATGCATTCCAGCAGCTGTCCTTGGCCATGCCAGGCACACCACACAGCTGCTCCCTGAAGTGTGGGGCAGGAGTGGCTCTGGGGCTCCCCTTGTGCCCATCTCAGCTGGGGACACCGCCACTCCCCACAGCTCGTGGCTGGAGTAGTTCCATATTCGAGTCTAAGACGAGGCTTTGTTTTCCACATGTTGACTGGGGGAAAAACATCTTGGAATTGAGTAAATAGGATAGATCAATTCATAATAGGGATGTTGTGGATTGGGACAGAAAGTGAAATATAAAAGTAGCAAGAATCAAAATGGTTTTTCTGGTGAGAAGGCTGTGGTTGACCTTTAAAAATTATTGGATTTAGTACAGGAAAAGGTTCTAGTCTGAGCAAGATTTTTCTTTTCCTGCTGTTCAACGAGGTAGAAAAATTTATGGGCTCTGACTGCCTGCCGTGGAAAAAAGTTGTTTTAATTGGGAAAGATGATCATATTTGAGTCCTGCAGAGATGCCAATCTCAGGAGTACAAAATAAAAGCTCTTGCTGTATCTAGCTGTGTTTTTTTTTTTAAAAGGCCTGGTCTCTAAAGAAATACTGAGATATTATATATCTATATACTTATTTCACCAGCATGTAGCACTGTGGTTCTTTTCAAAACAAGCTCACTTTGACTTTTTTCATGTACAGATTTGAATACCTCTTTAATTTTGATAACACGTTTGAGATTCATGATGACATTGAGGTGCTAAAGCGAATGGGAATGTCCTTTGGTTTAGAGACAGGCAAATGCTCACCGGAAGACCTCAAAACTGCTAAATCTTTGGTGCCAAAGGCTTTGGAAGGCTATGTCACAGGTAAGTTAACTGAAGCTTTTAAATATTACTCCTGTTTAAATTCAGAGCCATAACTTACTGAAACACATCTAATAATGTCTAACTACATGAGCATGTGGCATGAGGTAGGTTAACCAGCTTTATGAAAAGCAGCAGGATTCCACAACTGAATAGTTTTAAAATTGATTTTGGACAGTTATAGTACATAGACTCCATTTACAGTTGTTTAGAATAGAAAGTCATGAATGTACGGAAATACAAAGGAATTATTCCATTAATAGTGTCTGGTAGCAGCATGGCCCTTGAAACTTAGGGCATAGCCAGAACTCCTTAAAATTATATTTTCTTTGTGTCATTGCCGCTACTTTTTAGGCATCAAAAGATTCTAGATCACGCATGGTCAAAAAGATCTGTAAGGCCCACGTTCAGACAAGCAGGGGCATGCAGTTTATGGGGCGACAGACCTCTTTGTGGTGCCACAAACTGCACACACCACAAATTTGCAGTGCGGCAAAATCTGCCACTGGGATTTCCTAGTACCAAAGAAAACATTAAAAAAAAGCAGTGCAATGCATGCAAAAATAGTGTGTGCTGGCACAAACAGAGACCTGACCATATGGAGCAATGCTCTGGGTGTCGGCCAGGCCTCTGTGCTGCCCAGGTTGTACCCCTGCTGTTCCAGCATGCTATCAGGACACCAGGTAATACTGCTGGAGCCAGCACAGGTGCTGGCCCTAGCCTCCAGCTCTCCTTGTCTGAAGAACTGGGAAGAGCCAGGGAAAGGCAGTTTGCCCCAGGCAGGACAGTGTCCCACAACAAAGCGCACGTGCAGGGTGTGCACTATGGCACAAAGCAGCACAAATTTGTGCCACTGCAAGCGCATGCCCCTACTTGTGGACGTGGCCTAAGAGTCCATTCCTCTTCTGTCCTTCCCTCTACCTCTTCTCCAAGTATTTGATAGAGGACACCCAAGCAGAGGACACACCTCATTACTGATACCACCTATAATATTTATAAGGTATTCATTTTTACATTATGATTTCAGATTATTGAGATTCTCTCATTTATAGATCTTTCTCATTTTGCACACATTGTGTATTCCTTGGTATTCATACAGTACCTAGCACAGTAAGTCCCTGGTCCTAATTGACTCCCCAGATGCTACTGCATTATAAACATAAATTAGAGGCACTGTGAATCTAATGGATAGGGCGTGTGGATTCAGTAACATGAGGATCTGTTGTCAGCTGGGCTATCAATTCTGGGCAAATTATTCTTACCTCTCCATGGCATAGTTTATTCATCTGTAAAATGGCAGAATATGCAGAATATGGATAAAAGGCAACATTTACTTCTAACTAAATTAAACTTTTAAACAGGAGGGTGAGAGAATTTTATTTATTTGAAATGTAACTTGTTCTTAAAATGAAGTATGTTCATCTTTTTTATTAGAATGACAATGTGCCAGTCTGAAAATGGTACCTCTGAGTAAGATTCTGGATATTTTTACACAACACTGTAGTAAAAAAGCTCTTGATATTATTTCCTGTATTTTCGTATCATTGCCGTTTACTAGTATAATTGCAATATAATGCTTTTTCCTATGTAGTCAGTCTGTATTCTCTCTAATTCAGTGACGCTGGAGTCCAGTGTTGTATAACATTTCTTGCTTTTTATGAAACTCTTCGTGTTAGCTCCAAGGTATATCACATTGCATATACAACGAGGATATTATCTTTCCTTCCCATTTTTCCCTTAGACATTCTGCATGAAATACCAGCTTCATAGTTAGAACTCAGTAAACTCCCAGTTCTGGATTTAGACAACATGATGCTGATGATGTGGCATTGTAGCTTACTTACCTGCTTCCAGGCCTTTGTTGTCAAATTGCATTCCTTTTGCTCTGACCAAAAACTTAAAATTATTGTAATATGTTCTTAATCTTTCTGATTCACTTTAGCAGATCTTCGTTTTGTAAAAGTAATGGTACTCAATAAATCACTTTAAAATATTTCAACACTTCATTTTGGAAAAATTGGAACACTGCTGTTAGTTTGGCTTCCGTGGCGTTAATCTGATTCTAACCTGACCTAGTGGATGGGGGTGCAGATTTCGTTTGTTTTTGCTGTAAAAAAAATGTTGAGTATGTCTCCTGCATGGTGCATTAATTTTAATCAAAATGATTTAAATCAGAGATTAGGATCATGATTTTATCTGGCAAGTAGGGTGCATTAATTTAAACAATTTATTTTAATCTTGTTTTGTACTTGCATTTTTTATTTTTCTAAAGAGATTTGGTACTTGTGAATTGGTAGCCATTATACTGGGGAGAGGGGTGTAGTTTTGTTATTTTAGTTCTCATGCTAACCAGTAAACTACACTCTATCTATTCATTTATTTAAGCAAGCATATAACTTAACATACATTTATTTACATTCTTGCAAAGGGTCAGTGACATTTCTTAGCTACTGCATCAGGGTTCTCAAACTCATTGTGTCCCCCAAGCCAGATCTGGACCACAGGAATCCTCATGGGTTGGATCTGGACATGGTGGCAGGGTGGGAGCATTGATGGCAGAGGGCCAGGCAGTCACTTACCCTCTGCCTCACTGATGCTCATTGTGAATGGGGCTCTGTGATAGGGATTTCAGTTGCAGACCCCACCCTTGAATTCCCAGTCATTCTGCTAGCTTTGTGAACCACACAACACAGCTCTGTGGGTGTCTAAATTGGACACTGTATTAGATTATGATTTTTAACCTGCAATTTGTGTAAAATTTCATTTTGATGGAAATTAGAATTAAAATATATCAAAATAGCATAGAAAATTGTTAAATGACTTAAATGTGCTAGGTGCATTAAGAAGACAAGTTTATTAAAAGTAACAAAAAATATTATTTATAGTTAATTAAGTGGATTGTTTCTGATCACTGTGTCCCTCAGTTTTTAGAATTTAGTAGACCTCATTCTCTCACTTTTATTTGTAAATTAGAAGAGGGAAACAGGCTTTCCATTTTTTGACTCTTAGTAAATTTCTCCATTTTGAATGAACTAATTCAGATCCAGCCTGTGGAGATATGTCATCTGGTCTGATGGCTCCCAATGGATCCAAAATTTGGTGGCACAGGAGTAGTGGAAAAGTTAATTGCTGCTTCCCAGCTACCTACTTTCTGGACCTGTGGGGGGAGCTCTGTTGGGATAGTGTGACTGCTTGCTAGATCAGGCACATGGGACTAGGGCAGCACAGGGCCTGATCCAGGCATGCAGGGGTGGGGTAGCAATCCTGGCTGCACAAGGCTGGATCCCTGTGTATGCGGGCTGATCTGGGGGTCACAAAATGGGATCCGGGTGTGCAGGGTTTGATCCAGGTGGTGTGAAGTCCAATGTTGGCAGCGTGGGGCTGAATCCAGGCAGTGCAGGTGGTTTGGGGCCCAAGCTGGGCACAAAGGACCTGACCTCACACAGGAAACAATCCATGGATTGGTCCTGTACCACCCAGATCTGAACTGGTTTCTGATCACCTATACCAGTGTATATGCGTAATGTCTGTCCTTAGTCGATCTATCTAGTGATCTGTCCCTTGTCTTACACTCTCTGGTACCCATAATCATTGGTTAGAGATATATCCCCAACTCTTCTGTTTAATAGCTATCAGTGGATCTATCATCCATGAATTTGTCTCATCCTTTTTTTGAACCTGGATGTACTGTCTGCCTCTACAACTTCCCATGGCAATGAGTTCCACAAGTTAAATACATGCAGCATCAAAAAATTAATTTTAAACCTGTTTCCTGCTAATTTCAGTGGGTGCTCCCTAGTTCTAGGATTCTGAGATTTGGTAAGGAACAGTTCCCTGTTCACTTTGTCAATGCCCATCCTGATTTTATAGAGCTCTATCATATCCCCCCTCAGCCTTCTCCTTTCCAAACTGAAGTCCTAGCCTTTTTAATTTCTTGTGGCATAGCAGCTGTTCCAGACCCTTGATCATCTTGGTTGCCCTTGTCCATACCTTTCCTAATTCTGTTACATCATTGTTAAGATGCATAGGCCAGAACTAAACACAGTGTTCAAGATGTGGGTGTGCCATGGATTAGTGTAGTGACATAATGATATTTTCCATTTTGTTTTCAATTCCCTGCTTAAGGATGCCAGACTATCTATTAGTTGTTTTGGTCACTGCTGCACACTAAGCTGATGTTTTTGTCTCCAAGGTCTCTTTCCTGAGTCAGAACACCTAATTAAGAACTCAACATTGTATAATTTAATTGAGGCTATTTTCTCCCATGTGCATTACCTTGTACTTGTTGACACTAAAGTTCATCTGCCATTTTTTTTGCCCACTGGCTGCTAATCAAGACTTGCCTTTATTCAGACTACTGTGCACTTTAGTTATGAGTTGTTTTCACTACATTTTTAAGCAGCTGTCTTGGGCTGTGAGAAAATGAGGCCAGAAGTTTTTTACTGTATACCAAAACATGCATTTAATTTAAAGGTTCCTTTTCTTTGTTGTTGTAACATAATTACACTGTGTACGGCTACAGACAGATCAGTATAAATTGCATAGCTACTGCAGTCAAAGGTCTATACCAACAACTGAGTAGCTAATTTAAATATGTTTTGCATACTGTTGGAAAGATGGTATTGGCCTGATTACATGGCTTTCTAAGCAAAGTATAATTTATTTTTAACTCTTGTGTGTTTTACGAATTATTTCTTAAACCAAAAGCACAGTGAAAGAGTTGTCCTCAGTTCAATGTTTGCCATGGTGTTGAAATATGTAGACTTGAATTAACTGATGTACAAGAATGGAAAATCAATGGCTTGTATTTATTCACTAGCTAAAGTTATTACAACCATCAACATTAGAACTTTCCCACACTGTCCAACTCCATGAACTATAGACGCTAGGATGGAAAAATAGTAAAGAATTATCTGAATCTCATTGCTAAGTTTCTCTTTAGCAGAGCTTCTTCATGGTGGAGAATGGCCTGAGCTTTAGAGATTGAAATAATATTCTGTCCCTTAGATCAGAGACTGAAAATTAGTGATTAAGTCATCCCCATTCTTCAGTGGTACATGTACACCCCATTAGCAATCACAGTTGGAAGAACTGAGCTATACAGTTAGACCCAACAAGAGAATGCAAAAATAATATCAAAATCTGAACTATTGTAGCTAAAATAATTGTTCTTAAATAATCTTATCTTCCAGCTGCATTAAATGGTCCAAATGACTGTTTACACAGGCTAATTAAAAGTTAATAAATGTACAAAAGTTGTACGTTTAGCTCTTCCCTCACAAATCAAAATTTCTCTGTTACAGAAATCTACACTTGGTTTTTCTAGATTTCATTGTATAGAGTTTAGTCATGTTGAACATTTTAAATAAGTATTTGTGGGTACTTTACTAAACTATTTGACTTAAAATATCATTGGTATTGCATATTGTTACTCATTCTGGCCTAGAGCCTCAAAGGTGTTTAAAGTGCCTAAATAAGATAGCACAGGTTATATAGACAGAGAGAGCCAAGTTACGTGCTTTCTCTCTCTCTCTCTATATATCTATCTATCTATCTTATTCATTTAATCTGTAAAGGTGCATATCTACTCTGCCTTCTAACAGCTTTCAGATTAACATGCCTACCCACCTCTCTCTGCTCATGGCTAAAGAAATGGAACCGTGCTGTATGCTTCTTCTCTCTTCCCTGAGCAACCAGACCAAGTATGATCTAAGTCACAGCTGCTTGCTTTTCTTTGATTAGCGTCCATATGGACAAAGGGATTACTGAAATTTCTACGCTGAAGTTTTGTTGGCAGGTGTTTGAGTGCATCTCTACCCAAAGCTCCCTGTTAATGACAGAAACTGTTCTTCCGCTGCTTACTCCACCTCTGCCAAGTGGGGTAAAACTTCTGCTGCCAGCTAGCAGAAGGCGTGGTTGTAAGTACACAGCCATTACCTTCCCAGGGTGCACTTCAGGTCTTGCCAGCATAGTTGATGAAGTAGAAACGCATGAAGCACACACTTGCCTGCTGACGCCTTCTGTCTGTCAACAGAAGTCTCCTAGGATAGACAACATCAGGACGTACAATTCTATTGTAAAAGTTGGCATAGTGTTGAGAGCTGGCATAGTGCTGACACAGATCTGTGCAGTGCCAAGAGGTTGTCATAAATCAAGACATTTGTTTATGTTTATTGTTGGAAGGAGAAACACATTTCAGCTTTCTAGAATAATGTACATGATCCACACAAACAAATGAATAGCTCACACCTACCATTTTCAGTCCTCCAACTTCCACAGCATAACTGCAAACCTCCTTTTCCCCAGAGCGTCAGATGCTAGCAAAGAATGTGTAGTCACCTCCCTTTATGAAACAGTAATAATTAACTTGAAAATGGAAACTGGTATAGAAAAAACAAGCAGCACCCACAACTTTAAACATGATACTCTAGACGCACAATACAATGGGTGCATCCAGACGAGCGCACACATGCGATATGTGGTGCTGCAGGCCTGTCTACAGTGCTGCATGCCTCACATGCAGACATTCCCCATGCTGCTAAGTTGCAGCGTGGGGGGATGGGGCTTGACACTGGAAGATCCCACGCTAGAAAAACAGAGTGGCACATGTGGCAGCAGTGAGTGCTGCCCAAAACTGGAGCTTGGCCGGCTGGAGCCATGCCAGCTCCAACTGCCAGCCAGGCTCCCTGCTACTGGATCACCACCGCTGGAGCGCCAGGAGGCCCCCAGGACTTCCGTTAAGGCTGTTGGGGCCAGCCCAGGTGCTGCCCCCAGCCTTCTACCCCACTAGGGGCAACTTGCCATGTGCCACAAGTGCATGTGGAGGGGCATTCCTTGGGGACAAGTAGCAGCAGCACAACTATGTGCCACTGCTGTTTGTCCCTGGGGGAACACACGTGTATGTTTGTCTGGATGCACCCAATTTTTGCAGACCCTTTTCACTCCAGTTAAAATCAAATTCTGATGCAGCCTTAACTGTAGTGATTCTGTCACCATCATATGTGCCACAGTGTTGGTGAAAGTTGGGGGCATTTGATCTTGGGGGGAGGATTAAATAAGGGCCTAAGGGTACTCTAAAATCCACTGCATAACAAGATTGGCTGAAAAAGTGGGCTGGGGTGGACTTGGAGAGAGGGAGGGGAGCCCTCATTGATTTAAGCATGTTACTTCCCCTATCTGAAATCCTGTGCTGGGGAGAGTTGTGCAAATTGTCCCTTCCCCATGCACTGACTCCCATGGGAAATATAAAAAGAAAGGTGTGAATTTGAAGTGGTATACCCCTTATGTGAAATGTGTTCCAGATCTTGTTTGATCATTAGCACAAAAGCAAAATGCCTATACTTATAGTTGGTGGGGTATGAAGCAAAGAGAAAATAGCTCTTCTCCCAACACAGATACACACACAGTGACTTTGAAGTTACTTACATTTACAAATTGACAGTCAAGGGCAGTGGTGGTCACACCTGAAAAATGTTTAGAGAACTACTTTTGGTGTTGGTGACTAGCAGTGCTATAATTAACTTGGCAAAAGCAGAATATCTTGATAGCCAAACCCAAGTTAAATGCAGACTCGGGATCATAAAGGGAAAAAAATGTAACTTTAATGTATAATAACTGTGTTGGGTTTTTTTAGATATGTCTACAGGACTTTCATGGGTGAAGCAGGGAATACTTCCAAATTCTGCTCAAGCAGGTTCAAATATAGAAGTGACTGGAGGCACCTCTATTTCTAAGCCAAGGTACGTAGAGAAATGTATCCGTTTCACATAATAAAAGGATAGTTTGCAGTGGACACAGGATAAATTCACTCCATGTACACACCCCAACTGAATATAAAGGACAGATAAATTTCAGTTATGACTAGGGTTGGCAAGCTGGTCACAACTGACCAGTCAAATATTATCAGTTGGGTCAATTGACTGCATATTTTTGACCAAAGATTATAGCAATTTTACAAAAAGCTACATTTTTTTGTAGTTTTCATGACAGATATATGATTTTTTCCATATATTTCTTATAGGAATGTACATGCTTTTTCTGTGTATTATTTGGACCTATTGGCAATTTTTTACAATTTTTGAGCAATATTTGACCAGTCAGTGGACCAAATTTTATTTGACTGGCCAAATACCCAATCCTAGTTATGACTGATTTTTTGAGCATGTTAATTTACTAGACTACTTTAGGTGTACAATTTGTTTGTAATCTCTTCCCAGGGGAGAAATTTAGATTAATTAAGGGAAATGTTTTTATTAGTAGACTTCAAAAAAGTAGTGGCTTTTGAAAAACAGATATAAAATACAGAGGTAATTCAAAATGTTTTGAAGTGACCGCCTTCAGCTTGATTATTGATCAGTGGCCACATTTACACAAGATGCTGACTGCACAATCGTTACTGCGCAGTCGTTATGTAGTATTTGTATAAATAAGTTTTAAATGACTGCTCAGTAATGAGTTACTGTGCACAGTAGCGTTGCATCACTTCCTGCCATGTGACACTACTGTGCAGCAGTAACAACCTACTGTGCAGTCAGCATCTTGTGTAGACGGGGCCAGTGAGAACTCGGCTAAGATTTTTTACCAATTAAGTCAGACTGTTGAAGATTTTAGATTGCTTTTGCAGTATGTATTTTATTGTATCATGTCATATTATATATTACTATATACTACTTCCATGAGAGTTTGGGCAGCAGTTCCACAATGACCTATCAAAGGAACATTGAACTGGAAGGCATTTTTACTCCGGTTCCTTTCAATTAGAGGCGACTTACATGATAAAGATTTGTGTAGAAGGATTTAGAAAAAGAACCACTGCAGCTTCTTCCAAACACTACTACCACAAAGCTTCCCTCCTGCCCCCCCCCCATAACAACCATAGGACCTTAGTATCAAAAACATGCCACAGGAAGAAAACAGGAGAGACCAGGGCATCATCAGTTTCTTAGAATCTGTGAGGTAAAATATACCTATGTGATCCTAAGAAGTGGGCCTTGCATTAACATACAGCAAAAAGGTAGGGGGGAAAAGAAAAAAATCTGCCAATTGCCTCTGACTCATGGTTAACGTTATTTCCAGCCCCAAATGTAGCAATCGGTTTACCCTAAAGGCTTGTGCAAGACATATAAGCCAAGCACCTCAGAAGTTTCTCAGTACCATTAGGACCAGCAGTGCACCCCAGCCAGGGTTTAGCTGAAGTCTAGGTCCAGGACTTCAGAGAAAGGCAAAAAGAGGAAAGTCAATAATGCCTTTAAAGGTAAATTACACTTTCTTCCTAGTCCACTGATGACCAGCCCTGAAGCATGGGCTTATATGATATGAAAAGTGCAGCAAATATTATAGGCATATTAAAAGTCCAAAGAAAATGAGGAGAAACAAGGGAAGAGTAACTAATGCAGAGAGCCATCCCAGCTACCTGGCCAGGCCTTCCTTCCTTGCACCCACAAAATCATTGCATTTCCTCTAATCTAAAGTACATCCATAGAACACAAAATTGCCTCAAGTAATGCAAGCATATCACTGCAGTGCAAAACCACTTCAATGTTGGACCTCCCCCTAGCTCTTGGAGCTTACATTATGTCTCACCCTAAGACTGTCTCCCCTAATTTCCATAGCCAACCTACCCTCACCATCAGTGAAGTCAGGAAGTCCTGTGCCATCAGACACCTCACACATATATAAGCAACACGCATAGCAATTAAGTTTCCCCTTCATGGAACTATCAAACATTTGAAGCCTTGTATCACATGCTTTTTTAACCACACCAAAAATATTTGTATCCTGCCATAGCATTTATGACCTAAACTTATCATGCACCATCTTGAACCTGTTAGAAGGACATTCCAGAAAACTTCACTCTTCTGGTGCTTAAACCTCCTACTAATCCTTTTATTTTTTTAAACTCTTAGTTGTGAACTAAATGTATATTTGAACACAAGTCCTGTGTTATTGTGGCCCCCAGAAATTTCCACCTCCAGCTCTGGGCTTATGCTGCTTGGCAGGTCCCAGTATGCACATGCTGAAATGTAGACATGACCAGGCAGAATCGTTCCCTTTTGATCCTGCCCTTGGCTTTAGCATCGCACCTTGCTGTGCTTCCAAGCCGAGTTGGCATGCTACCCATTAACCTTTGCACTTCCACTGTTTCCCAACACTTCTAGCACATTTCATAAATGTATTAGCTTAATGTTGTTAGGGAATTCCTTCTTGGTAGTTTGTTTTTAAATACAAATGAAAAGCCAAGAGAAAGCTCTTAACTATTGTGAGAAATTCCCTCAATTTATGGGATGACTTTTTTGTTGTTTTGATAGTGGAAATCCAGGGTTGTGTTTGGATGCTGAAGTGGCCTTAGCAACCGGGCAGTTCCTTGCCCCTAGCAGTCAGCAGTCCAGCAGTGCAGCATCACGCTACTCAGAGTCACGAGGAGAGACTCCATGCTCATTCAATGATGAGGATGAAGACGAAGATGATGATGATTCTTCCTCCCCAGAATAAAGACAGTAGAAAAAAGAATATATAAAATGCTGCTTTTATGTGTTTTTAGTGCAAGCTCCTGTTTTGAATATTATTTTAGTTTCTTGCCTTTGTTTGCACTGTATGTTCAGTGAAACTAAATGGAAAATTCAAAAAAAAAAATCCAAAGTTGAGACAGGTTGAAAAATGTTTATAACTGAACCCAGAGCTGTATGTTGGCATGGAGCAAATGAAGGGCTTTTGCAACTGCAACCAAGGAAAAGAACAAAGTCCCTGAAGATTTGGCTGAGTAAACGCTAAGTGCACAAGTTTATTTTCCATAACTTGGGATGTTTCTCTTTTCCCTCCACTTAGCCCACTCAGATGGATATGGCTAGTGTCAGTCAAGAGATACTGAGTCTCCTGTTGTCTTTTGGCTGCGCTATCTTTTAAAAAAAATCTAGATATAAAACATCTCATGTATTAAAACCATTATAGGGAGGGGGCTGTCAGAATGTTTGCTTTGTTCTGTTCAACTTGCTGTATAGAAGAACCTTAAAGTAATATAAATTACAAGTGATCAAATGAATCTTTAAGAAGATTAAATCCATTTTAGGTACACCAAAAATAACATTAGCATGGATCTTTTAAAAGGTTCACAGTTTTCCATTGATATTTCAGGCCTAATTTATTACGTAACTGATTAGCATTAGCCATTGCTAGATAGGGTAAAATGGTAGCATTCTCTGCACCAACACAGTTTATTTTATTTTTTAAATTGGTGAAAAAAAATGGTGTTCAGAGATTTCTGGCAATCCAGTGCTGTTCTCCTTTACGTTTTTTAACAGACCTTAAGAATAGTTCTCCATAAAATCAAACCAGAACATAACAGAAAAAGGTTTTGAACTATAGTGGAGATTTCAATCCATACATTTTCAGGCATCATTTTCATTTTTAAGGACCAGTATTTTAGGAAATAAAACCCTTACTTTAGGGTAGGACTGATAGGAAAAATCTAACTTTTCCATGTTTATGCAGTATGACTTTTTGCATTTCACTCACCTTGGATGATAAAAATTGACCAGGTTTTGTTTCTAAGTAATCTCACTGTTTAGCTATCCTGCACTACTATAGCAGTTAAAGAAAAGGGAATCTGATCTTTGTATGCTGTCAAATTAACAAAAATAATTTCTGCATTTCAAAAATAGGAATTGGGTTAGTAGTAATTTTGCTTTAATATCACCCAATAGATTTTCATATTGTGTTAACCGAAAATGTTAGTGGTTCTTTTTACTGAATAGAGTCACCTTCCTGTTGTGCACCAAAGGTTGCATTAGGTGAAAGCTTTTTTTTCAGGTTTGGATGAGATACTTCTCAAGTACTCTTATGTATTTGGCTCGATCATGGCCCAGAGATGCTGTTAAATATACTTTGCCAAAGTGTAGTCATGGCATGTAGTAAAATAAAAAAATCATACCAATTACCATGGTGGTAAATATAAGAAGCCAGTGTTTTAAAACAGTTGTTAAATGACTGAGGCTCACTAAAACCAGGAGGCTTGAAATTAAGTCTGAAGTCTGTATTTTACATCATACGCTGGTGCTCAGAAGGTCTGATGAGATCTTTTTAATGTAATATTAATATATAATTTATAAAATATTTATAAGTTATCATTATATAAATATAATATATTAGTATATAAAGACCTGATGAGAGGTCTTTTTGTATGTAATATTAATATATAAAAACAAACTACACTTTCTGTAATACCAGGGTAGGAATGAATTGGTTAAGGGCATCATTTTACCTTTGACCTTGTGTTTTTGTATTGTCACTTTAAACTGGTCTCAATATTGTCAACTTCTTTAGTAACTTAAAGCTTACGCAAAGTGAATGGCAAATTGAAATGATTCCTTTCAGTCTTTGCAGCCTATTAAACATTTTAGGTATTTCAAACACTACTATGTTGGCCATTCTACCATGATGGTACTCAATCTGTTTTTTTATGCATTTAAACTATTTGTAGTACCACTTTCACAGAACTATTGTAGTCTAACATGTTTACACATACAAGAGAGATGATTAGCAAATGTTCAAAGATGTATCCTATATTATTCAACAGTCTAGACAAGACAGCTGGGATATGCTACAAAGAGGCAGATAACCCTTTGACTTGCACTAAAAATGCTTTCTTCTTCTTTAGAGTGGGTGCCAATATATGAAGAAAAACTTTTATTACTATAGAGATATGTAAGACCCAGTGATTGCGTGGATTGAAGCAATTCACTTTGTAGTAAATAGAGAAGTAATTAACAGGCTTTGTGAATACTGACAATTGACCAAACTCAAAGGAGCTTTTTGGCCTGAAGAAACAGGCAATGTTTCTTCAAACCTGTGTCTTGATTCCTTCTAATAAACTATTAATGAATAACTGCCATTGTAATGACCTCTAAAACTGGAAGTAGACGTATACATGCTTGATTGTTAGTATCTGATGAGGTCAGGATATTGCATCAATGCCACTTAGAAAAAAACCTTTTTGAAAAGTAGGTGCTTTTTATATAGTTTTTAAATATATATGATTAATGGCAGAGTGAATGGTGTAAGCTGTAGCCCACAGAGCCTTATTTCTAGCTGGCCTTTAGAAAACAAAAACAAGTTATATGCCACTCCAAACCACTGTTCAGAGGGACACTTAAAAGGATGGAAAGTGTACCAACTGTTTCCACCCAGGATCTTAGCTTAGAATTTCTCAGTTACTTGAGCCATTTCTGTTTTAGGTGTGAAAGACCTACAGTAAAATCTTGTTCCCAGTGAAGTCCTGAATTCAGATTCCGTCAGAGCAGAGAAATGCATTGCTTGTCACTTTTGGCATGCGCCATGACATTGGACTGCCAGTCTTTCCATATTTTTGTTAAACCAGTTTCAGAGCTTCGAAACAAAATTCCTTAGTTTGAGATCCTGTGTGCCAAGCTTCAGTCCACAGAGAATTGTTACTGAAGACATTGTGCTCTTGTGGTTACACTAGTCTGGGAATAGGGAGATCCTAGTCCTCATCCAGGCAAGAGAATCACTCCCTGTGGGGATTCAAACACATCATTTATCCTCCTCCTTTTTGTCTCTGCAAAACCGGGCACATGCAGGACTGCACCGAAAAACAGAGCCTGCATTTGAACTGACCTGTAAGTAAATGGGAAAAATAATTTTTCAAAAAGTTAAGCATCCACCACTCCCATTGACTCAATAGTCTCTCCACTATGAGCACACGCAGCAGCTATTACAATAGCAGGCCTTGCTAAGAGGGCCAGAGAACAGACACTGTGCATGTGTCTCTGACCATACCTGTAGCCCAATGGCTAGGGCACTGACCTGGGATGTTGGAAAGCTGGAGTATGTCTTTGCTTCAAATCAGGCAAAATGAAGATTTGAAAACTGGTCTTTCAAATCTCAGGGAAACGACCTAACCATGGGAGAATTTGTTACAGTGGAATGTGGGGCAGTATTTTCTCTTGGGCTGATCTGGGTTGGACTCCAGCTCCAGGGAAAGGGTAATTGCTGACAAGCCTGAATTGAGATTGGTATCTAAGTGTAGGTCAGAGGGAAGATGCCTAACTACTTTTGATGGGCAGGAGTTAGGATAAAAGGGGTGGGACTTACTGAGAAGCATAAGCTATGCCCCATTGAAATGATGTGGCTTTTGTGAGTCCCAGCTTTAGACCCCTGAACTCTCCCTCTGCATGGATCATATGAGGAACCTGAACACCTACTGGGTAGCAGGGACTCTTGAGTTGAACATTATGTTGCCTTAGTGGATTAAGCACAAACTTCTCCATGTAGTTAACAGCAGAATTTTAAAATCTAAATAGTCTTTTCTTCGTAATTATTTTTTAGTCTATTATCCTTATCCAGCTGAGTGAAATGTAAAAGTTAATCTCTGTCACTTTCTGGCTCTTATGCTGTACCATGGAGCAGCAAATGCTGCCAGGGAACATTTTAATCCAAAACAAAGCATGCACAACCCCACTTTTCACTAGGACTTAAAAATAAATTCATGAAAAGCCTTCCAGTTCATCTTGAAAGTAGCTTTATTTAGCACATGATAAACATTATAGAGCCGTAGCAGGAAAATTCAGCATGAAGTATTAAGCTTACAGTTGATGGGTTCTCCACACACCAAATGTCATACTTTGGTGGGCACATAAAACCCACAATTTTAGCCCAAACTAATTTTTGGGGGGGGGGTTGGTTTGGATTAATATTAGGGTGGGGCTAGTTTGGGGGCACACTGATGAGTAGGTAAATATCTGGAGCCAAACAAGGCAGCTGTAAGCTCCATGCACATTTTCTTGTCTACAAAGTCATGGTGCATGCATCTTGCACAGCGCACTTCAGTGTATCATGTGGAGATGTCAGTGCATATTTTATACTATATAGCTCACATTCATGGTATGACTTCATCTCTTTTTGGAGTAAGCTGAAGCCTTGTGTTCACCTACCCTCACCCACGTGAGCTGCCCTTCCATGACTTTGCTTTGGGAGCATCTGGGAAGGAGAGAAAGAAACAGCATTTGGGCAGACTAATTCGTAGAAGGGCAGGAAAAGAAAACTCAGAGCCTTTCTAGGAGTCATGCCCACTCTGTGTCTGCTGTGCTAGACTTGTTTTGGGCAGCTGACAGACACTGGAGTGCTGAAGGGCCAGGACTGCATGTGCCACCCCACGCCGTGCTCAGATGCCTTACGCATACACTGGGGCTTCCTTGAAGGCAAGGGCTTCAAGAAAGATCAACCATTGGCTTTGATGCTTAGGAGAGTGTCTTAGGGGAGGCTGGACTACTACCAGCTTGTGAGCTGAAGGCTTTGTAATAGAATCATTATGCAAATCATTGACAGGTTTGGGTTATTGGATGGGTCTGGGACCAGTCCTATAAGCACACAGATTCATACCGTGAGAACAGGGCTGTTCTCAGCAGCACTGCTCAGAGGAAACCTGTAAGAATAGGGGCACAAAAGTCCAACCGTCTCCACAGGTCTTGAGCCCTGGACTCTAGTTGGCAACAGTCCTGGCAGGGGTGAGGGGAGGGGGTATACATGTCCTGAACATCACTGTGAGATAAGACGTTAGAGGAAACCAGCCCACATTTTAAAACTTATTACATATATTTCTAAAATAGGGTTGAGGATAGACATTTATTACTGATGCTGGGCAAGTCTTAGTGACTTATTTTATAGAACCACTATCATGAATTATTCTAAGAAAAAGGTAATTTTCTAACTATAGTAGAACAGCTATGGACTATTTTATATAATTTTAAATTTACATTCACCTTCCTTTTTTTTGGTTTTGAAAAACCATTAAAAGCCATTAACTGTTTTAAATTAAATGGGTGGAAAAATTGGTTAAAAATAAGCCCGTGTCAGTCATTGGCTTGGCTGTTTTATTCCAAGTTTCAAAACAAAACTTAAAGCAAGGTCTGTAAACTAAAAAATGAAGCACTCAGATAACTTTCATTTGTGTCAGTAACTCCAAAGTCATGCTGCTGCAAAACCTGTATGGGATTTAATGATTTCTAGAGCTTAATTTACTGAATGAATTGAAATTGCTGACCTGTATTTTATGCTGATCAACTGAGAGCTTTGATTAATTCTGTTTTTCTTACCAAATCCAATAACCTATGGTTTTTTCCCCCTTAATGTATCTTCTGGCATAAAATATACTACTGGACCTGCCAATTTTTTTGCGCATTAAGCTAAAAGCATTTAAACATCTCTTTCCCGTTAAACCCTGTTAAGCTAAGACTTTCCCAGATTCAACTGCCATCCAGTACACTGCAGCAAGTTGCCCAGAAGCCTGTAAACAATTTACTGCAAATTTTTAGTATCCTGAGAGGTTCTTTCTTGATAGAGACTTCAATGATAAACCAGTTGTTTTTTGTTTTTTCCAGAAAAGCTGCTATTAAGCTATCTTGATAATTCATTTTTGTCCTGATCGAGTAATGTTTATTTTCACTAGCACATTGTATGTGGCTAGTAGTAGTGTAAAAGGAATGTGGTAGTATTATATATGCTTTAAATATTGACAGACAGAAATACACAGCAAAATGCATACACAGAAGTTTTACTTTCCTAATGGGAACATCGGCATTAGTATATAGTGTATTTGATCTAATAGGAAATATTACTTTGTAGTATCACACACTTTGTAAATAAATACCTGTTATTTTTTTAATGAAAATTTTATAGAAGAAGCTATTTCTGTATACTCAACTGATCTCATGTTTACCAAAATTGCTGCAAGGGGGAACTGTACTTAACAACATGAGGGTGGGGAAACTGCATCTGATTGAAGTGAAAAGCATGCACTCATTGGAGAAAAACAACATCCAGCTGTTTATAATCTGAGAAGTAAAGCTGAACTGTAGAAGAACAGAATAAAAGAATTTAAAGACAACCAGGGTTTGTCTTGTTTTTAAGCAAAACATTGTTGTAGGAGAAAGCTGCTCAAGGTTAATGTTCATACCATGAGTTCTGTTTCATAAAAACTACCTTACAGTGTAAGCTCCAGGGAAAATAGGGTCAAGTGAATTTGATATTTTGAAAACAAATAATAAAATTCACTAATTGCAGTCCTAGTGGATCTCTCAGAGGAACTTGCCATAAAAATATTCAGTCAAAGGGGTTGGATTTTTTACCATCTCTAAAATCTGTGTTGAAATTTTTTTTTCAGACTACATTAGGAAAAAATACTCTTACCACATCAAAAAAATCACCCAGTGTAAAGCTGTAAGTGACTCAGGATCATTTAATTAATGTCCTTGCCAAGGTAGGATTCTTCCCTATTTGGAAATTTAATATGGTTTTGTTCAGTTGAGTTTTTAAATGTCAAGTGATGATTTTCCTGTTCAACAGTCAAATACATAGTTCTGTTAGGAAAGCTTTCTTGGTATAGGGATTGAGAGGAACAGTGACCATAGTGTGCCATTAAATAATTCCTCTTTCTCCTTGACCGTAACTTTGAAGCATCTCTTAAACTGTCCCTAATCCCAAGTCCCCTTCTGCATGCACACGTGTGCACATAACACACACATAAGTGGTTGATAAGGCCCCATGTCATACTTAATAAACTTTTTAAATTTGTCACAAGTTATTGTTTCTAGTCCTCCTGATCATTTTTGTTGTTTTTCTTTGAACTACCTTCCTTTCCCTGGTACTGATGTGTCCAAAACAAAATGCATTGGCCCAGAGGCACTTGCTCACTTTACATGACCTGCCCATGATTCATTAGATTTATCTCAAGTCTGCTAACTGCAATTAAATGTGAAGACAGGACAGTGTTCAAGATGGGGAAATTCACTCCTGGGTAATGAATGCAAACTCTTACAACAACAGGGAAACTTTCATACAGTTTGCTATGACTTTTAGCTTGGGGTGCACTCAGATGCCATACACACAGCTGCCTTCCTCAGCCCTGGGTGACTGAGCAAATGCTGTGTAATACAGCTCTTCTGCACCAGAACTGGGTTTTACTGAAGAGAGCCTGAGGGAGTCTTTGGAATCACAACCACAAGTGCTTTCTGGGTATCATAGAATCATAGAAGTAGGGTCGGAAGGGACCTTGTAGATCTTCAGGTCCGAACCCCTGCCTGGGCGGGAGAAAAGACTGGACTCAGATGACTCCAGCCAGGTAGGCATCAAGCCTCTTCTTAAAGATCCCCAGGGTAGGAGCCAGCACAACTTCCCTAGGAGCTGCCCTAACTGTGAAGTAGTTCTTGCGGATGTCTAGTCTAAACCTCCTCTCTAATAATGTGTGTCCATTGTTCCTTGTCATGCCAGGGGGCGCTAGGGGGCCGGGGGGCACTAGGGGAAACAGTGTCTCCCCTAAACCCTAATTTTTGCCTAGCTGCTTCCTCTATGAAACTGAAAGTAAAACTAAGGAAATGTTTAAGCATAATTATCAGTTTCTGTCCCTATTTCCTTGCTCTCAACAATTAGAACAAGGTATAGAAGAAGCCAGTGATTCTCAACCAGGGTGCCACAAGAGCCTTTCAAGTGTGCCACAGGGTGCCACACAATGCTAGCACTGTTAGGTTTATGAACATGATTCACAAGACAAACCTAAAGATTTCAAACAGAAATCCAACCTGTCATTTTTGTTGTTGTTTGTTTTTGAGTTCTTTGCAACAGAAACACTGCTCTATTTTTTTTCTGTAGGCAAAAAAAAAAAAAAAAAGGGAAAACTTAAGAGCTGGCACTTCCCAAAGGATGCCTTGAGTCGATCCAGGGGTGTCTTTGAGTCTAAAAAGGTTGAGAACTACTGCTCTAAGAATGCCTCAAACTGTTTCACAAAGAAGCACCATGCACATTTTTGCTGTTTCAAATTGTTCCTTATGCAGAGCTGTACATTTCTTGTAAGCATATAATAGAGTAACATTTGCTGTGCTCCAGGACCAAGATTCTGTTTGTATCACTGCTAAGTATCAGAAGACTAAAGGTAACTAGAATTTTTCTTGGGGGAGGAGGTGCAGAATGATTCTTCAGCATTTCACACATTTCATCTAAACCCAACCCCCCCAAAAAACAAATGCTAGTGGAAACTACAATAACAGCATAGTTGGGTGGGTTCATTATTCGTTACACTTTGTTTCAGCCTCAAATGTAGGATAGAGGGACAGGTTTGCACAGTATCTTCATTGTGCAGCTCCAATGTCACAAGCACCAATGAAATGATGGGTGTATATTCAGCCCCCCTACAGCATAAGCAAGTTTTGTGTAGGTTGCTCCAGAACACTGTCCAATTCTACTGCAGAGGTGCCTAAATTTCCGTGCAAGTATTCTGCACCGTCACATGGCCCATCCTACGTAGTAGCCATTTTATTGCTCCTACTGTACATTTAAAGGGCTCTAGCCACTCAGTATCACTGGCCCTAGTTATATCCTGATGAAATGGTCATTCAGCCTGTTCCTGAACAATTCCACTTGCTATTCTCAGCCACTTATTTATTAATACAAGTTAACATTTACTGGGGAAGCCATGTTATGCCATCTACATACGGTTATGAAAATAATTCCTTCTAACCTGATACTAGAATGCCAAAACTAGCTGAAGAATTGATTATTGGGTCCAGGGAAGCAATAAGATCCAGTAACATTGTTATCTTCTGTCTTACGTAAGCCAAAAACGCCTTTCATCCTGAAACAATATAAAGCAATAAAGTATACACATCACTTCCTCTACTAGTGTGCATCAGCCCTTGTGAGCTGTTTTAACTTAGCAGTGTGATGTTTTTCTCCTTGTATTGCTTTCCCTTTCAAACCTTGAAAGCCAGGTGAATAAAATAATTGTTCTTTAACATCATATTTAAAATAAAAGGTTTTGTTTCTTTATTTCTCTGTACTTAGAATAATTGTTACCAGTAACAGCAGTGGCATTAACTTTTCTGTGTATGCAAAGTGAACATTTTTTTTCTCCCCCCAAATACTGGATAGTTTCTAAACTTGCAGGGTCTGTAGAACAATACGTAAACAGCACCACAGCAAAAAAAGCCCCATCCTGGGTAGTGAGTAAACCCTCTTGCTGTCTTTTAAGTCACAAACCTGTGAGATGATACGGGTCCTTCGTGATGCATTAATACCACTACCTGAAATGTTATTAAGAGGCTTTGTCTAGTCTATGCTGATGTTTAAACTATTTCCAATAAGAAGGGACCATTTTCCCTTAAAAACAATGTAAGGATTAGTTCCATTATGTTAAAAGACCCACCACATAAGCTGATGCTCTTTAAGCACTAAGGAAAACACAGTTAAGAGACAACTGATGCAGGTTTGACTATAAAGCATAGTAACACTGGGACGGGCTCAGTCTGCAGTGAAGTTTGTTTCAATTTCTCACACAGTTGGTCTAATACTGTTAAAGATAATGGCTCTGCAGCAGGGATAAAAGCACTAGGATAGCTTAAACATGTCGCCCAAACCTGCTCTGAGTTAAGATATAAATTGTAAAACCCTGCGATGTGGAAGTGACATCAATAGAAAAAGAAATAGCTAACAGGAAAACTGATGTTTTAGCCTAGAATGAAAAAATGACATGACAAGTATGTCTATGTACCACTGGTTCCAGTATGTAAACTCTGATCAGCTTAGCTTTGTGTCAATGTCCTATTGTCCTTTACTTCAAGGACCAGATTTGGGAACACAAGAACTATTAGCCTGTCATGCGGGATATCCAAGGTGTGCCATTTGATGATAAAACTGACATGTCAAACATCAATGGATTTATAGCAGAAAACGTAGAAATTCTTTCTAAGGAATTAAATGCCATCATTTACTACAGCCAGTGCCAAGTAGCACACACTACTGCAGAGATGCAAGTTACAAATATAAAATGCAGCAGCCTCTGGCATAAAAGTTAACTATAATACTTGAGAAGTAACTGTAAAAAGGGCGTTGACTTCCTGCCACATTCAGGCGCCAAGAATATTTCAAGGTAGTATTTAAACCATAATGACCTGGGGCAGGGAAGGGGCTGTGCAGTGGGATGCCCAGGCACGCATGTTCAGTTTGGGCCTCAGGTTTCCCAGAATGAATCGAACTATCCCTGGATTCAAAACACTTTTTCAGGTAGGATGATGGCAGGCTGAATGTGAAGTAGGGCCATTTCAGGGAGTTCATTTTTGTAAATCCTCTGTGGTCAACTGCAGGAAACAGACGGGCAACTGAGCAGGCATGCATCTCAGAGCACACCAGCCTGACCCTCACGCTGCCCTCTCTCAGGAAGGCCTCACAGGCCGCACCCAGATGAATGTGGACATTTAGTGTCTCGGGGACAAGGGGCAGCAGCACACCTTGCGCCACTGCTACTCATCCCTGGGGCACATGCACTTTGACATGTGGCAATTACTGTAGGTGGGAGATGCTGGGGCCAACAGCAGGCTGGCCCCAGCAGCATTACCTGGGTCCTGGGGGCCTCCCAGGGCTGCAGCAGCAGTGATTCTGCTACATGGAGCCTGGTCAGCAGCTGGAGCGTAGCTCCAGGTGACCTGCTCTGCTTTTGAGCGGTGTGTGCTGACCGTGCATGTGCTGCTCCACTTCCTTTTTTTTTTTTTCTCTATTTTTCTTCCTGGATCCAGGGGTCAAAAAAACCCATGGGGAAAAAAAAAGAGCAGCACATACATAGTCAGCATGCTTTTGCGGCATAAAGAACATCTAAATGTGTGGTATGTGGTGCCACAGATGTGTTTGCAGTGCCATATCACACAGCCGCACTTGTCTGGATTCAGCCAGAGGCCACTTGTACCTCACACTTGGAGTCAAGTCTTCCATCTCCATGGGGGACTTGCAAGATAATCCCAGAACAGAAAATCCTACTGGGCTGACAAAAAGGAAGAGCAAGAACAGTGGAGGAGCAGGTGTTACAGCAACTGTGTAGAGCAGAGGAAAAGGAAAAACATAAGGGAACTGCTGCCATTCTACTTCCTGTTATATAGCCCAGGTGTATTCTGGAAAGTGGGAAGGATGGTGGTTTTCCCATTCCACCACTAGTTAAGACCGTAAAAAATGTCATATTTGCTTAGACCACTGGTACATCTAGTCCTATATTTCCTGGCAGGAGTGGATGTTTTAGAGGGAGAGCACATGAACAGGGTGTATCTAGAGCAGGGGTAGGCAAATGCAGCCCGCCAGGCCATTCTATCCAGCCCACAGGCCCCCCCCCCAAATTTAGAAAATTAATATTTATCTGCCTCTGGCTGCCTGTCATGCAGCCCTCGATGGCTCGTCAAAACTCAGTAAGCGGTCCTCCGCCTGAAATAATTGCCCACCCTTGATCTAAAGCAATGATTCTCAACCCAGGCTGCCATAGCAGCCCACTGTGCCTTGAGATGCTTTTAAGGATGCCATAGGTTGTCATGCAATGTTGGTACTGTTAGGTGTTCAAATATTATTCACAAGATAAACCCGGAGATTTCAAATAGGAATCTAGGTGTTAAAAATATTCTGACCTGCTGTGATCTTTCTGAGTTCTTTGCAATAGAAGAATTGTTGTTATTTTCTGGATGATTGAAAAGTAAAAAAATGAAACCCAAGAGCTGGCATTTTCTGAGGGGGAGCAGGGAAGGCCTGGAGTCTAACAAGGTTGAGAACCACTTATCCAGAGTGATCTAGCCCTTGTTTGGTACCTTACCCAGCATCAAGTTACTTAAGTTATATAGCATCTATTATCATGTTTTCCAGAGAAGCGCCCTTATTTCTGGCAATGGCAATCCATCTCTCCAAGCTAAATTTTTTGAGTAAAAGTTGAAATTTACTGCACTCACCTGTGCCAGAGATTATTGTTGCTCCCCATGATATTCAACACAGGTTTTGACCTGTACCAGATGCATGCAATACAGACACATGTGGACAAGAGCACACTTGTTTCATGAGAGCTGACTGTGGGACACAGCAATGAAGACTTATTTAACCCTTGTGCTGCTGGACATTGGGTATATTTTTTCAATTAGAAATAGTACCAGCAAACAAGTGAATCTGTGAGAAGTGGGAGGCCTGGGGCTGAGCTTTGTCCTTTCACTTGCACCACTGATCACCACAAGACCCAAGCAGACTGCATGAGCAGAGCTTACCTGGGGGCACGCCATGATGAAGCTGTGGGTGCCGTTTCCAGTTTGGCCAGAGGCAATGCTGTCCAAAGCCAGGAGGCGGAGGTTGCTCATCCTGCTCTGAGAATCACCGTTCTGGGGAAAGAGCAATAGTCCAGGGTGGGGCTGAGATGGGATCTGAAAACAGCATTTTACTATGTTTTGTCATATCTGGCTAGTCTGTCCCCCAAGTAATAATACTCAGGGTTAACACTCTAAAGGGAAAGACTACTCCATGTCCCCCAAGGAGTTCTCCACTGACAAGTAGTTTTCTGACCCCATTTTCATGTCCAATTTAACTCACATCAGACTCAATGTAAAGACTTGCACTGACCTGAAGGGGAGGGTGGGTGATGGGGGTGGGGCAGTTGGCCGAGTCCTTAGGGCAGTCTAGTTATCCAACTACTTTGTGTCAGGAAATGTGGCACTTTTGCTAATTCTCACTTTTCTCACAGGCTTTGCAATACATGGTAGCTTATGGGAAAGCCCCAATTTCTAAACTCATACACGTCAGCTTCCATTTTAGAAGTATCCAGCTCTTATGACTGCAGAGAAGTTTAAAAAAATTATTTGAACACAACCTGAATCAGACCCTGAAGGGAACTCAAAATGTACCATTTCAAAAACTCAAGATTTCTCAGTGCTTGGGACTGGTAATGCTGAAATGAAGTTGGAAGCTGAGATTTTTTAAAAATCTCTAATGACTTGTTTCATATCTGCCTGCAAAGCAGACTCAGGAAAAGGGGTGGGGTATTATAGCTGTTATGACCCCAAAAATGTATGAGGCAAAAGTTTTTTGCGGTAACTTTTATTACACCAACTATATAGTTGGAAAAGAAGGCTAACAAGTTTTCAGGCACAACGCACTGAAAAGCCCCAGAAGGGGACGGCGTGATGGAAGCTTGAAAAAAGGTTCGTTGGGCACTTGTAGACGTGCTCCAGGGGTGGCACTTTAATTAAAGTGGCTCCAAGAACCACTCTAATTAAACCACTGCAGTATCTCATGTATCAGCTTCCCCATGCTTCAAAATGGCTTCTTCAGTGAGCTTTAGATAAAGCACCCCCACTGCCATTTTGAAGCTCAGGGACGCTGATACAGGAGGCTGCTGAAGCGCGGTAATTACCATGCTGCAGCAGACCTGATTAATCAAGTCTTCTCCTACACGCTGTAATTACAGCATGTCAGAGCAGCCTCCATGCTTATGTACAGGCACTCTTTGTGCCCAAAATCTTATCAACTGTCTCTCCCAACCATACAGTTTGTGGGAAAAAAAGACGACATCACACAAAAAAAACCCTACCTCAGGTTACAGAGCAATTTGTTCTAAATCTGGAAAATTGACACCTTTTTTCCCCAGTGAATCATAACACATAGGTATGTATATACATATATTTATAACATGTATATGCATATATTAAGTATGTATTAAATTGATTAGTTTTCAGCTAAACAATTCACTGGAAAAAATGTCAATTAATTTTCCAGATTCAGAACAAAATGTACATAAAGTTGCTTCAGCCTATTTCCTTTCCTAAAGAGTTTCAGTCCTCTAATTGCAATGGTTGGTTAATTGCTTGTACTCATATCAAGGAGTCAAATATTTTCAACTAAAACACCCCCTGATCCAAATTACTTCATGCCTTCCTGTTAATCACCCATAGTTTGAGCGTGCCTTAATTTCTACCATTTAAAAATTAAAAAGCACATAATTGCATTTGCCTTTCCCATTTCTGTTCCATTTCCCTTTTCCCGTTCACCTCTAAGCTTACTGAATGCACTATTTATAATAACTGTCTAGAGCAGGGGTAGGCAGCCCCCGGCAAGGGTGTCAGTGTGCAAGCAAAGGCACTGTGCTTGGCACGCGCACTTCGGGGCGGCCAGCAGGGAAGGGGCCAGGGCTGCACTGCCATAATAAGGATCGCGTTCCTCATGGCTTCCCTGCTGTCTGCCCCTGGCATGCCAACATCTTACAAGTCCAGGTTGCGGGTGTTTTTGGTGCTCTGCCGACTCCTGGTCTAGAGTGCATCACCAGTTCCATCCTAGAGCCCTTCCAACGTGACCTCTTGACAAGGTCTTTGGTTGAGTCTTCTTGGCCGAATCTCAGACCCAGTACTCCATCCTTATGATCCTCGACCTGTCAGTTTCCTTCTACACAATTATGCTCCTCTTGAAATCTTGTCCCCTCTTGGTTTCCATCACTCTACTGGTTTCTCTCTTACTTCTTCACATCATCCTTTGATGGATCTTCTTCATCCTCCTTCTTTAGGGGCCCCCACATGACTACCTGGCTCTTCTTCTCTGCTCTTTTTATACCTCATTTAATCAACAACCACAAGCAACTACTGTATCTGCACTGATGGCTCTCAGATCTCTCTCTACTCCAATACTATCTCCTTTCATCTAAAGCAAACTGAGCTCCATCAAACATCTCATGGATGTCCTGCAACCAGCACAAATTCAGTACATCTAAAACAGAGCTCTGAAGCCTCCCACACAAGCCCTGTCCATTATTTTTTTCTCTCTCAATTGCTGTGGATACAGCTACCACCCTGCCTCTCACTTAGACCCACAACCTTAGGGAAAGAGGGAGAACATTTAAACTGCACAATGCAGTACAGTGTAGAGCTACTAGTGTAAAGAAACCTAGCTTTAAACCAGATCAGCTGAGAAACTGCACAGCCAAGAACTGTGTGAAGTTTTGGTCCCCACACCTGAAAAAGGATATCAAAAAAGAGCTAGAAAAAGGCATAAAGAAGGACAACCAGGATGTTCAGGGAAACAGACAAGCTTCCATCTAAGGAAAGACTAAGCTAGGATGCTTTAGCTTAGAAAAAACGCACTTGAAGGGGCACGTGACATAGATATTAAATGGTGCAGGGAAAGTAAGCAGGGATTTATTAGTTACTCTCACACAACACTAGAACTAGAGTATGTAAAATGAGCCAATTAAGTCGTAGGTTTAAAACAAACAAAAGGAAGTTCCTTTTCTCACTATGTGTAATGTAACTTGTGGAACTCATTCCCACCAGATACTGTGGAGGCTGGTAGCTTAACCCAGCTCAAAAGGGGATTGGACCTATTTTTGGAGGAAAGGGTCAATAGGTCTTGAATGTGGTGGACAGAGTGCAGCCTCTGCACGGAACCTGCAAGAGGAGAGGAAGAGGGCACAGGAAATTCCAGACAAACCCTCCCCCTCCGCTCTGTGGGGCACAGCATACTAGGCTAGAGAGACCCAGGGTCTGACCCAATAATTTGCTTTTTTACATAAGAACTGCCATTTATTTCCATTTGCCTCCTACTACTATGTTAAATCAAGAAGACAACGTAACAACATTGAAAACTGATGTCGAAGATATTGCTAACTTAGTCAAAAATGGTAAAGAGGGCTCATGGAGCCTGAGGAGGAAGGGCTGCACCCTGTACTGCTCCACTCTGCTGCAGCCGGGGTCGGGCTTGGCGAGGCAGCACAGACTCCTCTGCACCACACATCCATCTCTCCCCCACCCAGCTGTCTGTTAGCATCACACATTTAGTTATGGCAGAGCAACTGCTGGCAGCTGGACCCACACAGGATGGGGCTGAGTAGCCATCCCACCCACCTGCTCGCCATAATGAACAGCTGCCACCATGCTGCACCAGGAAAGTCAGAGGTAAACTCACCTCCTTCTGGTGCTCCAGCAGTTCATTGTGGTAGGTGGGCAAGCAGGATGGCTATTCAGCACACTGCATCACCATCCTGCACAGGTCCAGCTGCCAGCAGCTGCAGTGCCAGGACTGTGCAGCTGCAGTGCCAACAGGAAGCCAGGTGGGGAAGGAGGCTGCACGATGCATGCTGGGCAGCCCGGCCTGACCCCAGCTGTGGCAGAGCGGAGCAGCGTGGGGCACAACCCACCCTCCTCAGACTCCCAGATATGGCCTGTAGGCCAATTTTTGCCCACTCCTGTCCAACAGAGTTTTCAAAGAAAGTTCTTGTTATGGCTTAGTCATAACGGCATTTCTGTTTGTCTCTCTCTCCTATTATGCAACATGCTATTACTTGAAATCTATACATGCAATTATGTACACACACACACAGCATCACACTTACCTCACATTCAGTTTATGGTCTAAGGTCCCCATATATCCTTCTCTGCAGAACCACAACATAGGCACTCATTCCCCAGGACAGAATAATTGTAGGCACAAACGAAGCCTAAGTACAGGGCTTCACATCTGTCCTTACTGAATCTCATCAGATCGATTGTGGACCACTTCTTCAGCCTGTCCAGATTATTCTTAATCATTCCAGAATGATAGGCTTACACCTATCTTTCTGGATCCTAGCCCTACACTCCAGAGTATCTGCAACTCCACCCAATTTGGTGTCACCTGTAGATTTGCTAAGCATATGCTCAAATCCCATTGTCTAAATCATTAATGAAGATACTAAACAATACTGGACCCAGGACAGACCCCTAGGGAACCTCCTCTCACCTAGACAGAGAGCCATCGAGGACAACTCATTGATAAGGATCTATCTAAATTGTGTCTGAAATGTGCTACGCAGCTGCTCCTTTAATCTTGGTTTTTTTCACCATGTGCTCCCTCCATTGCTGACCGGGAGAGGAGCTCCAGCAGCCACACCGCTTGCTGCTGATCAGCTGGGAGGTAAACGCTATGGCATATTTAAGCCAGCAGTTTTTGCTTCCCAGCCAATCAGAAGCAAGCAGCAAGAGGCAGGGCTGCTGGGACCCCTCCACCTATCATCAGCAG
>NW_017728995.1:43276192-43285826 GCF_001723915.1 Gavialis gangeticus
GAGCTGCTGTGCAGTACACTTCCGGCATGATTTAGGTAGATCCCTACTCACTGAGCATGAGGTCCAACCAGTTATATATTCACTTTACAGTACTGTAATCTACCCTGTATTTGCTTAGTTTGTTAATGAAAACATTGGGAGGCACCATGTCAACAGTCTTGCTAAAGTCAAGATATACTGCACTGCTCTCCCCTCATTCACAAAGCCTGTCACCTTATCACAGAAGAAAAGCAAGCTGGTCAGGCACAACTTGCTCTCGGCAAATCCATACTGGCCATTCCTGACCAACATGTTCTCCTCTAGGTGCTTCACAATAGATTCTTTGACGAGTTGCTTTATGATCTTTCTAAGTAATAAGGCCAGGCTGACTGATCTGTAGTTCCCTGGATCCTCCTTCTTAAAGATGGGCACTACACTGGCACTTTACCCGTCATCTAGGACTTCACATAACCTCCACCAAGTTCTCAGGATAGCTAAAGGCCTATAAATTACCTCAGCCAATCCTTCAGTACCCTTGGGTCCATCTCATCCAGCCCTGCTGACTTGAAATCTTCTAGCTTCTTTAAACAATAACTAACCTGTTCTGCCATTACTGTAGGCTGTTCGTCTCTTCCCATCCTTGTTGCTAACTGCATCCATCACCTAGTAGCTGTCCCTATTTGTGAAAACTGAAATAAAAGAGGCACTAAATACTTTAGCCTCCTCCAAATCATACACAACTAAATTGCCTTCTGCATGGGACCTATGGTCTCTCTGGTCTTCCTTCTACAAGTATGTCCCTTTCTACAAGAGACATACTTGTAAAAGCAATAAAAAGGGATTCTATGTCCCTTGCCAGTTCTCAAATTGTGCCTTAGACTCCCTAATTTTCTCACGGCATGCCATGATAATGATAATTATCATTATAAGGATAATGTAATCCTTATACTCTTTCCTAGTACCATGACAAAGTGTCCACTCTTTATAGGGCTCCTCTTTGAGTTAGAATGGAATAATGGAGTTCTAAAACCAACGTAAGCTATATATGTAAACAGGAAAAGGACTTGCAACAGTACAGTCAACCCAATGGCTAAAAGCCCAGTTACAGAAAAGGTCTTAAGATTTAACCTGTTTCCTTTCCACATCTGAAAGAATATTTGCAATTTAGTACTACTGACAGATGCTAAAAAAACAAAACCAAAAACCACTTTACCAAAAGAAGCAGTGCGTTACTTCGACCCAGCTCTGCAGCACCTGTATAGATCAGACACTTCAGCAGGACTTTTTGATGCTTTTACCTAAAGCCGATTCAATTAGCTATTAGATACAAGCACCAAAAAAGCCCTACTAAAGCGTCCAATCTATATAGATGTCTGGCGAGCTGTATCCAAGCAGCCACTAATGTTAACCACTTTAAATATTAACCATGTTGGATATGTGGGTTTTTGTTTCTATCCTGTTTTCAATTAGGAATTTCAGTATAATGGCAGCTGCTGAGTCAGGATCAACAGTCACAGCAGGTTTGTGAAAGACCTTGTTAAGTACAATAAATATCAGAGAAATTATCACCACAGGAACTCCCTTTAAAATCAGAAGAAAAAACCCCCAGAAGAACATTTCCATGCTCAAGTCACAGAACAAAGTTGAATCTTTGTTCAAAAACTTACAGCATCACATTCAGTTGATCATCTTTCATACCCTCATCCTTCCATAGTACATACAACTTCATTAGCCATCTAGAATATAGAACTGGATCTTTTAACATTGTTTCAATTGGGTCAGACCCACTCTCGCAACCATCCTTTCAAATGAGTTATTTGACCACAAACCAAGTCCCTAATCCCACCTCTAAATGACTATGAAATTAAAGCTACCCCTGACATCAGCTATTCAGAAGTTATATCGAATATCATGTACACAATTAAACATTTCAGCTTTCCCTCTGACGCTTAAAATCTAAAGCATAAGAACCATAAATAATCAGGCTAGCCGACAGGAAAACATGCTTTTATTTATTATTAAATCAGCCTGAACCTACAAAATGCTGAGTTAGGTAAGGTTCAGAGAACTCTCAACTTTTATTGCCTTCTGTGAGAATAATAGATACTGACAAGCTTTCTGAGTCCATTTCAGACTTGAAAGTGAAACCAAAAGAGCAATAACCTAAGAAAAGATAGATAGTTCTGTATCACTCTCTCTGAAGAGTGAAAAAACTGCTGCATAGTTAAGACACCCTAAAAAAAGTTTGGTTTGTTTTTTTTAAACAGTTCACTGTAAATCAAAGATATGAGGGTTGAGCTATGTACCAGTTTAAGACGCAGCATAAAAGTAGCAGACAAAACTGGATTTCTCTGTTCCCTGAGCAGTCCCCAGACCATTTTCCTACTGCTGCCAAGATAAGTTTAAGACAAGTTTCCAGCCTCTCATTCCACTTGAGTGATACAAAAAGAGGCAGAGTAGGGGTCAGGATCTGGCTTGCTAAAGCTTAAAAGGCAACAAACAACAAGCAGTTGTTTCCAGTCTTTTTTATACTTTGAGAATCCAAAAGTTTGAAACACTGTTTCTAACAGCACATGTATACCCTAAACAAATAGAATTTTCATAGATGGGCGGCCCTACAATAAACGAGATTGTTCAGATGATATTGCAGTTAAAAAAAAATAGTAATTTTAGGATAGACTAAATAAGAGTGTATTGCCATAGAAAAGATCAGTGACTGTGTGTAGACCACCAGTGGACTATCACTGATTTTGCACTGCTTTTGACATGTTTAAGTATCTGGCATCACCAACTTGAAAGAATAAAGAATGCTGCTAAAGATAGCGAGCATGCAGGATCTGCTAGAAGCAAGGGCAAGTGGTGGGAGTTTTCCACTAACCTGCTCCTAGTCCTGACAGAAAGGCTACTAAAGAAATTTACTGAGGAATGTGACTCAATTGTAAAGAACAAAATGCTTGCACAAGTAAAAAAATTACAGAAGCAGAAGAACATACATTACAGTATAGATGTGCTTGCTGATTACTGAAGGCAAAAAGAAATCAAACTAACATTTTTAGCCAAATGGAATAAAGTCAATTAAACTTCTGAAGTGAGGCCCCCCTCTTCCCTAGACCAATTCTTGTCAGCTAAATTAATAGTCTCATTTTAGAATCAGTATTAAATGTCCAAATATTTATTAACTTTTTCCAATTTCTTTGAGCCACTATGAAGTGCTTAAACAAAACTGGCCAATCGATAAAAATAAGTTTTGGCTATAGGGAACAGCCCTTGAACTAGGCACCTGGTATTTTTAAAAAGTGTTTAGACTGCAAAGTGATAGTTAGGAAATGTCAAACACTCAGCTGCTGTACAACACTGATTTAGAAACCCAGTATTAATGTATTGTAATATTGTCTTTAATTATATGATTAAATTTTTTCCTATAGAATTCCTGCCTGATGCAGCAACTGAAAGGAATATACTCACTGAGTGAATATTGAATTTAGTACTTCTTTTTATTCTCATCAGTTCTCATTTACTGCTCATCAGACAAACTGAAGAATGTACGTATTAGTAAAACACAGGGGAAAATTATGTCACTTATCAAACATCAGAAAGCCACAGAAATATTAATGAATATATTTTCACAATCCCATGACAGAAGCAGGTATAACTGCTCTCAATTTGCAGCTAAAAATTAAGATAAGATATTAAGACTGAGATCATCCAAAGTATGCACTGGCTTTGAAAGCCTAACTTAATCCATCAATAGCCTACTGTATTTTGTTACCACATACACCCTTTTCCCCAGGGGGAAAAAAAGTCTTGGGGGATGACTTTTTTCCCCCCCCTGGGGAAAAGGGTGCATGTGGTAACAAAATAACAAGTGTCTAGTTCAAGGGCTGTTCCCTATAGCCAAAACTTATTTTTATCAAACATCAGAAAGCCACAGAAATATTAATCAAGCTGATTTTCTGCCTGGAATACAAACACCTCTACTGATTACCACTCCACCCGGAAGTAGTGCCACTATGAGCAGTGCCATTTCTATTCGGACAGCAAAGGGAAAGGGGAGTCAATTGACTTAACAGCTCATAGTTCTTCATTCCACAGGTATTAACAATATGCTCCTCTTTTCACTGGTCTTGATGTTCCACTAAACTTTCTTTAAGCAATGTTGCTGTCTGCTAGCTGCTCTTTCTCCCATTTCATTTGGAGACTGGTTTTAGGTCTTTTCAAACTCATAGCTCTACCATGCAGACCAGTCTTTGGCAGCACCTATGGTTTCAGCTTGTGGTTAAGCAGGAAAGGGAGGGTGCATAAGCTAAAAGGTAGGCTTTATACAACTACAGATTCAGGCAGGGGGAGGAAGAAGGGGGGTGGAAAAAGAGGCACTCAGGGGCCTTAAAGTACACAAAGTAAACCATCAGTTTCTGGCCACCTGTGAAGAGGTTAAGTGATTTTCCAGGGAGAAGTCAGGGTGGGTTTTTAACTGCAATCACAAATTGTTCTCTCTTTTCCTTCAGTCCTCCACCTCTTTCCCAGCATACATTTCAATTTCTGCTACATTAGATGGTGGGTCTACAAAATGCATTCCTTTAACAACTCCAATTCATTGCCTGTTGATTTGGCATCTTGTGCTCTTGTGGAAGCAGAGTGTTGTAGGAAAAAAAGATAGTTCACTTCAACAAGTAACACACTATCATCCTTCTAGATTTGGAACGTGCTGTGGGTTGGCCACCCCCAAAGTGGCATGGGTAGCTACTGTGTGGTATAGGAGCCCCAGACACTCAGTAAAAGGAAGTACTGGAATGGAGGCAGGGGACTTAAAGCCTCCAGCTGCCTAGAGCAGAGGGTGAAGGATACTGCTGAAAAGGTGTCAAAGGTCACAGCCAAGAGCCAGATTCATCAGTCCTTAGCCCTGCAACCACTGCCAAATTACAGTTTAGGTCCTCAACTCATTATATAAAAGTGGGGAGGGCAGGTTCAGGACCAGGGAAGAATCAGTTCAGCTCTTGGTAGTAACACTTCCTCTCAGCAGCATCCAGCCCCTGCTTCACACAGCTGGAAGCTTGAGCCCTCCCATCCATTCTGGCATCACAGGGAAAGCTGTATCAGGTACATTTCTGGGAGGCAGAGATCAGAACAGCACTTAACTTGGAAGAGATTAACTTGTGGCACATGTGCAAAGGAGTCTGGCCATCACAGCTCTACAAGAACTAGCTACCAGAGGCAGGAGAAATAATTTTGCCAGTGGTTTTCAGAGCTATTCAACATAAGATGAATTGTGTAACTGAAGCATTCTTGGTTCAAGAAAGGATTAGGTTACAGTGGCTGTAAACAGAGCCTTTCATCTCACTATTTTTTCCTCTCCAACAGCTATTTGTCTGTAGCACTCCCCCTCCCCCACCCTCAAACTCACCAGCCCTTTTTTTTTTAATGCATCTGAACAGATCCCCATCACCCTTGACTTACATTTGTTCTTCTACTCTTCAGCTGCATACACCTGCCAGGGGAAAGGCAGGCAAGAATTGACAACATTCTAAGAAAAAAGCATTTCCTAGTGTGCCTGGGATTACAGCAGTCCCCAGAAACTGCGACAAACAGTTTCTTAGCCCCTATTTATCCATCCATGGCTGAGCAGTGTGCAACACAAACAGAATCTGCGAATTCTGTTGCCTAATGCTCATTGACCAAGTATAGAAATCTCTTCTAGTTCAGACTGAACTGTTTCATGATTAAAGCCTAGAAAAACAATTAGGGAAAAGTAGCACTTGATCGTGCATCAGAAAGACTGCAGGATTTGGAATTAATCAGAAATCTAAATAGCTGCAAATTACTTTGGCATAAGCAGCCATGTTGAGAAAAGTTGGTCTATTCACAAACTGTTGGGCAGTTTTAAGGTAGGAAGGTGGGCAAAAGCAAGTTTCTCAAAAGATGGATGAGAAAGCATGCACAAAACTCAATGAGGAAGAAAATACCAGAAGTGGCAGAAATGATGCAAGGAAACAAAGCATAAATTAAATAAAGGAATGTTTAATCAAAGACAATTCTCATTTTATTTTTAATCTAAAGTTCTTCCCGTTGGGGAATTTAAAATTTTTATTGGAAAAGTAAAACCTACTCTTACAATAATGAGACCATTTCTTTCAAGCAGCTTTGAAGTACAACTGTTACCAGGACACTACGCCATTAACAATTTTAAAAGAAATTGTTTCATACAGATAGTTTTGAACTAAAAAAAGTTTTAAAATGACATTGTATAGGTTTTATATGTGCTCCACATACTGCAAGCAACTAACAATATGGTGAGATTCAATTCCTCAACTAGAAGACCAAATATTACATGTATACACAATACCTGCACAGTGACAGCACAAGACAGACTAGTTGAGCACTTAAATAATTTCAAAAATCCAAACCAACACTTTTAAAATCCACTTTATTTCCATTCCCCCCACCCACCCAATACAGAACTTAAGGCATTTCCACATACATACACACGCACAATTCTTGCAAAGTTTTGTGGTTTTCTTTTCTTTATCTTGGTCAGATACCATTTATTCTTATCACTTATCCCTAAACGTGTGTCAGCATTCATATATGACAGTTAAACCAGTGTTAAATCAGTACAATATTTACATAGCATAGCACATAAGCTTGAGACACTTACTTGGGGATAAAACCATATTTTTAAAATAGGAGAAAGACCACCATTATTACATGTCTGGAATTAGCTATTTACAGGTTCCTAATATGGCATAATTATGGTCTGTACACTGGTTCAATGAGGCAAACAGAAGCATGGACTACAGTTATTTTACGTGGGATTTTAAATGCAGTTTGGAAGCACATTATTATGCTACCCTGAATGCCACATGCCACCCCAAAATTCAAGGTGATCTTAAATCCTAAAATGGCAGGTCCTGCTGATAGAAAAAAACAAAACCAAAAAAACACCCAACCAACCAACAAAAAAAACCCAAACAAACTAAAAAAATCCAGACAGACAACATAATATTTACTTTATGGTGATTTTCTGACTGCTATTCAGACATCTGAACTTTGAAGGAAATTCGTCCCAGAAACTTGTCACGGTCATCTTCATTTTTTAAATTGGGTGAGCCCAGGATCTTACACTCAATTGTTATTTCTTCTTTGGTACTGTTGGAGTTAATTGCTAGCTGAACAGCCACTAGTGGCTGTAGATAATGAGCCTGGTAAACAGAGATGGGGAAAAACAGGTTTTAGATACTACAGCTCATTGCCAAACATAACAATTAAGATTACAATACCATTCCACCAACTAAAGTACTGGACCAAACAAAAGGGACCAAATTCTACAAAACTTATGCCAAATCAGTCAGTTACAATTTGTTTTGTATAAGAGTGAGATAATTTGGCTTAAGTTCTTCATGCTAATGATCAACTGACTAATTCTGTCTAAAAAGTAAGAGAAGATTTTGAAGGGGCAAATGGGAATTAGGTACCTGTTTCTACAGAATGAATAGAATAAGCTTTTCTGTCTTCCGTGTCTTTGAAAAATCTAAGCCTCTGCGTGAGCTCAAAAAGAATATCTGCTTCACTTGCATCTAAAGTCCATTTTTCTTAAAAAGATAGATACTTCCTAAAAAGTAGCTTCTTAAGAACTTGAATGTAGCAACAGTTTCCCCTTTGTACTTCAGCTTCTTTCTTTATGTGCATCCATTAGTCTTATTCATGTTTCAATGGTATGCTTAAAGGCCTATGGTGGAGCTAACATTTACAGACTTGGACTTTAGGAACTTATTAACTAGCAATCACTCTTTCCAAAGTATCAATAAGCTAGTTTTTGGTAGAATCCTCCCAGACGTGCTGACTTCACATTCTGGTCTTGGTTATTCTTTAGAGAAACTATAGTTTTTAAATCAATTCCTACTGTCAAAGTTAAAATACAGAAGAAATATTACACTAAAAATAATATTGCAACTAAAAATAATCCAAATCAAATTGCAAATCTGGAACTATTAACTAGAATATATACAACTTTCAGAGAACAGTTTAAGTTTGTTATAGAGATTCAGCTAGCAAAAAAATGATTTTAATAGCTTTAGGATCAGTTTAGTAAACCCATATTTTACACACATGCTGTTATCAGTGCTTATATAGATCCAGGTTAGTTATTTCAGAAGTTCCTAGTAGCCGAGTGCATCCATTTTTGGGTGAACAACTTAAGACACTTTCAAAAAGGTCCAGATTAAAAAAGATGGATAGTTAGGAGGTACAGAAATACATTTTTATCAGTCTGCAAAGCAATTAATCCCTTAAAAGGTGGTGGCCTGAGGAAGACTACCAACTCCATTACCACAACAAATTCTGTAGCTAGATCTAGCAAATAGTGGGAAAATCTTGTGTATGTGTGTTTCTCAAGATTAGAGCAAATTACTGCACAGTAAGCATCACTGTCTACACATGTAGATGCTCACTGCACAGTAATTTGCTCTAATAAATAGAGTAAAATGTGCTAGCTGTAAATACAAATAGCAAATTTACTCAGGAGTAATTACTGCACAGCATGGCACACATAGAAGACCAAAAGGGAGCATATTTGCTCCTGGTCCACCAGGCAGCAGGAGAGCTGCCTGCTGCCAGGGTGGGCTCCACCACAGAAACCCAGATGGGGACAATGTCCCCTGACCTCAACAGCAGGGAGCTCCCAGCCCTTGTTCTGCAATCAAGGAGTGGAGACTGGGAGAGATTGTTATCTCCCCACTATAGAAAGGGTGCAGACAAGTTGGAGAGAGTCCAGCAGAGGGCAATGAAAATGGTTTGGAGGCTGGGGCATATGACTTATGAGGAGAGGCAGAGAGAACTGGGTTTATTTAGTTTGCAGAAGAGAAGACAGACAGAGGATTTGATAGCAGTCCTTAATTACCTGAATGGTGGTTTCAAAAAGGATGGAACTAGACTGTTCTTAGTAGCGGCAGGTGACAGAAGAGAGCAACGGTCTCAAGTTGCAGCAGGGGAGGTTTAGGTTGGATATTAGAAAAAAAGCTCACTGGGAGGGTGAGGAAGCACTAGAACAGGCTACCTAGAGAGGCGGTGGAATCTCCATCCTTTTGAGGTTTTTAAGGCCCAGCTCAAAGCCCTGGCAGAAAACCCCGTGCCTTTTGAGGTCCCTTTCAACTCTAATTTTTTATGATTCTAAACACTCTCCCAGCCCCTGCTCTATGAGCACAGAGTAGGGGCTGGGAGCTCCCTGCACAGGAAATGTTCCCCGTCCAGCCTGGAGCTTGCTGGGACCTGCCACCCATGACCAGGACAGTTCCAGGTAGCCCTGGGTTGTACAGGGAGGTCTGCACATGCAGCCTGGAGGTGGCTGGGGACTGTCCCATTTTGGGCAATCACTAACCAGCTCCAGGCTGCACATGCAGACTTACTTGGGCAGCCCAGGGACTGTCCCTGTCAGGAGCAGGTCCCAGCCCCATGCCCCAATCAGGCAATCAAGGCACACAGCTTGGAAAGAGCTGCAGGGGAGCTGCCCCACCAGCAGATCAGAGCAGTAAATCTAATACATATGACAACAAGTAAACTAGTATCACACAGAAAGTCGTAGTTAAATGGGAAAAAAATATGACCAGTACAACTTAAGGTGGGCAAGAAACCAATGAAAGGTACAAAAAAAAAAAAAAAAGGT
>NW_017728995.1:43285930-43299400 GCF_001723915.1 Gavialis gangeticus
TGTGCTAATTGGGCAGAGGCAGGATACTAGTGGTGTTTTCATTCAGCTGCTACAAAAAAGAACACGTTAGATTAACTTGATGGTACAAAGCTGGGAAATTTAAATCAACAGATATGAGGATCGATGCATCTTACAGAAAAGAACTGACTGACCTTAAAGACTGGAATAGGAACATGATGAAATTCAGTAGTATGAAATGCAAAGCCATATATTTAGAACCACCATTGATTGAGTGGGAGCTCAAAAGTTGGAAATAATAAAGGAGAAGGACCTGGTGTACTAGTTGATTACATAATGACAACAACTACCACATTGACAAATCTGCTATTTTCATAGCTGCAATCTTTGGATGCATTTGTCAAAGCATTTCAAGCAGAAACGGAGAAATACTAATAATGCCACCAGAAGTAGTATTGAATCATCACAGAATCATAGAATAGGGTCAGAAGGGACCTTGTAGATCTTCAAGTCCAACTCCCTGCCTGGGGGAAGGGCCTTAGATGAAATACCACATCCACTTCTGCTTCTTCACTGTTCAAGGTACTCAGGCAGAAGTAAGGGCACAGAAGAGCTAGTAGGGTGATCAGGTGAATGGACATCATAGGAGAACTTGGCTTATTATGGCTAGCAAAACATTGTACTCCATAAGTACAGCAAGATAAGCAACAGCTTCTTAAAAGTACAAGCCAACCAAAAATAATTTTAGGTTGGTAATTAGGTTTCTAACCACAGGGGATTCTGGAACAGCCCACCAACATCAGTACAAAAAACATCCTAACTAGTTTTAAACTGGAGGTTGGTGAGTTTATGAAAGGAATTGTGACAGGTTTCTAAAGGGAAAACCCTATGGCCCTACAGCTTTCAACTAAAATGTTGTAATCATTCAAAAACGTGGGTTCCTTTTAAAGAAGCCTGTTCACCGAGTCTACACAGCAGTGTTTTCAAAACTATAACTATATGTTTGTCTGCATACATTTAGTATGAAACAGCATATCAGCAAATTATACAAAAATATCTACACAGCTCTCACAATACTTCAAGGGACAGAATAAATAGAGAATGTGTGTGCTGAACCAATCTAAGCTAAAACAATGTACCAGCTGAGATGTAAACCAAAGACTTAAGTTTAACACAGTTACTAACTACATTTAACTATACTGTATGTGGGCACAATGGCAATAACTAGTTACTAATTATTAAAAACAGTAAACTGGCCTATGTGGAATATCTGCTTTTATGTCCAAAGGATGCCTAGTGAAACAGCGAGTACACTGTACATTGAGTACATTGAAATTACATTAGAAAAAAACATGGCTTGTTATCTTAAGGTAATAAAGCTCAATTTATTCACCTGTGCCTGGGAAAATTGAACCCAAGGTCTTACCACGTTACATAAAATATATCTGCATATGGAATACTATACATGTATACTTCACTGTAAATTCCAAACCTGAACACTATAAAACGAACCATTCTAAAAATGTAGTAACAATACACAAAATAGAAGGATCAGTTAAAATACTTACATGCAGCTTTTTTCCATAGTATGGGAAATACATTAAGTCAATTGTACCCCCAGCAGGAAAATAAGTTATCTGAACTTTGCCTTCTTCCTATGGTTGAAGAGAACATTAGAATCAACAGATATGTTTTCTTAATATATTTTTTTAGATTTTTGTTTTAATTAACTAATGATTAGGTGCAAACCCGCAAAACCAATATTGGATTACTGTAGTACTACAATAGCTGGTAAAAGGCAGGCAGGAGAGACTGGGGCCACTGCTGGCAGGGGTTGTCAATGCCTCACTTCAGGAGGACAGCATGCCAATATTCTTAAGTCTGTGACTGTCCAGTCCTTATTCAAGAGGCTGTCCACTGGTGCTGACACCCCAGCCAGCTTTCTTTTTGTCTTATCTGACCAAGGCTCTGCAGTCTCGGTCCTCATCTGGTGCCTGGCTGTAATTGGGGATTCCATTAGAATGAACTAATTGAAGCTGAATCCAGACAAGACAGTGAGGCTGGTGGTGAACACACCTCATAACTGTGGGGGAGCAGAAAGGACAGGGGGAGACTGGGACCATCTTTGACAGAACTTGCCTCCCCTTGTCTCTCAGGTTTGCAGCCTTGGTGTGCTCCTGGATCCTTCACTGCACCTGGATCTTCAAGCAGCAGCAGTGGCTAGGAGCACCTTTAACCAAGTCTATCTGGCAAGAAGCCTACAACCCTTTCTTTCAGATTCTCATCTGGCCACCATTATCCATGTTTTTGTACCCTCAAGGGTAGACTACTGCAATGTGTTCTACATGTGGACCACCTGGTAGTTGCAACTGGTGCAGAATGCAGGTGTCCCATCTTCTCATGGGGATAGGTTGACAGCTGCATATAAAACTCAGTGCTCCAGAGTCTGCAGTAACTTCGAACAGCATTCTGGGTGCAATTCAAGGTGCTGGTTTTGACTTATGAGGCCCTATGTACATATTTAAAGGACCGCCTTTTCCCTTGGGCTCCATCTCGACCCCTACAGTCAGCTGAGAGCAACTTCCTGCAAGTACTATCAGCACACCAATTTCCCATGCATTTTTGACAAGGGAATCATCCTTAGCAGTTTGAGGCAGACCCAGAATTTCTAAAAGGGGTAGTAGTATGCTACACCACTCCTCAGACCATGAGATGGATAAGAGTGAGAAGTAGCTAAGCCCCTGGGCTAGCAGAGGACAGAGGAGCCAGACACGGATCAGGCACTTGAAGGGGGGAGGGGAGGAAGGGAATCCCTGTTGCCACCGTCACTGTTCCTTGGTGACCCAGATATGGGGGAAGCCCCAGCCCCAAAGCCACTTCTGGCCCACTCTAGCCACAGACTTCAATAAGCCAGGCTCAGCCAGCACCAGCAACAGCAGTGGCACAGCCAGCCCCGGCTCCAGGCCTGGCTAACTTCCCACAGCCTTCTCTTCCCCCTGGTGTTTCCCACTGCCCAGGAGCAGGTATAAGGAGGAACCCAAGTGTTGCTGCTGCTGCACCTGGATAAACTCAGCTCCCCAGACAGCTGCCTGCAGCTGGAGCGTGGCAGAGGGGGCGCTCTCAGGCTCCCCACTTGCTTGCGTCAACAGTGGTGGCAGGGGGCGCGTTTCTCCTTCTAGCAATTGCTCCTGGCTATCAGGAAAACAGCAGGGGAGTGGAAAGAAGAAAGATAGGAAGCTCCTGTAGTAACCTGTATAGCTGCAACAGCTCTGGGGCTCCTTTCGCAACTGACAACAGAAGGGGAGAGTGTCTGCATCTGTGCATGCCCCCCCACCTCTATTGATAGTCACTCTTCAGCTTTGGCACATCTTCTGGAAGTACTGCACAACCTTTTATCTGGACAGACATTTAGGAAGGAAAGCTAAGTTGGGGTACTGGTTATGTGTCTTTGCTATACATCTTATTTTAGTATTGAGTCTGCTTTTATGAATAAATTTTTTCCTCTTACTGTAATCTGCCCCGAGCCTTTGTTGGGAAGGACAGTATATAAATCTAACATGTAAATGACTTCAAAAATAAAATGCTCTCTCTGCCAACTACAAGTCTCATATACAGGTGTGCAATCTTCTGTATATCTAAGGAAGAGTAATGTTTACAAAACTAGAAAAAAGTCAAAACAATTAGAAGTTTTATCCATAAAACTTTAAAAGATTTAAGGAAGAACTTTTTCTCTGTAAGGGTCAACAGAATCTAGAACACACTCCCAGCAGAGGTGGTACAGTCACCATCCTTGGAGGTGTTCAAGAGGAGGCTGGACAAGCACCTTGTTGAGCTTGTCTGAGCCCAATAACTTTCTGTCCGTGGCAGGGGACTGGACTTGATGATCTTATAGGTCCCTTTCATTCCCCCCAGTAAGACAGCAAGACAGTGGATACCTATAAAATAGGTTGTTAGCTGTCCCTGACAGTAGGATGGAAAATACAATACATCATTAAGTCAAAAGAGGTGGTGGTCTCTCTAGAAAAGCAGATGACCCCACAGACTTCCCTTCAAATGGCTTTTCCACATACATTAACAGCAGCAGTTTTTCTAAAGCACACTAAAGAAAAGGGAACTACAGAATAAGACTTTTAAAAAGTAGACCTAAAAGAAGCTTAGGAAACTGGTAGGTAGGCGGACATTTTTGGAAAGAAATCTAATGGATAAAAGGAGTGCAACGTAGTTAGCAGTTGCTGTCATCATAAATATACAACAGCTAAATAAATCAAGGACTTGTCCTGTATGAAGTAACACACATCTGAAAGCATGCAGTGAACTTAAATAGATTTGATTTTATAAAGTTCTCATACTTGAAGAAAAATGTTATTCTGAAAATTAATTCTGAAACTCCACACTGCAAATTTATCTTACCCATCATTTATATAACTAAGACGCAGCATGCAGAAAAAAAATAAAATATTGGTTATGAAATGGGAAAACAAAATTCAACTCGCACTACAGTAAAATACAAAAACTGAAATGTTAATGGGAAGTTCCATGTATGCTTTTGTTCTCTGCTTTAAATCTGAAAAATCGAAAAGATCTATCAAGTCTTAATGCCATGAAACACACAAACAGGGACCTTTTTGAACAAGCAGTCTCTTTATGAAAAATTCATTAAATATACTAAAATGGTAACCTACACATACAAACACATCCAATAAAAGAAAAAAGGGAGGACTTAAGAGTTTTAAAGAAAAAAATCCATAATTTTTATTTTTAGCATTTATGCTTTTCACTCCTTTCTAAAAAGGGGAAAAAAAGTAACCAGATACTTATCTTGTATTCCAAACTCACCTTAGAAAAGCACTGTATATATGGTTCTCCTTCAGGCTTTAATCCGATTACCTGAAACACAGAAAGGAAAAAAAAAATTTGTTTATGGAAACCTACCCTGTTTCAGTTATGTAAGCTGAATGTATTTGCAGTGTGATAAATAGCATTATTGTGTAATGTGTGTATATCTGAACATCTTTATTAACTGTGCAAAATACACAAAGCAGTCACCAAATTCCAACTCTGCAGCCCCTGTAAAATTCACAACCACATCAAAATTGCATTCCCCCCCCCCCAACTAAAATAGTGCCAAAAGATTCTCAGAGGTTGAATCAGACCCTCTGTTTCACTTATGCTGTGCCATTTAGTGTAGATGGGCAGGCAAAAGTGCAACTGTTTAAAACAGGGGTGGGCAATTGCTTTGGGCAGAGGGCCGCTTACTGAGTTTTGGCAAGCCATGGAGGGCTGCATGATAGGCAGCCAGGGGCAGATAAATATTAATTTTCTAATTTTTTTAGGTTCCCCACGGGCCGGACAGAATGGCCTGACAGGCTGCATCTGGTCCCCGGGACGCATTTTACCCACCCCTGGTTTAGAACTTAGTAAAGAATTCTGATGAAGCACAATTAGAAATGGAATTCCCCGTCTACTCTTTACATTGTATTGGTCCTGCAGAAGAAAAAACAGCAACAGCAAAAAACCCCGAATCCCTATTTTCTTGTTAAAGAAAATAATTGAATGCACACAAATTTGTTGAACGAGAGCCCCATTTTAAACAAGATTAGAAGCAATATCCAAAATACCCAATTATTCCTCAAGATAGGTCTAACAGCCAGTTACCAGGAACTCTTTACTTCAAATTATGCATGTAATGTTATAGGTTAATCCATATGGTACGTAAAAAACAGCCAACTGTGACATATGCATTCAATTATTGGCAAGTAAAATACCCATTTACCTACCTACTTGGTGTTAAACACAATTTAAGAGTTTAAATATATACCATTACATATCCCCGACTCAAATGCATTTTAGTATTGTACACAAATTGTATTTTACTTTGAGCTTTTGTAAAGCCTGCTAGAAAGAACAGTGGGCATAGAGCGCCATCCTGGGATTTCAGGAATTCTGACTACAGGAAACAAAGAATTAGGGATTTAAGAACTTCATAAGCATCTGTCTATCCTCCGATTCAGTTATTTTAGTAAATGACATACTTCATAATGCAGAAATATTGCACTAAAACAGACAGGAAAGGGAATCTGGCCATTCTCTGTAGTAGGTTTTTGTTTTGTTTTGTTTTTTTTAAGTACATAGGGAAAGTAAAATTTAAAACTTGAGACAACCAGTCTATGCACTTACTCTATTCATTTTCACAAGTACACATGGAGTTCCTTTAGCATAGCCAAAATTCTCATCTTCAAGTCCAGAGCATGGTCCAAGCTGAGTACGATTAAATCGACATGCCTTTTTACCAAGATCCTCCTTCTGCTCAAACAGTTGTCCTGAAGTACATACTACGTTTCTGGATTGCTTCGAATCATTATATGCTATTTAAAAAAAAAATAAAATAAAAAAATTATATATTCTACAGAAACAAAATGCCAAACAACAAGCTACTTCAAGGTCTTAAGACTTTATTAGCTTCAATGTACAAAACACTACATAGTTTCATAGTTGTTAGGGGCTGGAAGGGACCTTACAGATCATTGGGTCCAGCCCCCATGCATATGGGCAGGAAAGACTGCTGGGATCAGATGACCCCAGCAAGATGGGTGCCAAGATGCTTTCTGAAGATCACCAGGGTAGATGACTGTACCACCTCCAAGGGGAACCTGTTCCAAACCCTCAGCACTCAACTTTTAAAGAATTTTTTCCTTATGTCTAGCCTGAAGCAATCCTCAAATCAGCTTGTGCCCATTATTTCTTGTCCTCCCCTGGGAGGCCTTAGTGAACAGATGCTTCCCCAGGCCCTGATGCCCTTGATACACTTATAGGCTGCCACCAAGTCCCTTCTGAGTCTTTTCTTCTCCAGGCTGAACAGTCCCAAGTCTTGCAGCCTCTCCCCGTAGGACCTAGACTCTAGGCCTCTCATCATGCGTATGGCCCTCTCACGCTTCTCCATGTCCTTCCTGAAGTGCAGCATCCAGAACGGGACACAGAACTCCAGCTACGATCTCACCAAGGCCAAGTAGAGTGGGGATGACACCCTTAGCCTTGCTTGAGATGCCTTGGTAGATGCATGCCAGTGTTTGATTAGCTCTGCCAGCTACGGCATCACACTGGCGGCTCATGTTCATTTTGTTGTCCATCACAAAACCCAGGTCTCATTCAGATGTGGTGCTAGCAAGTATAGCACTGCTGAGCTTGCAAGTGTGTTGTGGATTCTCTCCCTCCAGATGGAGCACTTAACAGTTCTCTGTATTAGACGACATCTGGTTGAGGTCCACCCACCTTATGAGCCAGCATATTTATTGCTGACTTAAAAGGCAAATTAAATTTGGTTTTGCTAGTTCAATTGCAAATCTGAACTACAGTGGATTTCAAGAATAGAGTATTGCATTTGTTTCCAAAATACACTGCAACCTTTTTACAAGTTTTCTACCCTCTCTTTATACACAAGATAGAAAAAGGGCTGCATGTAAAGCAATGAAATTGAATAAGCATGCAACGGGGCTTCTCTGCCCCAAATTTCTAACAGTATAAGCAAAACAAGAGACTTTAAAATAAAAGGATACAGGTAACTTAACACTGAAGTGGAGGGTGCCTCTGGGGAGTGGGGGATTAAAAAAAAAAATAATAATAATAGTAATCAAAGGCTAGCACAACCACCGCCCTAATTTCTAACCAAGGAAACACGAAAAAAAAAAAGTACTTTAAATTTCATTTATTCTCATTGCTTTACCCATTTTTGCAAGATAATGTTAAGATGAACAATTTTACATAAAGCACAGCCTAAAAAAAACCAATATAAATTTGTAAAGTTTTCAGCTTGAAAATAAGAAAATAATTTCTCATATATGCACAGTAGCAAAACCTATCTTGAAGTATATTGTTATTAACAGGCAACATCAGCAATTTACATGTATTAAGTTGGACTTCAAATTACTTCCCAAGCCCCTTCATTTCAAATCACAATATCAGTACTGTTAGAAGTGCACTGGAAGCAGAAAAACCTAAGAGAAAGAAAAGTACATAAACCAGATGGTCACAAAAAGCTTAAATCGACAAGTGAGCAATGTGCCATCTTCACCACCACTCAGAAAACAGGTGTACCCTGAGCAGATGTACCATAACATGGGGACAAAACTACCAGTCTTGCAACTACTGTCTTGTAGAAGCAGATAAATCACAAGACAAAAAACTCTTCCTAGGACTTGACACTACTGACAGCAGAAAAATGCAGTTCTCATATGCTTTAGAAGACTAGCACAACTACTGGCAAAAAGGAGATACTGCAGAAAACAGAAATATACCAATAGCCTCTAATCTGCTAAACTGTTGAAAATATGAAATAATCTAGGAGCAATATCTAAAATAGGTGACCATGGAACCAGATTTTGAGAGATGCATGCATTTCTGCATACAAATCACAGAAATTTACAAAGTTTCCTGCAGGTTGGATACATGCTATAGCTTTGTTCACATCTGACAACATTAAAACATGCAGTCTCAACCAATGCTTACTTCTTGCCATTAAAATGTGATTGAAGAGTTACATTTGTGCAATGACACTGGGACCTGGTAGCTCAAAATAAAAGACTGCAAGATTCAAGCATAGGTCAAGACCTCCATGTTACATAATCTGTCTCAGAGTAACTGACAAAAGATAAACTTGAGAGGAGGCCTAAATGGTAACCAAACTGTAAAATAAAATAAACTGCTGCTGCAGTTGATAAAAGTTAAAGAAGCATAGAGACCAACCTGTCAAAGGTTACCTGATGGCAAGGGAACACCATTATGATAGTTTCATTCTAACACAAGAGGTATAAAAAAAAAGTCTTTAAGACCAGCAAGTCTCTCTCCTGGACCTATCATGGTACTAGGAGAAAGAGCCTTTTAGGACTCTTGGGTCCTTAGCCCAACCCTGACACACATAAGTCCCTCAAATTATTCCTCACTGGTAGGACACAGTATGTACAATTCTTAGCACCACGAGCTCCCTAGATAAGCAATTATTAACCAAGGTGCCATGAGATTCTTGTAAAGGTGCAATAAAATATTAGCACTGTTAGGTGTACAAATACCTACACAATTCACTAGATAGCCTAATAGATTTTAAATAGAAATTCATAGTGTTAAAAACATTCTAACTTGTTGGGGTCCAAGGTCTCTACAGCAAAAAAGAACTGATCTATTTTTTGATTATGGAAAATTAAGGCATAAGCCAGCAACTACTATTTTCCTAGGTGTGCCTTGAGTTTAAGCTTGAGAAAACATTGCCTCTGATAAACCAGCTGACTACCATCAAGGTTCCCTCTAAGCCACGCATGTGCGTAGCTGCGCACAACTTGAAGTGTGGCCACTCACAGCCTTTTCAAGGCCACACACCAGGAGAGGTTGGGGCAGCCTGGCGCGGGCTCCACTGGTTCCAGGGAAGCGCTCCACTCCCCCGCATCAGGGCCTTGCCCCGGCCTCCAGGCCCCAGCAATAAGTGTTCCACACCGGAACGAGGTGGCACACTCACAGACCGCTACTCCTTAGAGGGAACACTTACTACCATGAGAGAGAATGAGTCCAAGTTCTCAGTAACAAGCACTCAGCATAAGGTATCCCAAGATACCATTCAACTCCTTTGGATCTCTTTCCTATAGCTACAAGCACTTTGTACATTTTTATAAATATGCTGCCACAACAAGAGTACAGTACACAAAGCCTACAGTTTTTGCCTCTGCCATCAGAGAAAAAGAAACCCGTAGTGCAAAGTGATCATTGTTACCGTCTCACAGAACTTAGAGTACTAAGGGTGACAAACCATACCATCATTTATCTCAGTGCGCCTTTGTTACAAAGAAGGCTAACAGCATACTGGACTGCATTGGTAGGTGTGCTGCCAGCAGGTCAAGGGAAGTGATTATTCTGCTCTACTAGTTAGAATATTTAGTTTAGAGAAGACAGAGGGGATTTAATAGCAGCCTTTAACTACCCTGAAGGGAGGTTCCAAAGAGGATGAAACTAGACTGTTCTCAGCAGTGACAGATTACAAAACAAGGAGCAATAGTCTCAAGTTGCAGCAAAGGAAGTTTAGGCTTGATATTAGGAAGATTTTTCTCACTAGGAGGGTAGTGAAAACACCAGAGAGGTTGTGGAATCTCCATCCTTAGAAGTTTTTAAGACCTGGCTAGACAAAGTCTTGACTGGGATGATCTAGTTAGTGATGGTCCCGAGTTGAGCAGGGGGTTAGGTTAGGCTAGAGGTCCCTTTCAACCCTAATTTTATATGATTCTATATTATATTTATATGTAAGCAACTGCTACCATAGAGACCACAAAAGTAGGAAGGGACCTCTGGAGGTCACGTAGTCTAAATTCCTGCCTGAGGCAGAATCAATCCCAACCAAATCAAATCTTTGCCCAACATATTGCTAAAACTACACGGGTAACCCTGTCACACAACCATAAAGCACACCATCCGAACTTGCCACAGGTAAAGCAGGAGGACAATAGTGGACAATGTCATCCTACTATAGGGCTTGTTAAAATATGGTCAAGCGATCTAAAGACTGCCATGTCCAGTGCTACAGAGGAAGGAAAAAACCCTCAGTCAATGCCAATCTAACCAAGGGGTAAAATTCCATCCTGGCATCAAATGTGTCCAGTATGACCTGAGCAGAAGGGTAAGACAACCTAACTAGGAATCTCCAGGTTTTAGCCCTAGCAGGACACCCCAGTCAAAATCCAGCAAAGCTCTGAATCAGGGGAAATACTCATAGTAGAAAGTAGGCATAGTTCATCTCAGATCATCTCTGACCAATGCTTAATCCAATCTCTTCTTGAACACCAGAAGTTGCAGAAACTCCATCCTTGGAGAACGCAGTCTATTCAGCTGCCTCAGCGAAGCTTTTCCTGATAACCAATCTAAACTTACTTTGCTGCAACTTCGAGCCACTGGTCCACATCCTCTCCAGCTTTCTACAGCTAAAGAGAAAAGGTGTTCTCCCTCATTTTTCTGGCACCCTTCAGAAATTTGAAGACTGCCATCATATTCCCTCTTAAGTGTCTTTTCCATAAGTTTAACATGATTATTTAATTCAGCCTCTCTCCATGTATAGCTTGCCTTCCAATCCCTTTTATTATTTTTGTCCTCTTCTGGACCCTAACTTCTCCACATTTTTTTTTTTAAATATGTGTAGCCCAAAACTGCAAATTATTCTAGATGAGGACTACCCACTACCATGTAGAGAGGCACTATCACCCTCATGTCTTGCGCTGAATATTCCTACTGATGTAGCCCCAAAATTTCATTTACCCTTTCTGTGGCTGCATTACACTGCAAACTTAAATTGAGTCTGTGATCCACTAAGACACCTAGATCCTTTTCCATAGAGCTGTCACTCAGCCAGATGTCACTTGTTGTGTATTTGTTACAATTACCACAAGAATGTTACATGATTGCAAATTAGACAAAGTGATCCATAAGACGCATGGTTTTTATGAAGTTTTGAGAATTTCTGCTCCTGCGACAAATTGTTTTCTACTCTCTTTTTGTGAAATATGCTTCAAGCTTTGGTGCTGCTCAGAAGTTTCATCACGACTAAATTTATTCCAAAAAACACAGGACTAAAATATACAAAAGTAAGTTATAATTAATATTTTTTCCTCTGGTCTTAAAATGTAGTGGATGGAAAGAGCTCTGTGAAACACCAAGAGTGAAAAATTAAAACTACAACAAGCATCATGCTGTAGGACAGGTGCTACATCTGTACCAGAAAAAATACCTTCCTCCCAGCAGAAAAAGCTAGCATACAGACAGATGTTCAAAGGACTTCCTATGAAAGTATACTGGCTTTGCTGCCCCCCCCCCCCAAAAAAAAACCCAACCAACAAAACAAAACAAAACAACAATCACATCCAGCCAGGACAGCTTGAACAGCAATATGTTTATCTTCTGAATATCTGCAGTACTCAGTCTTCCACTCCTTCCCCCCTCCCCATTCACAGCTACAGTTCTGAGCATGTTCATAAAGCTTCACTATGGCCACACATGACTTTGCATGCAGTTACACATCTGTATAAAAGTCCCCAGGAGTGTGATCTCCAAAAGATATGACTAGTAAGACCAGGGGAATGGCCCCTCTCACTTTTAGTTCAGTAACTTAGAAGTAAGGCTATTCCATTAAAAAGTGGAAAACCCACATTCTGAGGTCTCCCACAATGATAGGGTCCTTGAAGTTTCATCTTCTGCTTCCCTGCAATGTGCTTAACCATTAGGCCCTGGGTTACACATTGCCCAAAGCACCTTCCAGCTGTCCCTTCGAAGCTGGTCCACTGGGCAGGATGAAAACAAACCAGAGGGAACATGTCTGAGTGAGACATGCACTGTCCTGCAAAGAAGTGGCCCAGATTCTCACTCCTGTTCCTGTCAAATGGCTTTTCTGCACTTTACTTTCAATAATCATGGGATAAAATGAATCAACAGCAGTGGGTTGGGTGCTAAACTTTTGGGGCAGGAGACTGAGAAAGAACCCAACTTTAGAGCATGGACTTGAAATATGGGCACATACACATCTGGCCAAGTTAGAAGACTTTGAAAATTAGTCTGCATGTGCTCTACTGAGATTTCTCAGATTAAGTAATGAAAGGCCCCACCGATTTTGTCTGCATTAAGCATCATAGTACAGGGCAGAACAGAACTTTCCTAGCACTTGCACCTGTGGGTTATGACAAATCCCAACCTGGGAAAATAAAAATGAAAACAAGAAGCTTGTCTTTATTATGGTGTCAGAAGGCCCTGGTGAACCACAAAGCATGAAAGCAGCAGCTACCCAAGTCAGCTGCAGAGAGGACAAAAAAGGGAGAAGGAAGAGAAGCAGCTGAGACAGTGGGACCTGAGGCAAGGAAGATGCAAGTGACTGGGAGTTAGAGTATGGAAGGCACTGGGACAGAGACCAGTAAGGGAAATGGGAAGAGAGGGTAGTGAAACAGTACTGCTCCATGGCAGAGACAAAGATCAAATAAGGCAGGCAAGGACCAGGTAGGCTAGGAATGGGGAGAAGCAGCATGGTGCTCTCCAGTGAGAAGCCAGAATCCTTGCATTGATTGCCCAGAAATTGAGACAAAATGAAAGGGCAAAAGTGGCTGTCAGTGAGGGAAAGGGGGGCAGAGGAAGGAGAACTAGCTTGTGGGGAGAAGGTAGGGCAGCATAACTGCTTCAGAGAGGTGGGTGCTTTCAAAAGCAGAAACCTACTTCATCAGATGCTACAACTAGGTAGGGACTACTTAAATCGTGGTTCCATTATTTCTGTGGAAAGCACAAAAAGTAGAGATCTCTGCAATCACCATGAAAAATGGCGTTGGCCACAATTTCCCATGGATTCAACCCAAAAAAATGCTTACCAGAATACAAAGATTTAGATTTAATATTTAGATTTATAATATTATAGTAATTTTATGATATTTCCATGAAATATGCTATTATATGGTTTTTGCCCCTCAGCCAATCAATGGTGAGAGATAAGGCTACTGAGGCTCCTCCACC
>NW_017728995.1:43304400-43309735 GCF_001723915.1 Gavialis gangeticus
GGGATGAAGAGTAAAGGGTGGAAAAAAGATAAGACTGGGATAAGGGAAGGTTAGCAAGGACCTGCTCATTTACATGCAAAAATGATCTACTCTGAGAACAAATTAAGTAGTATATTGAAAAGACTTAAGAGGAACTCCAGCTTCATTTGTGGCAGAAGCAGAAGAGGGGAGTTTGGTCTTAGGCACTTCAAACTGGGCACACAGAATTAGCAGCTATTTGTAACATCTATGTCTGTACAGCTACCCCCCCCATCTGCAACCAAAGTACCAAGGTTTCATTTGACAGGTATGTTGTAAAAATAAAAAAAAATTATACAGTATTTGTAAACTGATACTGTGACAAATAAACACAGACTATCTTCAAGGAGGGAAAAAAAACACCTCAACACCTCACTTCAGAACATGGAACAAGAGCATCAAAGTAGTGTTCATTAAGTGAGTGCTGCCCCCCTCCTGTGCACTGAAGAAAACAGTCATCCTGTGACAAAAGCATTATTAAGTCACATAATTTAATAAAGTGTCATAATGGACACAAAGCGTCTTATCTTTGCTGTCAAAGTGAGTGCTTGACTTAGCAGCCATTACTTTCTTTCAACTTAAGCTCTACTCACATGCCCATATTACCTAAAAAACAGAAACCAATGCAGTGAATAAATTTAAAGTAACTGCGCCCTTTCTTTATCCACCTCACCTGATGTTATCTTCCCTCACCATGTTCCAACTTTGATTGTGATTTTTTTGTCAAGATTTATATGCCTATATCATGTACCACTGTGACACTGAAATAATGTGCACTATTTTTTATGCAGTGTTTGTGCACATCTATTTTTTTAAACCAGCTTAAACTCACTTTTGAATTCTTGTTGCTATATGAGGCAATTTCTCCCTTGCTTGTGCAGCCATAGAGTTCTCTTATATTGAAACAGAAAAAGGTGATATAAAATTCAGATATCTTGAAGCCTTATTTTCAAAATCACAAGTGACATGTGATCAGTGCTCAAAGTGGGCCACCAGAATTCAAAACATTTGGATTCTGTTACTAGCTTGCTACTGGGATACTTGGACAAGTCACCCCTCTCTGTTACTTAGGTTTCTTATCTGTAGAAGGGAATAATGATACTTACTTCCTTTGTAAAGCACTTGGACTCTATGAATAAATACCACCAAAATCTAGTAGAAGCACCTAGTAACATTCCAAGAACTAACTTCAAAACAAAACTTATCTAACCTTGTAGCAGACCAAAGGAAAATACGTTTTACAGTAAGTATGCCCTAAAGAAGAATATTTTGAGCAGCTTTACTGTAGTTACAAATTTTTTAATTAAAACACTAAATAACAACAAAACATTTGCACTTACATGCAAGAAAATTTCTAAGTGAAGCAGTGTACGTCTCATACGACCGAGAGTCAGACTTGTTAAAAGCAAATTCCAATGCAGTGACTGGCTTTGGTGAAATCATAAGTCCTTGAGAGAGAAAAAAATAGTGTAAGTAAGGAACTGAACAACTTTTCCCCTGACCTTCACTTTTTAGAAAAGTATTTCTCAAATTATGAATAGGATATATACTGGGATAATCCCAATAGCATTTAAAATTCAATTTGCTATATCTAATTTGTACAAAATATCAAAAATCCGAAGAACCTTAAAAATTAAAATATTCAGTTAAAACGCACCATCAAAACCCAAATGACTGAACAGCAAAATTAGCAACTTAATTACTTGAAGCTTCCATTCAATAAGTTTATTGATTCCAGTTTGACATTGCACTTCCCATTTCAAACAGAATTTTACCATGTATTCTTAGTGTAAATCACATTCAGTTTTACACAACAAAAACAAGTTCAACAAAACAGCCCACAATACACCATTCATGCCTTCAGTTTCTTTGCAGCTATGTGGCAACAAATCTGGCTATTCTTACATACTCTTAATTCCATTATACATTTGTTTCAAAGTAATGAGACAATTTTATTTTCCAGTTACTTCCTTTCTATGTTTGTAATATGCCAGTTTTAAAAGAAGTGGTTCAAAGCTGCAAACATTTAAAGCATGCTGTAATGGAAAAAGCTCTTTTTTTTTTTTTTTTTTTTAACATACAAATTTTCATCTCAACAACAAATTTTCGGGTCTCTCTATCATGCATGGAGGTGCCTTAAAAGGTTCTCCAGCCCAGCCTGAAAAAGCTAAGTGTTCCTTTCTGCCCTCTCACCACACACCGGAAGTGCAGATGGAAGGGCTATTTCTTGAGTAGAACTAAAACATTTGATTTGTTGAGAAGAGTGTACTTTTTATTCACACTGTTTAAAGTAATTGTTTTGAGAAGGAATAAAAAAAATTGTTAAAAGTTTATTATCCACTCACTCCATCTTTAGTTAAAGCTGAGAAAGGCCACACATCTGAAACACCCAAAAAGTTATTGGTAAAATGAAGAAAGACTACACTAGACATTCCTGGTATTTGGGGGGTAGAGGGAACTCCTCCCAGTGTTTTGTAGGCCTCTTTATACAATCTAAAAAGCAAAGAGGAACAGAAAAAAAAATCCCCCCTCATCTGTAAATATAAAATATATATGTATACTACAAAATTATTAAATAATTAAAAAGATTTTTCAGAAATCACATAGAAAGTGCAACTAGAGAGGGCAACCCATCAAAGAACCACTTAATTGCCTGGAGGAGCCTTAGGAAGGCACAGAAATTGGTGTAGTGTAATTTATTAAAAATAGGGAAAGTACTTGGACAAGTTTTCTGACAAAAAAACTCCTTTGGATTTCACACTGTCCTTTTTTAAATGCACTTTGACGCAGTAATTTTTCTTAAGGCATTCACAAAAGCACACCTTGTGACCCCAGCACTCTTTCCTGCCTAGGCAGGGAGTCAGACACAATGATCTGTTGAGGTCCCTTCCAACCCTAGCGTCTATGAAACCCCCAAGCCCAGTAGCCAATTTCTTTCCTATCTGAATGCCAGCAGGACTAAATATACATCTAAAGTCAGAATGGGGTTTGTTGTTTGATAAACTGCCTTCTGCTTCACTGTTACCCTTTAACCTCCACAATGAATCAGGATGCCAAGAGATGTTATAAAAGTTAGTAAGACCCAAAAAGGACAGTCACATGTCAGAAGGAGTGCTAGACAGAGAAGCTGCATCCCAAGGACTTGCATAAAAACTCCTGAGTGCACCCTGACTGCCATAAAGTGTAGACCACAAAGGTGGCTGTCAAGTTCTCCAACCCACAACTACCACTTATCCATCTACATTTATCCTGTAGTGGCTAATCCTCACAGGTCAGGCATCTTCATGTCTATATCTAGTTATACCTATATACTAGACATAAATACAAAGATGCCCAAGCTGCAAAGAATAGTCATATAAAATTATGTTTATATTTGTCTAATTTTATTTTATTTACTCATTCATTGGGGGCCTTTAAGAGAAGGCTAGATAGGCATCTGGCTGGGGTCATCTGACCCCAGCAATCTTTCCTGCCTAGGCAGGGGGTTGCACTCGATTTGTTGAGGTCCCGTCCGACCATAGCATTTATGAATCTATGAAAAAAATTATATAAATGTCAGGACCCATGACAAAATTACATGTGGCTTAGAGTGCTTGGGTGAGAACCAAACATAAGCTAGGAGGGAGGGGCTGACTTAAAACAAGAATTTGTCAAGACCTGACATTTAGGAGAGCTGCGGGGAAGGGAAAGGGCAGGCAAAGGCAAGCTAATGTAAATGTCTTAATGCAATGTAGTAAGGTTTAGGCTGAAAGGCAGTTTAGGTATAGCCTCAGAGAACAGGACAGCAAACTTCCTTCCAGACGTAACTAGCCAAAAAATGTGTGAGATGGCAAGTTTGGCTCCATGAGAGCAGTTTGGGGAGAATACTCAACAGGAAGCTCACCTAACTTGTAACAAACCAAATTTCATGATCTGTTATTACTTCCAAATAGTAGATAAGCCACATTTTTACAGTTGTCATGAACTGACTAGATGTCAAATTCATTTTTATTTGACAGCTATCGCTATATCCCAATGCACAAAATAAATTAAATGTTAATTAAATAAGTCATTTTGATTTTTGTAACATGGAAAATAAAACCCTTGACCTACACCATCCAAGTTTAGCACATGGAATTTTATAAAATTAACATTTTTAGCCAGGAACATGATATCTGTACTGTGATTGGAAAAAGTGACAGTTTCATTGATATCTTCAATTATTCAAAAAATGAATTGCTGTAAGAAACTTTTATTGCTATAATAAGTTAGAAAAGTATGTGAAACAAATTAAAGTTAACACACCTGGTAAAACTTTGGATACAACCTTAAAGGCAAGGTTCACTGTTCAAAGAAAATAGGCACAGGCACAGACAAAGTATCCTAAATAGCAAAAAGGTAAGAGGCATGCAATGGGACCCATTTTAAAAATTTACCTTCCTTTATGCCTGTCCCACAGGAAAAAAAAAAAGGAAAAAAAAAATCATGAAATGTTGGGATTATCACTATCACCACAGTATTCCATCAGACTATGGAACAGAATCTATGGTAAAAAAAAAACAAAGGCAGGAAAAGAAAGTTGTTCCAAAACGACAAACTCACACTAGATGGGATGGATTTAGATCGGGGATGGGCAAAATACAGCCCGTGGACTTCATCCAGCCTATGGCGAGACCTCTGGCCTGGTCCAGGCTTGGGGACAGCCCAGGATGTGGCACATGCAGCCAGTCCTGTGCCCCCAGGCACATGCAGCAGAGCTAGGGCAGTGCAGCTACTGGACTCATTTTCTGTCTTCCCCAGTGGCAGCAGTATCCTTCTGGCAGCCGCTGCTGCCAGACCAGCCCCTGCTGCCTGGGCACCCAGACCCATCTGCTCTGCACCTGCCACTGGGGGCAGGACCTGCATAGGTAGGGCATACTCGGCCAGGCGGATGGGATGGGGCTGTGGGCAGGCAGAGAGTAGTGTCCAGGAACAGGACAGGGCTGAGATCATGGGGTGGGAACAGCATGGGGCTGGGGCCCAGGGCCGAGTCACAAACTGCTCCCTGCACAACCCCGCAACAGGTGCTGGTTCCATGTGCAGCAGTGTGCAGGGCACAGATCACGACTCTGCCCTGGCCTCACACTGTCATGGCCCTGCACTCCCAGCCCAGGCACTGCCTACCCATGGCCCCATCCCAGCTGCCTGGCCAAGCATGGAGCAGAGCCACTTAGGGAGTATAGGCAAGCTGTTGGAGGGGGAGGGGGAGGGGGAAGGGGATGGAGAGGTGGTGCTGACCCAGCCTGCAACAGCTCACCAAAATACCCTAAGTGGCTTTTGGGCCCAAATAATTGCCCAC
>NW_017728995.1:43309750-43312329 GCF_001723915.1 Gavialis gangeticus
CTACCCATGGCCCCATCCCAGCTGCCTGGCCAAGCATGGAGCAGAGCCACTTAGGGAGTATAGGCAAGCTGTTGGAGGGGGAGGTGGAGGGGGAAGGGGATGGAGAGGTGGTGCTGACCCAGCCTGCAACAGCTCACCAAAATACCCTAAGTGGCTTTTGGGCCCAAATAATTGCCCACTCCTGTATTTTTAAAAACCATCTAAAACATGTCATTTTTACATCTTAAAATTACAGCATATTCCAAAGAACTCTTTACCCCCTTACTAAAAGAGTGCTACTAAAGATGGGCCCCATATCTAACCAAACAGCTGTTTAGAACTTAAAATGCCCATCTATCTTGTGTCTTGGCCCTCAGACCTCAATATTACCCACAGACTAGCTCTACATTCTAGATCAAATGCAATTATAAAATCACATACAACTCCAGCTAGCCTACATACAGCTTGGACACTGCTAAGCACTTTTGAAAATCCTGAGCTCACTCTTACCAGAAGTTTAATATTAAACAAACAAGAACTAAACCTAGCTCAAGGATGCAATTTTCTTAAAGACCACCCCCATCCCCACCTCCCATACACAAATCCATCCAACTGCTTGCAATGTTTGTGGTAAGGTGGTTCAAGATTTTAAGTCGCATATACATTCTTCAGAAATTGTGCCTACAAATCGCTTTAGGCTTCTCTGGCACAGAGAGACTATATAGTTTATAGCCATCTTCACGGGCAAATCGGGCTGCTACTTAGAACACAGCAAGGTATTTTCATGACATATTCCACTTTAGTCAAACTCCCTTAGATTGAAGTTATTCTTATGTATATAACTCTGTATCACTCTATAACAGTTTGCATATTATTTGTCTAAATACATTTATTTGAACCTCTAAGCATTAGAAATGAAAGACTAAAACTTCAGGCTGAATGGCCAAACAACATACCCAAACATTCTCTGCTCTGTTCTCAAGAGCAAAATTCTGAGACAGGTGTCAAACTCAATATATCATCCATAAGAGTTTTATTTTTCCAATAATAAACAGTTATTCCCACTATTAATTTAAAAAGCTGGTTCTTTTGAAGTACTAAGGGCATTTGGTTTTTCACAAGCTGCACCCTGTTGTGTATAGCATCCAACTTTACTGTATCATTAGATACATACATTATTTCTACCTAATAAGCTCTTCTATAGCATTTTTTCAACTGTAGATTTCAGAGTGCTTTACGTAGGCAGTGAGCACCTTTATCACCATTTACAGATAGAGGTGAACTGACCTTGAGCAAAGACACTTAACAGGTCAAAGGTCAGTAAATGATGCCAAAGGCTACTGAATGAGCTTATACTGCAAGTCTACAATAAGAGAACAGCACATTCACTGTCAAAGTCCTTCTTTAAAGCTTAAACAATTTAACTGGAGCATGTACTCAATCCTTAACTTCAGAGAACTTGATTCATCTAATCCTAATTTAAAATCCAAACATAGAGCTAAAAACATAGTTACCTGGACTGGAAATCCGATCACGATATTTGGGAATATCACTGCTCAGCGTCTGAAGCATAACCCACATTGTGAATGTAAAGAGTGCTGCCAGGAAGCCATAAAATACCAAGTAAAACAACAAGATTAAACCTGTAAAAGTTAAAAGAATGCAAAAAATCAACAAAATGTCTCTATTAAATTTAAACTAGATTCTAATTTTATTTTTGACCATCAGGATGAGAAGCCAAGTACTATAATCTGCGTTGGAATCAAATTCCACGCATTCTTCTTACACACACGCACAGAGTTAGTTCTTTGTTCATGAATTAGTAAAGAAACAAACTGAACTAAAGGAAGTCTCTTAGTATAATCATCATCATCCCACACATTACACAATATTCTGAACAACAGGATGCAGTTTTTGCAAACAATACTTTGATGTACTACAGCAGTTCTTTCTGAAAGTCAGCTGTACTTGCCAAGTACAGTGTGTACATTAGTGCAACAGAGCTAGTACACTAGCTATGTCTGGAATTACTACCAGCATAGTCATATATGAAGCACAGTGGACTCGCATCATACGCGTGTAACTTACACGAATTCAACTATATGCGCTCGGCAAAAGAGAGAAAAATAATTTAAATAGTGCGGGCGATTCCTCCCGCCATTCCACTGAATGAGCGCATGTCCTGGAGTGAGCGTGAGATGGGAGATGTGAATCTGCTGTTCTCTCAGTCAGTCTCAGTTCCCACGTGTCTCTCATAGCATGAGCATCTCACCACACAAATATGGCCACAAAAAAATCTAGCATCCGTGCCATCAAGATTCCATAATTTTGACTATACATGATTTTCGCCGTACGTGCCGACTTTAGAACCTAACCCCCGTGTAAGATGCGACTCCACTGTAGTCAGAGGTTCACTGATATAAATCGGGCACATATCAGATCGACACTGACAAAAGGAAAATTAACATTATGAGCGATCAGCTTTTTTTTGGCCGGCATAGGCAATAATGTCACCAATAAATGCTGCATGCATGCTCACAGCTAGGAATGAAGCCAGGCAACTTGGAGAGTAGCGTTCAGCCATTAAGTCTGTGGGGGGG
>NW_017728995.1:43312569-43321329 GCF_001723915.1 Gavialis gangeticus
CCCAGTGAGGGAGGGAACGGGGCAGGGGTAAATGTTGCTCAGCCAGGGCAGTGGATGTGACCCCGCTGGAAGTGGCTCCTCTGGGCAGCATGGGGGGAGGGGGTGGCTGTCTACTGCACACCCCCCTGGGGGAGGCATGGGGGGCATGTGTCCCCTCAGACTTGTGTGTGGGGCGAGGGTGAGCTGCCTGCTGTGGGCTCAGGGCCAGGGGCTACACCAGCCTCTTCCCAGCAGGGGGGCTGGGCCAGGGCTGCACTCTGAGTCAGTGGCAACGCTGGGGAGGGGGGCTACAGCAAATTTTGGGTTGGCTGTAGCCCACCCTATAGACACCACTCCACGCACTGCCATTTCAATTTAGGGAGAACTAAACTGAATTAAACCCCTGTGGCAAGTACAAGTAGCCATAGTGACACTTGGCTGGTAACTTAAGTTTTCACTCTGTGAAGGGGCATGTTTTGCTCCCAACTCGGCTGGAACAGTAGGATGCAACCCCACATGCAGGCATGTGCGTCTGCAGTGGTAAAAAAGGTACTGGCATGAATTTGGGCTGCTACTTTTTGCTGCAGCACACACACCTGCACGTGTTTTGGTGTGTGGCAAACTGCCCTTTTCCCATTCCACCTGGCTCCCAGCATCCTTGAGGAGCCCTGGGGACTACTAAAGTAATGAAGATGCTCTGGCTGGCAGCCAGAGTGTCTCCTGGGAAGACCAAACCTCCATGTCTGCTGGCACATGCTCCTTTTGTATGTGCCATGCTGCTTTTTCTCACCCTTTTTCCTTTTTTTGCTACCAGGATTTCCCAGTAGCACAATTACCCCCATGCCGCAAATCTGCAGTGTGTGGCACATTTTAACATATTTCAGGTGTGCCGTTTGTGGTGCCACAAACTGCACATGCCTGCACATCTAGATGTGGCTGGAGAGTCCAGCAAGCTAGAATCATAGGATGTTTTGCTTCCACTCTCTCCCCTAGGAGACTTTTGCTTGCTGGACTCTTCTGCTCTAGCTAAGCAGGGAGCAGAATATGCCCCCATCACAATTCCCACACTGCAGCATGGTGATGGACTGGCTCTGGGCAGCCTGGATCAGCCAATCAGATCTGCCCTGTACACTGCTGCTATCTGTCTCCAGGCAAACTAATGGAGCCTGCAGAGCATCCCAAGATGTGTGCACAGTAAGGGTGCAGCAATAAAGATTTTCTGGACCGATACTGATGGTCAATTATTAACAAGCCATATCAACTGATACTGATCTGATTGCCAATATGCAGCCTGGCAGCTGGGAGAGCAGCACCCAGCTGGTAAGTCTGTTGTGGGGGGAAAGGGCCCCTGAGGTGAAGGAGGGACTGGGCCAGGGGCAGGTGCTGCCCAGCTGGGGTGGAGCACAGAACAGAGCCGCAAGTGGCTCACCCAGGGGGCAGAGGGAGGGGAGGTACCTCCTGCTACTGCACACACCCCTGGGGACGCATGGGGAACATATGCCCCCAGATCTGTGCGCAGAGAGGGCAGGCTGCCGCTGCAGGCTAGGGCCAGCACTGGACTCTTCCTGGCGGGTGGGGGTTAGGCCAGGGCTGCCCGCCCCTCACCCTACATACAGATCCAGGGAGGTAAATGTCCCCCATGCCTTCCTCAGGGGTGCATGCAGCAGTGGGAGCCACCCCCAACCACCATGCCTCCCAGATGACAGCCACTCAAAGCTCTGCCCTACACCCTGCCCCAGCTAGGCAGTGCTAGTGCCTGTTCCTGTCCCTGGCCCAGCCCCACTCCTTCCCTCACTGTGGAGGCCTCGAGAAGCTGCTGGGCTGGCTGCATGCATGCTGCACCTGCGTGCATACATGTGGCATTTATTGACATTAAATTGGCCACATCAGTCAAAAAAAAGCCAATTGCTAGTAATATAAATTTTCCTTTTATTGGTGCTGATACAATATGGACCGCTGTATCAGTGCACTACTAGTACACAGGAACACCCTAGCTGTACAGCATCAGCACTGCAAGTCTTGTGCTCTTCAGGGCCTTGGCATCCAGGCACCTCTGGATAAGCTTTTCTACTCAGAAAGCAACCCAGGAAAAAAAACTCCCCCAGATCATTTAAACATGTGTGACAGACTTCCCCTTCTCCATAAACTGCTATGGACATATGAACTGGTCCCAATTAAAATGACAAGTGTAAGGTTAAGGAGGTAAAGGTTTTAAATACTACAGATGAGTCTTTATTATGATTACAGAAAAATTAGCCTGAATAAATTCACATTAACAAACCATAAGATAATATTTTAGAGACAGATATACTGTAGCTTTCAAACGTATCTGCAATTCAAAGTAAACCCTAAGCTCCACCAGAACCTCTAGCCTGACCAATTAACTCATGCAGCCTAAATGACAGAAATTTGGTCAGTTTTGTGTACTGAAAGTGTACAAATGTATGCGTGAATACTACAATGAATGGAAATCTTTCCCACCAAGCCTGATTTGCCCAACTTCCACCTGCTTGTAACAGTATATGTTTCTGCAAGTGAACTGCAAGAGGTTTTCCAAATGAGGAAACCATTTAAAGTAGGAATAATAACTGGGCTTAAAGGAAGGTGGGTGTGGGGGAAGGAGAGAGGGAAAGAAGACAGCTTCATTAACAAGTTGCTTCCCTTTCTATTCTGTTTAGTGTCTCCCTCAAACTAAATACTATTTTAGCAATGAAATCTGTTATACTATGTCCTATCAAGCCAAAACAAAAGCTAATATATGCCCATTATTCAAGCCATTTACTAAAAGTATATTTTCATTTCATGTTATCCTTCTTATTCTTGCAGGATTCACACAAACCCCAATTTTATTTAAAAAATATTTTCAAACTCTGGACTGTTCTCTCACTCATACTGAAATTACCTATAAACAACAAACTTTTGAAGAGTGGCCTGTCTGTAACTAAGTGATTTAGCATTCTGAAAAAATGAAACCAACATAGAAACACTTTAACATGTAAATCTTGGAAGAAAGCAACTACATGCAAGATTTTAAAAAAACTGAGTTGTAAAGTTGACAGTCATGAACCTGAATGCATATTTCACGCCCAATGACCTGTTATTTTGCAAGCTTGCCAAGGAAAATAACTGCATATATAAATGATAACCTAAAATGACAGCCCCTGCAATACTGCTGTTAATGCAAACCTTGGGTATGTAGTCAGGCAAAAGGTTTTCACTTTAGAAGTTCTGTATCACAAATCAATTTGAGGGTAAAGGGATGCAATTATCCATGTTAGTGAGCCACAGTAAAAAGGCTTAGCTTGAACAGTAAGCTTTTAGAGGAATTCAGATCATCCCACGACCGTAAAAAAAATGTTCCTGTAGATATGACAGAGTATTTTTGAGCATAAAAATTGTTAAATTTGACATTTACATTGAAGCTAGATGCCCAATCTAAACTCTGAACTCAGAATTGAGGAGGAACAGCTATTATCAATTTACCAGAGTGTACTAAAAATAGCCCTCAATGAATGCAGTTTATGTTGTAATATTTAGGCACAGGACCTAAAGAGTCATAAGGAAATTACTAGCACATGGCCAATTCAGATGAGAAATCTTATAGCAGATGTAAAAAAGCACTGATAGAGGGGACAGTGCAAAAGACAGAAGGAGAATATACATCAGCTCTGCACCTGGGTTCAGCCTTTGGACACTCCTATTTATCTTAAGATAGCAGCTATTAGATCTGGAATTCTCCTCCCATTATGTATGGAAAGAAAGTAGAAACTCTCTTCTATTTCTCTTCCACTTGTCTCCAACAGTTTGCTCATTGCTTCTTCCTCTGCTTTGAATGCCTAACTCTTCTGTGCTCTCCTTTCCTGCATCACAGGCTGCTTTTACTGCATTTCTGCTTCACTGTGAAAGTTTTATAATCCTAAAAACTGACTTCAGAGCTCCACCTGTTACCATTTTATAAGTTAACTTCAGTTGTAAGTTTCAGTCTCAATCCAGTTTGCATTTATTTTCCTACACAACAAGCCTCTTCTGTCCAAGAAATTGGGGGAGGTGGGGGCGGAAAGGAGAGAAGATGCAATGCCACAAACCTTGAAACATAAGAAAAGAGCAGCAATGCTTACTGTGTGTCTGATCATTTAAATGAAACGTTCATTAGTAAAAAAAAACAAACAAAAAAACCCTCCTAAAAATATCCCAAACTGTGGTTACCAAGAGCCAACTAGTCATAAGGTACCAATCTCTTTAACTAAAAAGAAGCTAAAGATAGATTAAGTGATTTCCTATTACCACTCCTGCATGGGAACAATTGCTCTAGTTGCCTCTGTAATTTCAGATGAGAGTAAAGAATACTGCATGACCTTGAGAGAATGTCTGAATATGGTACAAACTGTGAAAAAGTTAAGCAATTCTGAATCCCAAGATATCCTGCAACAATGGTTAGCAACCTCTAATCAGCCATGCACCAGAACAACCCAGCTTCACTACAATGGAGGCTGGGTTGCTTTAGTGGCAGCAACCAGGGGAGGGCAGGAGGCTAACCCTACACCTACACTAAAAGAGGTAGCAGATACCATGCTCCTTGCTGCTGCTTCCCCCAGGCCTGACCCCACACCCTTGTGGCAACTTTCAGTTGGTGGAAGGTTCCACTGAGACAGGGGAGCTACAAATTGCAGGTGTGGTGGTGCTTCTCTTTGCTCTCCCCTCATCCTGCCACAGTATGGGGACAACTGAAAACTGCAGTCTAGGTGCAGCACTTTCGACTGCACCTGCACCAGGACTAAGCAGCAAGGAACTGTGTTGGGGAAGCCTGGGCAAAGGAGCTGTTTCAGGCTTGTACAGATATTGCAGTAGTTTCCAGCTGCACCCATGCCACTGTCACTCCCTCCCCCACCAGCTGTGACACAGGCACAACTTCCAGCTGTTCCCACACTACAGCTGGGAGGATGCACAAATACATATGCAGTTTGCAGCTCCCCAGCCCAGGCACAACCCCTGCTGGGCTGGAAGCTTAGTGAGCACATAGCCAAGGCACTGGAGGGCAGCAGCACAGGTGCAGGCAACACCCTCCAGCTCTGCAGAATGGATCCAGTGGCTCAACAAGCTGTATGTTGTCAAATCCTCCTCTACAGCATTTGTCTTACCACTATAATCCCACCAACAAAAAGACAAAGTGAAAGAGATTAAGATCTTATTTACTTAACTGGCATGACAGCATAACTAAACAGTAGCAATAACCTCGAAAAGTGACTGTGAAACGTAACTAGCACTATTTAATTTAAAGGATTTGGATCTATTATATATTCATACTTGAACACACTTTAGAACAAACCAACACTGATAATGCACATAAAGATATTTTCAAAGGGTATACAGACAATCTGACAAAAATTTAAGTTTATTTTAGTACGAGTCTGACATTCCATTTAGTTCCTTCCATTCCATGGACTTGTGTTAATTTCATTCATCACGTTAAAAGCAGCACAAGAACAATGTAAATTATACATACAGCACAAAAAATACTGACTTTTGTTGCAAATGTAGCAGCCATAGAGCTTTTTTTAAAATAGACTTGTATGCAAGACTCTTAAGCAGAAGACTGATTCACAGAAATGTTTTAGAATCACATGGAAGTGGCCAAAATTTTGTCCTGTACTACATGACACTCTTTTTAAATTTACAGAAACTATTTTACAAATTTACAACTCCAAAATTAGATCATGCACATCACAAATCACTCTAGAAAATCGGACTGAACCCATCTGTCATGCATTTCAAACTTTACGACCATGTAACATACTTAGTACATTGAAGAGAATAAATGTAAGGGAGAATGTCATGCCCAGATACAAAACCCCAGAAGAAATTTAAAAATGCTAATTTCAAACTCAGTTCATACGTAACAAGCATTTTTTTTGCTCTTGTGAGCTTTCAAAACACTGCTGAGCAAATAAGATGAAGTTTTCAACTAAAAGCAACAATACTGTACAACCCAAAACAATGCTAGGTGATTATCAGGTTTTGAATCAAGTATCTCCTTCCTGCAAGAGTAATATTCAGTCCTGCCAACAAAGGCTTAAGATTGTTCTATACTAGAACTCCCTTTCAGAGATGGAGAATACAACCTCTACAAGCTCTTTGCCTTCAGTTTGCAAGAATGGAAACCTCAAAAAGTAATCTAATGCAACAACTTTGCTCACAAGTTAGCCCATGTCCACCTTTTAAAAAATCAGCAGCTTATCTACAAGACTTTGGATGCTGCATTAAAAAAAAAAAAAAAAAGCTCAACTTTTTGTCCAGCCACAACAGTACCTTTCCTATGTCCGAAAAATAAAAAAATCCAGACAAATCAACAACCCTCCCCCGCCCTCAAAAAAAACCAAACAAAAACTCTACCACCTTTGTGCCATTCCTGGAAGTGATTAAAATTCCCAAAACAATACGCCTTTTTATCTAGCATTAAGATTTTCTGTACCATAGTAATAAGCTTTTTATAACACATTTTAAAGACTCACAAATGTGTCTGCCAATCGCTTGCTTTTGCAGGACAATAAGGGTTCACTGATATCAGTGATTCTCAACCAGGGTGCCACAAAAATATTAGTGCTGTTAGGTGTGCAAATACTTACGTAGGATTTATAAGATAAACCCAGAGATTTCAAATAGGAATCTGTAGCACCAATAACATTCTGATCTGTTGTGGTCCAAGTTCTTTGCAACAGTAAAACAGTTCCAGTATTTTTTCCATAGTAAAAGAGTGAAGGCTTAAGAGTTGGCATTTTCCAAGGGGTGCCCTGGATTCTAGCCAGGTTGGGAACCACTTGTTTATACCGCAGAAGGCACAGCCATACAGACAGAGCCTAACCTAGCTCTGCACACATGACTCCGAATCTGGAAGCAGCATACCCATGCTATTAGCCTAGATACAGCATATAGGCAACATGACTATGCTGCTTCCAGAGCTAACGCATGCAGAGCTTGTTTGTATCTCCATCTGGCCCAAGTCAGCACCAAGCATTCTTCCTGCATACAAAATAAACACTACCACCTGACTGAACACCTCATAGAAGTATTATGCTATATTAGGGTGCTCAACCACTAGCCCACAGGCTAGATCCAGCCCGTAGAGCAGTGTCACTCAGCCCAGAGGGAACCCCAAGGGTCTTAAAGTTTTGTAGTGGTGGAACAGGATAGCATTAATAACTGCTCTCCTGCTACCAAGTTTCCAGGTCTTCAGGGAGCTCAAAGGGCCAGAAAGTGTGGACCTGTACCCTAGATCAGGCCCATGGGGCTGAAGTAAAGCAATGCCAGGTCCAGGCATATGGTGTCAACCCCATGCCACTCATCTGGCCCACAGAGCCAAAAGTTTGAGCACCACTGTTCTATATGTCACTTTAAGCCTACCATGTAGAACATGGGTGACAAACGTAAGGCCCACAGGCCAGATCTGGCCCCCAGAGCCAGTGTAACCAACCCACCCAGTTACCAGAGGGTCCACCAGAAAAAGGGGGAATGTGGCCCAGCACGGGGGGTGGGGGAGGGAGCAGGAAGGGAAGAGAAGGGACGGGACAGGACGGGAGTGACCTGCTGCAGCAGTAACCACAGCTCCCTGACCACTGGTCCTGCTGCCACATGCCCTATGCAGGATCCAGAGCTGTAGCCGTCATCGTCATCCATGCCAGAGGCAGAACTGCCACCCCACCACAAAACACGTCAGGGGCATGTGGCACACAGCAGGAGCAGCCACCACTAGCAGAACTACCTTATGCCCCGGACAGGAGCTGGAGCTGAATCTGCTGCCACTGCCAGAGCCACAGTGCACACCAGCTAAGTCTGGACCAGTTTTGGTCCAGATCCAGCCCAGGGCAGGAGGCAAGTTTTACAACTTTAATATAAAACACTTCTTCTAACTTAAATATGCAAGGCAGGAACAAAGATTAAGTGTAAAGACATTAACATTAAGCTACAGTGAGACAATAATAAGGATTATCTGGATAAGGAAGGGGACAAGCTGAGGGAGGAGGTAACAAAGAGAGATGGTCAGAGAACTTTCCTGGGTCTGAATGAATTCAAGTCAGCAGGGACAGAAACTTCATCCCAGGATACTGAAGGAACTGGGAGAAAAGCTCTCAGAGCCCTTGACAATAATCTTCATGAAGTTGTGGGAGATGGGCCAGGTACCAAAGGACTGGAAAAAAGCCAATATAGTACCCCTCTTTAAAAGAGGCATGTAAGAGAACCCAGGGAATTAGACTAGTTGGCCTCACCTTGATTCTTGAAAAGTTACTGGAATGCATCTTAAAGAAGGTCATTTGCAAACACCTAGAAGAAAGGCTGACTGCAAGCAGCCAGGATGGATTTAAGAAAGACAAATAATATAAAAGAAACTTGAGCTCCTTCTTTGACAAAATAATTACTTTGGTGGATGAAGGGAATGCTCTGGATCTAGTGTCATCTGGACTTCCTACCAGACCTTATCATAAACAAGTTAGAGACATTTGGGCTAGATAAAATTAAGGCAGATAGATAACTAACTCAACAGCCACAAGCAAGTGTTAATTATTAGTGGGTCCATGCCAATGGCAAGAAATTTTGAGTGGAGTCCTACAGGGGTCTGTCCTGGGCCCAGGACTGTTCAACACTTCATTAATGATTTGCTTACTGGCACAGTTAGTTTCTTGATCAAGTTTCCAGACACGAAACTGGGAAGGATCACAAACACATTGAAGGATACGAACTCAATTCAGAAGGATCTCAACAGATTGAAAAGTTGGGCTACAGCTAACA
>NW_017728995.1:43326329-43328508 GCF_001723915.1 Gavialis gangeticus
AAACAAGTTAGAGACATTTGGGCTAGATAAAATTAAGGCAGATAGATAACTAACTCAACAGCCACAAGCAAGTGTTAATTATTAGTGGGTCCATGCCAATGGCAAGAAATTTTGAGTGGAGTCCTACAGGGGTCTGTCCTGGGCCCAGGACTGTTCAACACTTCATTAATGATTTGCTTACTGGCACAGTTAGTTTCTTGATCAAGTTTCCAGACACGAAACTGGGAAGGATCACAAACACATTGAAGGATACGAACTCAATTCAGAAGGATCTCAACAGATTGAAAAGTTGGGCTACAGCTAACAGGATGAAGTTTAATGAGGACAAATGCAAGGTGCTATACCTCACAGGGAATAATAAAAAACAAATATACGAAAGTTTCATAGATTTCGCAGACATTAGGGCTGGAAGGAATCTCGTAAGATCATCAGGTCCAGCGCCCAGCCCAAGGGGCAGGAAGTCAGCTAGGATCCCAGCAAAATAAGCATCCAACTGTTTCTTAAGTACCCAAAGTAGGTGCTTGCACCACCTCTGGGGGAAGTCTATTCCAGCCCTTGGGGGCTCGGACAGTAAAGAAGCTTTTCCTTATGTCCAGCCTAAAACAGCCTTGCAGGAGTTTGTGACTGTTGGACCTTGCCATCCCTTGGGGTGCTCTGGTGAACAGGTGTTCCCCCAAATCCTCATGCACACTCCTTATGTACTTATAGGCTGCCATCAGGTCACCCCTGAGCCTTCACTTCTCCAGGCTGAAGAGTCCCATGTCTCTTAGCCTCTCTTCATAAGGTCTGTTCTCTTGTCCTCTGATCACGTGCATGTCTCTCCTCTGGACTCTAAGCTTCTTCATGTCCTTCCTGAATTATGGAGCCCATAATTGGATGCAGTATTCCAGCTGCTGCCTCACCAAGGCCGAGTACAACAGGAGGATGACATCCTGGGTCTTGCTTGAGATGCACTAGTAGATGCAAGCCAGAGTCTTGTTCATTTTCCCAGCTGCAGTATCACATTGGTGGCTCATGCTCATCTTGTGGTCAATCATGACCCCCAAGTTTCTTTTGGTTGTGGTGCTAGTGACTGTAGCATTGCCAAGCCTATAAGTGTGATGTGGGTCTGTGGTTTGCACCCTCCTTTTCTGCTACATTTCAAGGTGTTTTTATGCCTTCCTCAGAGGCACTGGGTGTTGGCTACAGCCAAGGCTGGGGACTGACTGGGGTATGCCAATGCTCCTGCTGGGACCAAAGCCTGGAGGGTCTTGTCCCTCCACTCAAGGTCGAGCTGATTACCATATTTCAGGCTGGGAATGAATTTTACCCCATGGTCAGACTGGTATGAACTTTGCAAGCTTTTGTCTTCCTCTACAACAGGGGAGGAAGTGGAGGACATGGCCCTCTACCCAGGATCCCTTGCACATATATTGACAACAGGTCAGAGGAGCAGGACGTTGGCTACTGTGGATACACTGCTCTACCTGCAACAGGCTAGAACATTATGTCTGTGTTGCCAGGGTTGATGATAGTCTTACAGAGAATGTGGATTATGAATTGCACAGAATGGTTTGAACAGGAATGATCCTACCCCAGGCAGGGGGTTCAACTAGATGACCTCTGGAGGTCCCCTCCAGCCCTATGATTTTTGTCTGCAAACATAAAACTTATCTAGTACGTCCATATCCAATTACAACTCACTTCACAAATTCTAATCTTGGCTATCAGCAATATGACTGAAGCTTACTCAGATCATAAATGACTGGACATAGGGATCAGCTGCAGACAATACAAGCTTCAGTAAATCTGAACTCATTACAATTTGTCAAAGTTATCTAAGCAATTTGAACCATTTGATAAATAAGACTCTGTACATGGAAAATTCACCCATTTCAAATGAGCATTTATGCAATATTTAAATCAGTATGCATGACTGTTTCCTACTGTAAAGGTAAACACAGGAAAAGGAAATATAAAGACTACGGCTTCACAAATTTCAGGATTTTCCAAGGGGACTATGCTACTTCCAGTTCCGAAGCTAATGTATGCAGAGCTAGTTTATATCTCCATCTAGCCCAAGTCAGCACCAAGCATTCTTCCTGTAAACAAAAACACTACCACCTGACTGAACACTTCATAGAAGTATTTATTATTCTACTAGCCAATGGCCCATCAAGAATGACATGGGGTGGGGGGG
>NW_017728995.1:43328563-43331333 GCF_001723915.1 Gavialis gangeticus
ATGGGGTGGGGGGTGGGGGAGGGGGAAGGGAGGCTGGGATGGAGTGCCACCACCTAATGCCCCATGCTGCCACTGTTCTGCTTCTTGCAGGGAGCGGGGTGGGGGAGCCGAGGCCAGTGCTGCTGGCCTTGGCTCCCCCACCCTCCGTCTGGTCCTTGACATGGCTTCGGAATCGTGGTGGTGTTCCCCCCCACTTGGAGCAGTCCAATCGCCTGTTTCCATCAGCCAATCAGAGTGCAAATAAAGCATTAGAGACAGACAAAGAGACTTAGTCTTTTATAATATTAGAATATTAGGCTGCTCAACCACTGGCCCACAGGCCACATCCAGCCTGTGGAGAAGTGTCATTTAGCCCAGGGGGAACCCCAGGGGTCTGAAAGTTTTGTAGTGGTGGAACAGGATAGCATTAATTACTGCTCCCCTTCTGCCAAGTTTCCAAGTCTGCAGGGAGCTCAACAGGCCAGAGTGTGGTCCTGTACCCTAGATAGGGTTCACAGGGTTGAGGTAACGTGATGCCTGATACAGGCACATGGTGTCATCCCCATGCCACTTATCTGGCCCACAGGGACAAAAGCTTGAGCACCACTGTTCTATATGTCATCTTAAGCCAACATATAGAACAGGGGTGACCAACATAAGGCCCACAGGCCAGATCAGGCCCACGGAGCCAGTGTAACCAACCAACCCAGTCACCAGTGGGTACACCAGAAGTTTTCATATTTTTCATTGATAAAGGGATTAATGAATTGGCATTTTGACACAAGTTTCTCAGAATGGGGACATCACAACAAACAGATGAATTTGCATAACCAAATACAAACTTAAATTCTGTACATCTAGCAACACAAAAGAACAAAAGGACCAGATGAAATTATGCACTGAGTGAACATGCAGTCCAAAACCCTGAGGTTTAAGACTTGTTTGTGGAGTACATGGTGTGTAACATTTGAATAGCCAGATTATTTATTAGCAAGACTAAGAATTAAAAATGTTTCCTTTTAACATTTTAATTCCTTTTGTTTAAAAAAAAAAAAAAATCACAATACATACCTCTACTTGCAATTTAAAAGTGATTAAAAGTTAAGAGAAGTGCCCACAGCTTGACATTCTTTGCTATATTCCTCTGAACTTAGCCCATTTCATAATTTAACTTCATAGAAGTTTTAGAATGGCCTGTACACAAAGAATAGTGGACACTTCACAAATTACAAGTTACAGATTTTAGTAGAAATGTACCTTGTAATACCCTATCTCCTTAGTCTGCAGCAAACAAGCTCACTGTTTGAATTCAGGACCTATAAGAAGAGCTCAGGATATTGCAGTAGTACAAAATGAGTAAACAGATGACACTCTTTCCTTTTAGTTAATACTCGTATGGTTAGGCAAGAGAACACTGACAACATTCATTGTGTGTACGCAATGCGTGTAAGTAAAGAAGATGCTGCAGTGCTCTGGAATATGTTTGACAACCATATTCTGCCCACAAATTCCTTCTCCATTTTCAAATGGAAGTTTTCATTTAAACTACAGCAAAAAAAAAAAAGCACTTTAGCACCTAGGGTACACAATATGTGCTGCTGCTACTTGTGCCTGGGGAACGCCCGCACATGCACACACACCAGCAGCTTTACCTAGGGTCCTGGAGGTGTCTCAGGGGTTCGGCAGTGGCAATCTGGCAGCAGGGCACCTGGCCAACAGCTGGAGTGTGGCCCCGGCCAGCCAACCTCCAATTCTGGGCTGTGTACACTGCTGCCATATGCAGTGCCCTGCTTTTTTTTTAGTATGGGTTTTTTTGTTTGTTTTGTTTAAAAATCGGGAGAGCCCAGAGTCAACCCCCACCCCCATGCTGCAAGTTAATAGCATGGGGAATGCCTGCATTTGTGGTGCCGCAGATGGGTCTGCCACACCACACACCAGAAGTGCACACTCATCTGGATGCATCCCCAAACTAACTTAAGCACCTAAATTCTGCTGAAGTCCAAGAGTGTAATCCACAAAAACCCTGCCAACTGCTAAGACATCCAAGTTACTTTACTAGCAAAAAGTGTGGCACTTAAAAGTTATGGCAGTGAGCTCAACTAAGATGACTGCCTCTGGGCTTGCTAACTGAGCTGAGAATTTCAATGCTACTGGAGACCTAAGGACATTCTGGATTCATAAATAAGGCATCCCTTCAGTTAAGTTTTTTGAAGGGCCTGATCCAGTACATGTCATGAGGAAGCCAAACACACCAGAAGCTTTAAATTTCACACACACACACACACACACACACACACAGTCACAGTCCTCTCAATTAAAAAAAACAGAGCTGCTGGTGCCATCTATATAAAGCCTACTGATTACAAAAAAATTGAGTTTTATGTCCTTCTCAGCCAGAGAGAGTCATAAGGGTCTAATGCAGTGGTCTCCAACCTTTTTAAGTAAATCACCTTTGGCATTTAAAAGCAAACCAAGATCTACTGTGTACCACCACCACCTCTCCCCCCCACACCCAGCAGGTAAGTTTGTGGGGGGGGGAGGAAAGGTGGGGGCAGATCAAGGCAGAGGGAAAAAAAAAAAATCATTTGGGGGCACACCTCCCCAGCAGGTAAGACCCACCCAGCCGGGACCCCACTCAAATTACCCCTGCTCCTGGCCTTTGCAACACTGTCCCTCGCCACAGGGGCCTCAATCTAGCCACTGCCCCTTCCCTCCCCCATGGACTGATCTGCTGGTCTGGGGGACATGCGTGCATGCATGCAGGCAGCACTCAGCTCCCAACCCCAGCCTC
>NW_017728995.1:43336333-43337416 GCF_001723915.1 Gavialis gangeticus
CAGCCCCATGGACTGATCTGCTGGTCTGGGGGACATGCGTGCATGCATGCAGGCAGCACTCAGCTCCCAACCCCAGCCTCAGATCTTTGAGCCTCTTGGAGTCAACCAGTGGATCAAGATCACCAATGGATCAAGATCCACTGGTTAGTGAGCACTGATCTAGTGTTAGTAAACTGAATATGCCTCCACAACTCAGTGACAAATGTACCTCCATGGGGGAAAATATGGAAGGAGAGAGGGTACAGATTCATACCAGGACCTGGATAGCTCACAACATGGTATGCATTTTAGCCAATAATTCCTTGATGCAAAATATACAAACAATCCCTGCAGGTCACTGTTCTAAAAAGCTTTGGGGAACTCATCGTGACTGGGTGGCTACCAAAGAAAACATGTTAAAAAAACCCTATAGGGAAAGTAATAAAGTGCCTAAAGTGTACACCATAACTCAGTAAGTCTAGTAGTATGCTGTTCTAGATTGCAGCACAAGATAAGAATTCTAACAGAAAGTGTTTAAACTTCAGTGCCAACTCATTTTTCCCCCCCCCAAGAGGAAATTTACGAGTCCAAAAACGCAAGTAAAGCACTTCCTATGTTTGCAAGGAAGCAGGACCTGCAGGAAAGCCTTTATTGCAAAGCAATTACAACATCAACTCACATTTTTCTGATCATTTTAAAGGTATAGTATACCAAGATTCATTCAGAGGCACAAATTCAAGTTCTGCTCTGCGCTTGTACCACGGGCTCACAACAATCAGCCCAGATAACAAATGGGTACTTGGTCATTCAGGCTAAGAATTCAGAAGTAAGGAATGTGATGCTAGCTACATCACTCCGCATGTGCTGCTGGCTAAAGAAACTCATGTGCTTTAAGCATGCCATGTGAGCCTTGAGGAACTTGTGCCCCACCCCTGCCTCCCCCTCCTTTAAAATACTTAAGACTTACTACTGCTACTTTAACAACACTAATTCAAGATCAGATCCAGACAAGGATAGACCAAGACAGGAAAGTGTTCTTTAATGGAAAGCCTACACGTAAATACACAAAGATGCAGTGATGACATCTTAGTAGATGCTACTTTT
>NW_017728995.1:43337462-43342445 GCF_001723915.1 Gavialis gangeticus
AGATGGTGCCAAAAATCCATTCACTTCCCTGATTGGAGCCTTTACTGAGTTTTCATCTCTATCTCAGCCTCTCAGTAGCACTCTCTCAAACCACATGCACTACAGCTGCAGGGACTGCTGCCTTTTCTTTGTATTCCAGTAAGCTTTTTTTAAAAAAAAAGGCAATTCTGCACAAAATTGAAAAACACACCACTTTTCGCAGTGATCGCAGAAACTGCCATTTTTTTGCAGTTTCTATGAAAATCATGAAACCATGATTTAAGTAGGTCCCTAAATGTAATATAATTATAACTTAAGTAAGGTAGGGTGTTAATTTAAAGCCAGCTAAGCTATAGGATGCCAAGAGACTGTCAGCTTCTGATTAAGTCCCATGTTTAGACAAGCCCTAATTGCTAGAAACTGACTGTACACTTAGTACCATAAAACAAACAAGGCCCCTACCTCAAGGCATTTGCTGACTGATGGTAGCAGCTCCATAAAAATGACCCTTTGAAGTATTTAAATGATGCCAGGTATTGAATCACTGATTCATCAGTGGGCTCTGTGGTGCACCTGGTATCATGTAATGCTTACATATTCAGTACTTACTGAAGTAACATCATCTTTATGAAACATATTGCAATGAATACAGTATTTTTAAATGTAATATGGAGTATATGATTCATAGATGTAGGGTCAGAAGGGACCTTGTAGATCTTCTAGCCCGAACCCCTGCCCTGGGCAGGAGAGAAAACTGGGCTCAAATGATTCCAGCTAGGTAAATGTCAAGCCTCCTCCTAAAGACCCCCAGGGTAGGAGCCAGCACCACTTCCCTTGGAAGTTGGTTCCAGATCCTAGCTGCCCTGACTGAAGTAGTGCCTTCGGACGTCTAGTTTAAACCTACTCTCTAACAACTTATGGCCATTATTCCTTGTTACTCCGGGAGGTGCTTGAGGGAACAAGGTCTCTCCCAATCCCTGCTGCTCCCCACCTCATAAGTTTATAGACGGCCACCAGGTCCCCCCTCAGCTGTCTCTTGCTAAGGCTGAACAGGTTAAGGTCCTGTAGCCTCTCCTCATGTCCCCGGATCATGCGAGTGGCCCTCCTTTGGACCCTCTCAATGCTGTCCACATCCCTCCTGAAATGCAGTGCCCAGAACTGGACACAGTACTCCAGCTGCGGTCTGACCAGTGTTGCATAGAGGGGATCACCTCCTTGGCCCTGCCTGAGATGCATCGGTGGATGCACGACAAGGTACATTTAGCCCTACTGACCATGTCCTCGCATTGCTGGCCCGTGTTCATCTTGGAGTCAATAATAACTCTAAGATCTCTTTCTGCCACCATGCTTTCAAGAAGGGAGTTCCACAGCCTATAGCTATGCTGCTGGTTCCTACTGCCTAAGTGCAGCACCCTGCACTTGTTAGTATTGAATCCCATCCTATTTTCATTTGCCCACCCCTGTAACTTGTCCAGGTCCCACTGTAATCTGTCCTTCCCTTCTAGCACGCCCACCTCACCCCAAATCTTGGTGTCATCAGCGAATTTAAACAGGGTGCTTTCTACCCCGTCATCCAATTCGCTAATAAAGAAACTGAACAGTGCAGGCTCAGGGACCAAGCCCTGAGGGACTCCAGTGCCCACTTACCTCCAGGTCGAATATATGACCCATCCACCACCACTCTGAGTATGACCCCTCAGCCAATTTGCAATCCATCTGACTGCGTAGGCATCAATGCCACAGTCACCTAGCTTTTTAATGAGAATGGGGTGGGAGACGGTGTCAAAAGCCCTTCTGAAGTCCAGAAAGACTACGTCCACCGTGACACCTGCATCCAATGATTTTATGACCTGATCATAGAAGGCAATCAGGTTAGTCTGACAGGACCTGCCCCTAATGAACCCATGCTGGATGCCCTTGAGCATCATCCCTGCTGCTGGCTCATCACAGATGTGCTCCTTGATAAATCTTCTCAAAGAGCTTCCCCAGGATTGAAGTAAGACTAACAGGCCTATAGTTGCCCAGGTCCTCCCTCTTCCCTTTTTTAAAGATGCTGAATCCATGTAACATTACTTTTCACTATTTGAAAAGTAAGGGGTATAGTTCAATGTTTCAAAACAAAACAAGATGGCATGAAGGAAAACACTTCAGTGGGGACAGAAACAAATTAGTAAAAGCAATCAGTACCACAAACTGATAACAATCATGATCTAACTGTAGTACTTCCTAACATGCTATATTAATGGATAATCCATTACTATTATTGCAGATACTATAGCAAGGATGTGCACAGAAGATAAATGGAATGTCTTCAAGAAAAGTATGTGCTATACAATGACTGATACTTGAGTAACAGAGCTACTTGGAGTCAGTCCAGCAAGTACACCTGTCTTATAGTAGTTTTAGACAGCTGAACATCTCAAGTATTATATCCCTGTGGCGTTTGAAAGCTGGAAGCGTCAAAAAAGTGGTAAAAATGCTAGATAGTAAAGACATCAACAGACATTCTACCCATTCTTTGGGTGCAGCCAGCAAGACAACTTACTTTAGCTTCTATAAAACCCACAGAACTAAAAAAAAGTTGGTGAGTCTTCTCTTTAAATGTACCCAGACTACTAACTTATTTTATACCCATTTCTGCCACTTGAAATAATCCTTCAATACTGTCAATACATTTTGTGGTTATTATAAATATCTTTTAATTTACCTGGATTTATTTGTATACAGTTTCTCCCATTTTTCAAAAGGAATGCTAATGAATATTTATGCCCATTTATCCTTTCTATTACATTCACCAAGTTAGCTTTTGTAGAATAAGTACTTCAGCTTTAACACATGGTCCAACTGGACCAAAACTGCAGCAGTTGAACTTCTGAAGATCTGCCACCAAGTGACAGAACCAGCGTACATCACTTGACAAATCAGTTCCCAGTGGAACACCAGAACTGATTTCAAGACATAAGCCTTCCCGTTCACACCTTCCCTTGCATTAAAAGGACCAAGACTTGCACCAATACTGTACTTTCAGAACAAACTTAAACACCCAAAGAACACACACTTTGCAGCAACTAGCCTAAAGCTAAGGAAATCCTTTTCCACAGGATTCCCCTCCAAAGAAGCTAACCTTTCAAAGACAGAGGAGAAAGAGTTGCACATACAAAGTGAAGGAAAAAATCTGCAGTTTAAGAGCAAATATAAAGTCCAGCCTTTTTGATCAAGCATAATTTCAGTGAGATGAGTAACTGGCAGGGATCCAGGTTTTCTGTTTACTGCAGAAAACCAGACTCTCTTTCTCCTTTAAAAAAAAAAGGGGGGGGGGGAGAAAAACCACAGACTTTTTCCTTTAAAAAGAGAAAAACATGGGAAATCATGGGTGCCCCTTGGAGGCTGGCAGAGTTCTAACCCCAAGCAGCCCCTTGCAGGTTGGAAGGAGCAGAAGGATGGGAATCAAGCAGGGGACACCATGTGCACAAGCGTGTGCACACATTCACATGGCAGCCAGGCAGCACAGAAAGCAGCTGCAGCAGCTTCCCCACAGTGGACAGGGGCTTCTGGTAGTGGTGTCAATCGCTCTGCCCTCCCACACTGGGTCCCACCCGCTAGGCCGTGAAGACTGCAGGGCAGCCCGCATCCTCCTGCACACCCCCCAGCTCCACTTCAGTCGTTTCGCCCCAAAGCGGGGCTCTGCTCCAGCCAGTCTCGCTTGAGTACTGCTGGAACTAGCAGGGGGCTGCAGACCTTGGCACTGTCCCAGTAGCCCTGGCAACTAGGGGCCCCTCTGTGCAGCTGGACCCAGATCCTGGTGAAAAAGGAGGCAGGGGAGCTCTGATTTTCCACAATTACAATAAATCAAAATCAAATGCCAAAGTATGTAGATATTTATACTTTATGATAGTGATTTAGGCACTGGTAGAATTCCAAATTGCTTTACAATTGTAAATATACCAATAAAACATTGTGGTCAACTGATACTTACGTATATAGTGGTGTTTCATTTTAAACACAGAAGAACACGGAATTTGGAAATTAATGAGAATTTTGGATTTTTTTTTTTTTAAATCAGAAATTTTGCTATTTAAAACAAAGAAAACCAGGATCCCTGGTGACCACAATCAGAGACAGTGTCTCTGCTACACTATGCTCTCCTGCGCTGCCTAAGCAACACAAAAGGAACAAGAAGAATTATTGCCCTGCTGCATATGTCCCTGTTACGAAGGAGTTCAGAAAAGGCACAGATTCCACCCCTCTCAGACCGCAAACAATCCACCATTATGTCAATGCCAAGGAACCGCTAATCTGCTTACCATACACCTATTATCTGAATTCCTATTACAGAACTAATTAGAGTAAACAACATTATATAAAAGGTCCAGGGAGTATTTTACCCAACATATTTACTAAATTCATACTTGAAATGAGACTAAATCTTTTACTGTAAAATCTGTTTACAAAATAGTTACTCAACTACTAGGCATGTCATTTATGTCACGAAAAATGAAATCCAGATGTGACCACTAGCACAAAAATAAGCCAGGCTAGTGGTATTAAAGGTCAGTCTAGCTAAAAAGATAGAGATGGTTGGTTCTTTCAAAGACCTGAAGCATACCCAGCACCCACTCCAGCCCTGCCTCAAGTGGATTTCACCACACACTCATTCAAGTCAACCCACGCACTTGAAGGAAACCTGCTGATGAACTGAAGAGAGCACTAGACTGACAGCAGCAGAGTGGAAATTTCCTCTCCTTCTCTATTCAAGCAGCAGGGTCTCATTTCCATGTGAATACAGGGCAGCTCACACCAGAGCCCAGCATTTGACAGACACCAAGGCGACCTTGGCACCACAAAAGCATGGACTACCTGGCCAAGATCCCAGCCATACCAGGGAGAGGGCAGAACATGAAGGGTATATGGAAATTACCACAACCATTAAATGCACATGACCAAGGAAACAAGATGATCCTCATCCATATCATTTACTGCAATCAATAAGTGCAGTACATCAGT
>NW_017728995.1:43347445-43348543 GCF_001723915.1 Gavialis gangeticus
GGCTCCTCCTAACCATTTCAGGACATCATTATTCATCCAGTTTATCTGGGCCCGGCTGCGCTGAGCAACTCTCTCTAACCCATGCCGTGATGTCTGTTAGTTTTAGCCATGCCGTGATGTCTGTTGGTTTTAGCAGCACCATTCCTGAATCTCTCAGCTTCACCAAAGTGGGAGGAAGAGGCCAGGCACCCTCCGGAGCCAACACAGCCGCTCAGCCTACATGACGCTTCACCCCTCACATCCCCGCTCTCTCCAGAACAAACACTGGCCCAAGAGCCAAATATTTTGCCTCCCAGCAGAGAAACTCTCCACTTCCCTCGCCCCCTTCCCGGCTCCCGGAAGGGGGAGGGAGTCGACGGGAAAACAAAAGCAGCGGTTTTTTGTTGCCCCGGGCGAGGCGTGAGGGGCCGGATGAACTGCCGATCACCCTCCAGGAGGCCCCGGAGGCTGCAGCAGTAAGGAGAGCACCACGCGGCCTCCCCCCGCCCCGGGCTCCTGCAGCGGCGGAGCGGGGGAGGGAGGGAGGAGCCCAGCAGCCCCACTGCGGCAGCCAAGCTCCCCGCACCAACCCCGGCTCCCCCCCACGGTGCGGGCCCCGGGGGGAGGAAGGAAGGGGGAGCGCGGTGGTTGCGGCCCCGCCCCCCGGAGCTGTCAGGCTCAGGCCACGTTCGGAATGGAACGCGGCGGGTAACTGCCGCGCGGCGCGGCGCGGCAGGGCGGGGCGGGGCTCCCCGGCCCCCCGCGCCTACCCCAGCTCTTGGCGGTGCGCCCCAGGAGCTCGCCGCTGCGTGGGTTGTAGATGAACTGCCGCCACTCGGCCATGCTCTGGCGAAACGGCTTCTTCTCCTCCTTGGACATGGCGACGGTCGCGGAGCGGAGGCTGCGGCCACAGCTGTGAGGCGCGCTCCCTCCGGCGCCGGGGAGGAGAGAAAGGGCCGGTTGTCGGCGCCAGGCGCCTAGAAACCTCGCGGCCGCGTGACGTCACGCCCCCCAGCCAATCCGGGCCCGCGCTGGCTCTGGCAGGCAGGCCGCTGGCAGCCGGGTCGTGTTGCGGACCTGCCGCATTGGCTGCGCGCGCGCGCGGCGGGTGGATGGGTG
>NW_017728995.1:43348821-43356731 GCF_001723915.1 Gavialis gangeticus
CGCGCGCGGCGGGGGGATGGGCGGTTGGCGGTCTGCCTGCGCCGCAGAGCCGCGGGCAAGCGGGGCTGGGAGCCAGCGACCTCGGCCCGCCCCGGCTCTGCCTGCGCCACCCCGCAGCCGGGTTCGTCTCTCAGCATCTGCGCCGAGACTCGGGGCTGGCACGCGGGGGGGCGCTTGCTGCGTCTGCCTCAGCACCGCTTCTTCTTCCTCCTTGAGGCAGGTCCCTAGCTCAATGGCGCCGCACTGGTATGCTGGGACCAGGCTGGCACTGCAGGTTGAGGAAGAGGCTCTGCTGGCAGCTGTCTTTCCAATACAAATATCTAAGGGGGAAAAGAAACACCCAAAGAGATGACTGGCCAGGGGATATCTCAGCTCTCCCTTTAAGTTTCCTTGAATGAAAGAATCGAGTAGTAGACAGCAAGTACATCTTCAGTTCCTCCCCTTAAGGTACAGGGACACCTCCACTTCTTCAGTGGCTTGGATAAGTAACTCCCTGTGGCTCCAGTGACTGAGCTCCACACCCCTTTCAAAAAGCCTTAACCATTGCACCCCATGAAGTGCCAGCCCAGAGCCTACCAGAACTTCTGATCAGCTCTGGGATAGATAAATAGCTACATATTAGTTGTATACATTATATATTAGTTAGATGGACGATTAATTAGTGACTCTACAAAAATTCAGCTACTGTAGCAGGAGAGCTCCCATAGTAAGGGGGAAAAAAGAGAAGCTCATTTAGCATTCAGTCAATAAGCTGGAAATCTTGAGTAAAGATGAATCTGAAAGAGTTAGGACTACAATGTAGAAGATTGTAATGGAAACCAATATGTTTATTACAAACAAAAAACAAAGCCTTAAAAAATATGTTGATGTAAACTTTGTTTTAAGTGGTGCTCATGGCAAAATATGTGCCAGAGGAGAAGCAGAAGACCTTGTGACCACAATTGCCAACTTCCTATTCCAACATTCTATCCTTTCGTCTAGGGAAAAGGGCATCGCACAAATTATGCCATTTTCTACCATTGTCAAACAGCAAAGAATAAATCACTCCAGGCTTATAGGTCTGACTGACCAGTGTATCCAACTTCAAAGTTGAAAGTTTTCAAGCTTCTTTTCTCAGTGTTCTGGCAAATGTAGACGGACAGCAAATGAAATACCTTCCTGCCCCTTAATTGGTTTTGCCAAATTCATTTTCCCCTCATTTTGCTCAGCTAGTTGTGTTGCATGAGGCACTTTGGGAATAGTACACCCTGCTAGTTATCTCTCATATGGCACACAATGCTACGGAATCAATGTTAACAGTGATACTAATGCTAATTTTTATTTTCATTAAAGGTTTGATAGATTGCTTTTAAGGAAAACAAGACATTCTATTAAATTTTTAATTATGTTATCATGTTCATTTTAAACAAGTTTGTTACAACTGAAGATCAGGTTGGCTATAAGACAATATCATACAAGTTGTCTTTGGAATTTTCCTCATTTAAAACAAAATACACAATACCCTTACCTGACCTGCTTCAGTAGGTTCAAAGTGTAATGCTTTCAGTATAGGAAAAGCAAAACCACCTGCTTTTCAAAAAAAGTGGTGAATCTCTACAGACCTCACTAACATGAGCTCAAATTGAGAGTACTTACTGCCTTTGAAGATCAGATTACCAATATCTAAAGTTGTTGACCAAAGGAAATATGGGCCAGTTAGCCTAACATTGATCCTAGGTAAAATAAAATAGAACAGTCTGTTTAAGACTCCATTTTCTAATTCTTTGTTGATAAAAGTTACATTAATAACAGCCAGCATGTTTTCCTGGCATGTAGATCTTGTCAAATGGCTTTTTTGACAGGATTAAAGGTTAGGTTGATCAAGACAGCAGTATTGCTTTTGTACACTTGGCTTTCTCCAAGCCATTTGGCTTAGTACCATGTAGTACCTTGATTAAAAGTTTCCTGCTTTATATGGAATTAAAGAAAGCACATATTACATAGATTAAAAACAGGTCTGCTGACATTTCAAAGTATAGTTGTCAATGGAAAGATATTTACAAGCAGTTCTTTGGTTGAGAGCCAATTAATATTTTCATTTGCCATCTAAATCAGGAGGGTCAAACTCAAATAAGTTGATGGGCCATATCCAGACCACAGGGCCCCTCTCAAGCCAGGTGGCCTACCTCTGGATCCAGCCAGCAGGGGGCCTACCTCTGGACCCAGGGGCAAATGCTGCAGCGTTTAGTCACCAGTGGCAACCAAAACCACTAGAGTTAGGGCAGCATTCACCCTTTTGGTGTAAGCCACATTGACACTGTGGCTTCAGCAGCATCACTGAAAAGTCCCCTTGGCCAGATGACCTACCTGTGGGCCATAGCCTTATGTTTGACACCCCGATCCAGAGGAGGATAGATATTCTTCACTTCCGCAACTAAACATAGATTGGGAGGGAAGTAGCAAATAACAAAGGAGCAGTGATCTAAATCACTGTTAAGAGAGCATGGTTGTATTACATGATTATGGGTGGCATCTGGTGGTTCTATATCAAGACATACACCTCTCTTAGTCCACATGTTACCTTCTGAACTGGAAGTAAAATTATCCAGAGCCACTCTACTAAGGCAGACGCACTACTGCTAGCAAGAGAGATGGAGAATTAAAAACAGGCATCACCTGTTTCAGTATAGGCTTACTTCTGTACCATTCCACTGTAGTAGATCTCAGATATGCTGCAATACATTCAAATGCCAGGCACTACACATCTATAAGCAAAACAAGCTACACCTATAGGATGGAAGACTACTTTAGAAAGCAGGACTCAGAAGTACTCAAGGGTCTCTGTAGTTCAGGGACGGGCAAAATGTGACCTGCGGGACGGATGCAGCCCGCCAGGCCATTCTATCCGGCCCATAGGGCCCCTACAAAATTTAGAAATTAATATTTATCTGTCCCTGGCTGCCTGTCATGTGGCCCTCAATAGCTTGCCAAAACTCAGTAAGTGGCCCTCTGCCAGAAATAATTGCCCGCCCCTGCTGTTGATGATTGCCTCAGCATGAGCTCTTAGTGCAATGTTGTTTCCAAAAGTGCTAGTGTAATCTTCAGATATATAGAAAGGGGATGGTCAAAATAGTGGGGAAAGAGATTTATGTCTCTGTACACAGCACTACAAAATTCTGGTGTTCACTGTTCAAGGCAGACATAGAACTACGAGGCAGGGTTCAATGGATGGCCACATAAATGATCCAGGAGCTTTTCTGCATCATCCATAACTAGATTGCCTTTTGCATTCCATAAGAAACCTATGGCTAAATTATTTTACTGCACATTAAAACAAACAAGCGTTAAAATGTGAATCTCAAGGAACTTAATTTATTCATCTTATTCTCAAGGAAAACATTGGGGAAAATTACTGGATTAACATATTTACAAAGTGGAAAAGATAACTAGTAGTGTGGCCTTTCCACTTTGCTGAAAAGTGCATAACAGTACCCAATGGCTGGAAATTGAAGTTTGACAATTTTAACCTTGATATTTCCTAGGTGTAATGGTAATCAAATATTTGAATAGCAGAATAAAAGAGAAAGTGGATGTGCATTGGGATCATAGCAAAGTAGGACAAAGTAGGGTTACAGTCATCTAGTCTAGCCTCCTGCTCAAAACAGGATCGTCCCTGACAAAACCATTCCAGCCAAGCATCTGTCCAACCTGCTCTTGGAAGCTTCCAAGAATGGAGACTCCACAGTTGCTCTTGGTAGTTCCTTCCTCTCCCCGCCCCCTTTTCTTATAAACAAGCATTATACATTTGCCCTTTTCCAATCATCCAATTGCCACAAGTTCTCAACAAGGATAGCTAATGGCTGTGAAATTACTCCAGCCAATTCCTTCAATGCCCTCAGATGCATGCCACCTGGCCCTGCTGACTTGAAAGCATATACCTTCTTCAAATAATCCCTAACCTGTTCTTCTATTCTCAGTTGTTCATCTCCTTCCCTATCTTTGCTGCTAAGTACACTCATCAGGTAGCTGCCTTTATCTGTGAGAGCTGAAGTAAAAAGGCATTAAGTATATCAGCTTTCTCTACATCATCCATAACTAGATTGCCTTTTGCATTCCATAAGAAGCCTATGGCTAAGTTATTTTACTGCATATTAAAGTGTCATGTAAAAAACCATGACATTATGCTCATGCACAGTAAAATAGTCTACTGTTCATTAAGCATCACTAAAAAGTGTGCAAATATGTTACTGTAGATTAGCACAGCCTAATGTGCATTAATTTAGTACCTCACAGTGCAGGTACTAAATTTAATGTGCATTGGAAAAGGCACATTAATGCATGTTTAGATACATCCTGTGTATGTTTTGGAAATGAGTCAAAGCAGGGTATGAGCTGACAATTATGTGTCATCACGATGTTTCCCTGGACTGCTCTGACTTGCACTGGGATCATATTTGGCTCCCAGCAGGCGTGTCTACACAAGATGCTATATTGCCATAATGATGAGCTACAGTGACGTAGCTGATTGCTATGGTGATATAGTGTAGGCGGACACCAACGATGACACTGCCACTATGTTGCTGTAGCAATGAGCTACTGTGCAGTAGCTCATTGCTACAGTGATATAGGGTTGGAAACAACCCATGCGCCACTGGGACTGCGCAGTACTGGTAGTACCAACTGATCAGTCAGAGGCATATGTAGATGTGCCCAGCCAGCTCTTGAATCTGAGAGAAGGTAAACAGGTAGGTTAGACCCATATGTATCTCTTCATCCTCAGCTGAGTCTAAATCTTAGAATCTGGAAGAAAGAAAGCAAATCATAACTCATGAAAGACCACATTTATAAACATGTTGACAGAAAAGAATCTCTGAGACAGCCTTACACTTATTTGTATTTTGTACAGTAAAGTAGAAAGCTTATTCTTACAAGCTATCAAAAATAATAACAAAATTCCCACTTTTTAGGATGAGTAAAAAGAACACAGGAACAGTTTCCCTATATTTGGCAGCCTGCTACTGTGCCTCGATGGCTAGAGATTGGTATTTAGAAGTTTGCTTTTGGGAATTCACTTGTAGGTAAAGTAGACACTATTAGAATAATGGTCCAGGGCAACAGCAAGGGTTAATTGATTTCTAAAAAGCTGTTTATGACAAAATTCCTTCAAGGCCCACTGTGTCTGACACAGGCAGGCAGCAAGCAGACACACAGGCTGGGAAATTGAAAATATATACCACACTGTTCCATAACAGAGATAAGGGACTCTGCAGCATTGGCACCAGGTCATGGTGCCCAACTACAGGGCCTTTAAAATTTCCAGTTTTGGTAGATGGACCAAATAAGGAAAAAACAGAAAAAGCCCAAATTAAGATGTGTGCATGTGATGGGTTTGTGAAACAAAGGAATATGCTGACAACACAGAACATGGACAGTATGACAGCCACAGAGAGACCAATCAGCAATGCCCAAAGAAGAAGAATCATCTGAAGAGAGAAAGAATACAAAAGAAGGGATTTCAGAGCAGCAAGGGGCCCCCAGGAGGGGAATCCAAGGCCACCATGGACAGAGGGCATACTTCCAGCTCATCTCATCCACCCCACTGGGGGTGCAGCCTCTGACCTCCAGGCTGCTGGCATCTGACATTCAAGAGAGAACCTCAGAGTGAAGCTTGCATATTGGCCAGACATACCTTGACTCTGTGAACCCTGGGACTGGTAGATATAGAACTGTTTGCACAGTTCTTATCTGCTATCATTGTGTATCAGTAAAATTCACCTATAATTGAATGGAGAGGTTGTGGTCAGTCTGAGGGTTTGGGTCTGTCCAGAACAAGGTGTCTGGGTCACAAATCCAGTGCCAGCATGTCTAAAATTGATAGTAAAATAAAATGGATTTATTGTGTAAATCCTCTCACCACTGAGACCATCCCTTATAAACAGAGACCAGATTCTGCTCTTAGTTACACCAGGGAAACTCCCAGACAAGCCAATGGGATTTGACTTGCATTACTGAGAGAGTTGCTCAGATACTCAAGGTAGATTGATACTAGAAAAAAGAGAGAGGTAGTTAGCTGTGTTAATCTGAAATCTGACAGCAGGCAGGATAGTTTTGCACCTTATAGACTAACTAAATCAGAGGTGTGTAACATAAGCTTTCATGAGCCCCTGCTCACTTCAACGCTTTGTTGGGGTGTCAAATTTGAAAAAGACCCATTGTTGACAATTCTCAGTCACAAGTCTCCTTGAACCCTTAGCTGCTGTGGAAAGTTATTTAGCTGCTTTTCTTGCAGTTAGAGTTTTGAACTGGGGAGTTTCTGTTTTGTAGGTGGTTCATTGTAGGACTTACTGTTTTTATTCGTTTTTGTAATTTACATTAAATCCCATATAATCAGCTTTTGATATAAAGATAAGCAGATAAATAAAAGTGTTGTCAAAACCATTAAAATGTGAGAAAGGTTTGGAATACTGTGATGTACGTCACAATTTCTGAAAATAGCTTTATCTCACCTACACTTTCAGCTAATGCTGAAAGTTGAGTGAAGGCCACAGGCATAACAGTTGTTAACAAGAACTATTTAAAATGGGTCATATTCTTGTCTGTAGCACAGTCAGGGCCTAAAAATGCCTCTTTTGCTTCATTATGATACATGTCAACAAGCCACAGTATAGGTTTGTTAAGGCTTTTATATCTTGTCACACCACTTAAGCCAATGAAAAATTGGAAAATTAACACATTACTGGGTGCATCTACACATGCAGTTAGTACATATTAATAAACTCTGGTGCAGTTTGTGCTGGAGTTTGCTTCTGGGTGCGGCATTTTACATATCCACCCAGGACCACAGTATGTTTGAGCCAGGGCAGAGCAGCCCTGGCTGGCAGGGAGTCAGGGGGTTAGCCTGACAGTGCTGGGCTGCTCCACCCTGGCTCAACATGCTTCAGAGGGACTGGCTGAGTCACAAAGGTGCTACAGTGAGGGGTTAGCTGGCAGGTAGCCTCCTCACTGTGGCACTCTTGTGACCCAGACAGCCCTGGTCATTGTCTACACATGTGTTTCAGTGCACATAACTACTCCAGTGTAGGATAGTACTTGTCCCTGGACAGTACTATCTTACTGTGGAGTTAATTAATTTACTGTGCCCTAATACAGGTGCATGTGTAGACGGTAATAATAATTACTCAGCTCCACAGTAAAGCACACATGTAGATGTACCCACTATGCCCTAAAATACTTCTCTATTACAGGATTAGCAGTGGGGCTGGTAGCCCAACCTAAAGTTCAGGTTGCTTAATCACAGAACCCTGATTTCTGTAGCTAATGTTTGCAAATTATAATTATTTAGGCAGAAACTATCCATTCTAGGTGGCGCGGTAGTTGGAGAGCTCTGGAGCCAGTGGGTACATCTACACATGCGCTTTACTGTGGTATTGACTAATTAGCTTCACAGTAAAGTGTCACAGTCTACATGTGCACCCTACATGTATTCGGGTGAGTAAAGTAATTAACTTTGCTGAGTAAAGTAAATAACTTTGCCATAGGATAGTACTTCTGGGGATAGTACTATCCTATGGCAAAATAATTCACTCCACCAAAATGCACATGTAGACAGTGACAGGGGCTGGCTGTGGCACCAGGGTGCTAAAGTGTGGGGGTTGCCTGCCACCTAGCCCTGCACTGTAGCACCCTTTTTGTGCCCTACCTAGCTCCTCCACTGTCCTCTGTGACCACCTGAAGCTCGGGGCTGACCCCGGGACCTCCTGCCAACCCAGGGCTGCTGTGCTCTGACTCAAAGTGCTGTAGTCCCAGGAGTGTATTTGGTAGCAGTGTTGGTCTGAGACAAGAAGACATACAAAAAACTAGAACTGTTGGTTCCAAAATTATACCTTTTATTAGAACAACTGGGAATAAGCAAGAAAATTGTCCTTTTCTGC
>NW_017728995.1:43361731-43366426 GCF_001723915.1 Gavialis gangeticus
AGATGGGAGCACATGCAAATGCTGTGCCTGGGACCAGTTTTCTCTGGTGCAAACCGCAGTTTATCATGTCACCTTAATGGCACGTATAGATGCACCCAGTGAGGGTCAATGCAGATTTGAGATAGAATACAGAACTGTGGGGGAGGTTAGAACTGGCTGAAGGAGAATGGAGCAGGGAAACAGTGAGGCAGGAACAGAGACAAGAAAAGGCTCTAAGCTGATAGGCAGTTGAAAGAAAAATCAGAGAATGGCAAGTCTGTCTGGGAAAGGAGACTTATTGGAGAATGTAACATATCTGTACTTATGGGTGAAGACTGGATTCAGACAAGAAGTCAGGAAAGGAGACTAGGACTCACTTGGCAAAGAGATTGTGATAGGGAAGAGGAGCGTTGCAGGTGAAAATGGGGATGAGAAACTGAAGTTGAAGGCACAGACAGAAAATGAGACAAGCAAGAGGGAACAGAGGCAGAACAGTGCCTCTGTCAGGCATGGGGACAACAATTACAACATTCTTTTCTTACTGATGCATACTGTCCTCCAGAACCTGGAATGGAACCCAAGATCCTCAAGTTTCACCATTCCTCTATCATCAGCAAATAGCCATGAAGACCACTTCTGACTCTCAACTGCTGGCCTGCATAGAAGATGATAACCTACTATCACTAACAATTACTCCATTAGTTCTAGTAGCAGAGGTCTGCTGGATGGATTTCAAGTTTCAACCCTGCTGAAACATTCAGTTACATGATGACATGTGGCATCCATTTGATTATTTTTTTCAGTTTGCCTTTTTTTTAAAATAGGTTAGACACAAAAAAAGCTATTTTAAAAGAATGCTAAACTTGCCGAGTCAAGCACTTTTAAGTTTGAAAATGACAGAATTAGCGTTCCCTATCAAACGCTAATTTGGCCCTTTTGTGCAAATGTATTAATTACTTTAACACAATATTTGTTTGCCCAGGACCCAGATCTACACTGCAACCCACAGATGTTTATAAAGCTTGGGCAGAGATTCCTGAGATAGTTTTAAACTGCTGCTCAGTACCTGAGCTAGCTAATGAAGTTGTGACAGAATGGCTGCAGAAGCCAACCAGGACCATGTATAAATATGTGGCATGTGCTGTTGTAGCTACATTACTATCTGAGTCAGCTAGTTAAAAACTAGGTTGGAAATCCCCATATGAGCTACAGTTACATTTCTGGATTCCGGTGTAGCCATACTGTCCACCGTTGCATGAGATGGACCATGCTCAGGGAATGAATGGATTTCTGGAGGAAAAGAGGCTGTTGTCTGTGGAACCCTTGTTCTTGTTGTATTTGGTGCAGAAGTTGTAACGTGCAGAGTGAATAATGTAGGGGACTGTAGGTAGACAAAATAAGTCTCATGGTTATGGCAACTGAAGGCCTTGGAGAACTGTCATCCCTGACAAACTTGAATGCTTTCTATGATGAGATAACTGGCTCTGTGGATGTAGACATTTGTGATGCATAGGGGGTGCACCCCCTGAGATCACCCGCGTAGCACCTGGAAGCGCCAGCCGCAAAACTGGAAGTGCCACCGGAAGTGCACTTCTGATTTTGCCGTTTTGTGCTGCTGGCTCTGCTGGGGAATCTCCACCCCCGATCAGTGATGGGCTGCTGGGGGACTGCCCCTCACCCCCAGTCAGCGATCTGGTCCCCCCCATCCAGACTTGGGAGGCACCAGTCACCCATGGATGTAGAGAAAGCAGTGGACATAATATACATTGACTTTAGCAAGGCTTTTGATATAGTCTCCCAAAGCATTATTGCAAGCAAGCTGAGGAAATATGAGTTGGATGAATGGACTGTAAGGTAGATAAGAAAGCTGGCTGGATTGTCGGGTTCAATGGGTAGTAACTGATAGCTCAATGTCTAGCTGGCAGCCGGTATTAAGTGGAGTACCCCAGAGCTCGGTCCTGGGGCCGGTTTTGTTCAACATCTTTATTAATGATCTGGAAGATGGGATGACACCAAGCTATGGGGTGTAGTAGATACACTGGAGGGCAGGGCTAGGATTCGAAGTAACCTAGACAAATTGGTGGATTGGGCCAAAAGAAATCTCAGGAGGTTCAATAAGGACAAGTGCAAAGTCCTGGACTTAGGATGGAACAATCCCATGCACCAGTACAGGCTGGGGGCTGACTGGCTAAGCAGCAGCTCTGCAGAAAGGCACCTGGGAGTTACAGTGGACAATAAAATGAATATGAGTGTGCCCTTGTTGTGAAAAATGGCTAACAGCATACTGGGCTGCATTAGTAGGACCGTTGCAAGCAGATCGAGGGAAGTAATTATTCCTCTTGGCTTAGGGTGGGAAAAATAACCAGTAGGGCAGAAGTGCTAGACTTCAGAAAGGCTAACTTCAGTGCACTCAGGAGATTAGTTAGCGAGACACTGCAGAATAGGAGAATTGGTGAGATGGGGGTCCAGGAAGAGGGGTCGTTCCTAAAGAGAACAGTCCTAAGGCGCAGAAGGAGACAATCCCCTTGTGCAGGAAACGGGGCAAAGGGGCCAAGAAACCCTCTTGGCTGAACAGGGGAATCCAGGAAAGCCTTGGGGCAAAAAAGAGGCCTATCGGCTGTAGAAGCAGGGAGTAGCTACAAAGGCAGAGTATACCTACTTTACTCACACTTGCAGGGAGGCAGTCAGAAAGGCCAAAGCAGAAATGGAACTTAGGCTGGCAACAAAAATTAAAGACAACAAAAAGTCCTTCAGGTATATAGGGAGCAAAAAGAAGGTCCAGGATAGCACAGGCCCCCTACAAGACAAACAAGGGCAATTAGTGACGGATAGGGGTAACAAAGCTGAGCTCTTCAATGAGTTTTTTGCTTCTGTATTCCTGAACTTGGATCAGGACAAATCTCTCAATTGGAGCATAGACAGGCATAAAGGGGGAACCAGCCCACCAACTGTTAGCACTGACTCAGTGAAGAGACACTTGGAAGGGCTGGATGTGTTTAAGTCACAGGCCTGAATGATCTTCATCCAAGGGTGCTGAAGAAACTGGCCAGTGTCATTAGCTATTGGCACGGCTGTTTGTGCACTCTTGGTGTTCAGGTCAGGTCCCAGAGGACTGGAAAAGGGCCAATATGGTCCCTATTTTCAAGAAGGGGAGGAAGGAGGATCCAGGTAACTATAGATTGGTTAGTCTCATCTCTATCCTTGGGAAAACCTTTGAAAAAATTATTAAGGATCACATTTGTGGGAGTCCAGAAGTGAAAGCAATGCTAAAGGGTAACCAGCATGGATTCATAGCAGGTAGATCCTGCCTGACTAACTTTGTTTCCTTTTACAACCAGGTCACAAAATGCTTAGATGCAGGAATCGATGTGGATGTCATCTACTTGGATTTTAAGAAGGCCTTCGATATGGTATCTTGTTAAATTTTTATAGATAAACTGAGTGACTGTGACGTAGGTGATTACATGGTCAGGTGGGTAGCAAATTAGCTTAGAGGTCATACCAAGAAAGTGGTGGTGGATGGGTCAGTATCAGCCTGGAAAGATGTGGGCAGTGGAGTCCCACGAGGCTCGGTCCTTGGACTGGTGCTGTTCAATGTCTTCATCAGTGACTTGAATGAGGGCATGGAAAGCACTCTGTCCAGATTTGCAGAATGCACCCGTTGGGCTTTGATCATTCGGTCCCGTGCCGCCCGGCTTTGGATATGTATGGCTGTTCTTCGGTCTGTCTCTCTGGTTTTAGTAAATAGACATTCCTCCCCGGGGCAGTCTATTCCCCAATCCCGCCTGCCACGACTTTGACAATTCTTTCAGTGGTGGGGTCCGACTACTGGGGCTTATCTATATCCAAGGCCTTGGGGTGGAAGTCTTCTGCGAGGCTCCAACCTCCCCTGTACCTCACCCTGAACCCAGCCACTATGGGTTGCTGAGATCTTTCTCGGCCTGACCCTCACTTGCAGGTATCCTAGTTTCTTCCAGAACTATGTGTTAACCTTCACTCTATTACCCAAATCCAAGCTACGCGTTATGGGTCTGCCCGACTGTCTCGATCCTTTACATGGCAGAGCCCTTCTTCCTACTAGGTTGGCCCTAGGGCTCTATGTCGCCAACCTCCCAGCCCCTCCAAAGGTGGGAAACCAAAACCAAAAGAAAAGAATATTTACAACACCCGTGACCTTCTAACTACCAAAAATCGGCCAGCTTGGCCCGAGCGTTCCCTAATTAGCCCTGACCCACACCTGACTGCACCCTAGTGCCACTCCCTTCCCTTTTCTATGGAGAGTGATCTACGAGCTAGGCAGACCCCGACGTCCTTTCCAGCTCAGGCTATTTTCTATTCCCTGTTGGACCGCTTTATGTCCTGGGGCTTGTTTCTAGTAGCCCCTGTCGCTGCTGAAGCCTTCCACTTCCCACTTAGGATTGTCCCTGGACCCGAGTCGACCCTGTATCGGTACCTCTTGACTCGGTGCCTCAAATCCCATAGTTCTCCCTTCTTCTCTGGGACCCACCCAGATTACTCCACTCGCCTTTCTGACGCCCCAGATTCTCTCCCAGGGGTCCTGCGTCGGGATGTAGTGTAGCCACTTCTTTTCTCTTTAGCCTGCCACTGGTGTCTTCCTCCTGGAGGACTCAGAGGCAGCCTTCTGCCCTGTGAGAGGCGTTCCTGCTTCCTCTACCTTCAGGAAGGGGTCCTGGGAGTACCTCCCCTGTTGACTCT
>NW_017728995.1:43366507-43369224 GCF_001723915.1 Gavialis gangeticus
CCAGCTGGCTGCAGTTTTAAAAAGACGTGGCTAACAAGCCACGTGGGTCCCGCCGCCAGTCTTGCCGCGGCTCCAGCTGTACCTAAGGGATTTTCCCTCACTCTTTCTTTCTTTATGACTTTCCCAGGGTGTTCCAGCCCCCAGGGGTCCCCCTTGACCCCTTGGGGTCCGTCCCTTGTGTTCTTCCTGTGACACAGATGATACCAAATTATGGGATAAAGTTAACACACCAGAGGGTAGGGAATGAATCCAGGCAGATATGCACAGGTTGGAAAAGTGGGTGGAACAGAATAGGATGCAGTCCAATAAGGACAGATGCAAGGTGCTACACCTAGGCAGAAGGAATCACCAGCTCACTTACAGGCTGGGGGAGGACCTTCTCAGCAGCACAGCAGCAGAAAGGGATCTTGGACTCACTGTTGGCTCCAAGATGAACGTGAGTTGTCAATGTGACAAAGCGATCAGTAAAGCTAATCGCACTTTAACATGCATTAGCAGGTGCATGACAAACAGGTCCAAGGAGGTGATACTTCCCCTTTATGCAGCATTGGTCAGGCTGCAGTTGGAGTACTGTGTCCAGTTTTGGGCACCACACTTCAAGAGGGATGTGGACAACCTTGAGAGGATTCAGAGGAGGGCTACTCATATGGTTAGGGGCCTGTAGGCAAAGCCCTACAAGGAGAAATTGAGGGCCCTGGATCTCTTCAGCGTCTGCAAGAGAAGGCTGAGAAGTGATCTTGTGGCCACCTACAAATTCATCGGAGGGGACAGCAAGGAATAGGAGATGTTCTGTTTACCAGGGTACCCCTTGGGGTAATTGGGAACAATGGCCACATATTGATGGAAAGCAGATTTAAGTTAGACATCAGGAAGTACTTCTTTACAGTAAGGCTTGCCAAAATCTGGAATGGGCTTCCAAGGGAGGGGGTGCTCTCGCCTACCTTGGGGGTCTTTAAGAGGAGGCTAGACATGCACTTGGCTGGGGTCATCTGACCCCAGTGCTCTTTCCTGCCCAGGGCAGGGGGTCAGACTTGATGATCTGCTAAGGCCCCTTCCAACCCAAACATCTATGAATATGAATCTCTCTCTTTGGCATTGGTGACACCACATCTGGAATACAGTGTCCAGTCTTGGGCCTCCGACTATAGAAAGGATGTGGACAAGTTGGAGAGAGTCCAGCAGAGGGCAATGAAAATAGTTCAGGGACTGGGGTATATGACTTATGAAGAAAGGCTGAGGGAACTGGGTTTATGTAGTCTGCAGAAGAGAAGACTAAGAGGAGATTTGATCACAGCCTTTAACTAGCTGAAGGGGAGTTCGAAAGAGGATGGAGCTAGACTGTTCTTAGTGGTGGCAGATGACAGAACAAGGAGTAATGATCTCAAGTTGTAGCAAGGGAGGTTTAGGTTGGATATTAGGAATAACTGTCTCACTAGGAGGGTGGCAAAGCACTGGAACAGGTTACCTAGAAAGGTGGTGTAATCTCCATTATTTGACGTTTTTAAGGCCTTGCTTGACAAAGCCCTGGCTGGAATGATATAGTTGGGAATGTTCCTGCTTTGAGCAGGAGGTTGGACTAGATGACCTCCTGAGGTCCCTTCCAACCCTAATTTTCTATGATTCTGATTCTAACTGGATCCTGTACTTGTCTCTCATGGAGATGCAAAGGGAAGCTAGTGGAATTGCCAAGAATAAACTTTTCATGGGTAACTACAAATAATATGTTCCTCATTTCTGGGTGCCAAGCTTGAGGCGGTTTAGTCAAATTTGCAGAAACAATGAGTACTCTAAGTCTATGAGAACTGTACACTGAAGAAGGAAAGTACATTACAGTAAATACACCAAAAATTTAGGACATGTCCCAGTTTAGCCACCTAAACTCTCTATGTGCCACAGTTTCCCACCTATGAAAGGGGATTATAACATAAATCTTTAATGTTTGGAGGCAGTGAGATAGTATAGCAATAAGTGTCATGGAAAAGCCCCCAAGATAGTTAGTATTGTCTTCAGAGCAGGAGTTGAATGGCGTACAGTAAATAAGACATGGAGCCACACAATTAAGGTGAAAAAAACCCTATTGTATAGCTGCTCCTTCAAAAAGCACCAGTAGTCCTATACACTTCGTGAGGTAGGGATCCTATGAAAAAATTGTATATTATTTTCTAATTAGAAACTATCATAATGCATGTACACAAATGGACTGAATTAAGGTTACACAGACAACCAGAATTAAGGCATACCTTAACTTTTGAATGCTATGGAACATTAATATTCTTTAAGCATAGATTTGCTGTGTAATATTTTAATTTTTTTTCTGGACATTTTTCACTTGACCATGCTAATGCTGTTGGCCTGAATGGAACTTGAATTAACAATACCTATTAACACAAATTTATCTTCAAGGTGGGGATAAATTACAAAAAAGAGGCTAGATTTCATAGACATTAGGGCTGGAAGGGACCTCGGAAGATCATTGAATCCAGCCCCCTACCCAAAGGGCAGGAAGTCAGCTGGGGTCATAGGATCCTAGCAAGATAAGCATCCAATTTGCTCTTGAAGGTGCTCAATGTAGGTGCTTGAACCACCTCCAATGGCAGGCTATTCCAGACCTTGGGGGCTCGGACAGGAAAGAAATTCTGCTTTATGTCCAGCCTGAAACGGTCTCGCAGTAGTTTATGACGGTTCAACCTCGTCATCCCTTGGGGCGCTCTGGTGAA
>NW_017728995.1:43374224-43375562 GCF_001723915.1 Gavialis gangeticus
GACAGTAAAGAAATTCTTCCTTATGTCCAGACTGAAACGATCTTGTAGTAGTTTATGACCGTTCGACCTCGTCATCCCTTGGGGCACTGTGACAGGAGTATTACTACTGGAGCCTTTCTCTTGGTGGCTCCACCCTTCTGTTGTGGGCCAACTGCCTGCTTACTCGCCTACTTTTTGCTTGCTTGCTTGCTTGTAATTAGCAGGAGGCTGCCCACTTTTTGCACCCCGGTGCCAGGGGGTGCTGTCTGCGGCTCCTTTTCCTCCCCTAAATTGCAGTCCAAGCCTCGCAGATGGTACTAACATGGTATTCAACCTGGGCCCTGCTGTGATTTGGCCCTGTCCTTGCCTTCTCTCAGGGGCTCCCCACTGCCCCCCTTGATCTGGGGCTAGGGTCAACGCACCCCAAATGCGATGCCTTCTCCGGCGCCAGGGTCCCCACGCTACCATGGAGCTCCTATGAGCCCTTCTCCAACCCCTAATAGCCTCACCCAGTCCTCCAGTAAAAATAGCAAACACAGAAACACAAAGCCACCGGGCTATAACATAAAAAGCTAAACCATCCGGCCAAAACAACATTCAATCCTTACCGAAAAAGTACACTCCAATCCCAGCAGCGACCAGGGGATGCTTACACAATCAGAGTTCTCCTCTCCATCTGCGCTAGCCAAGCTCCCCCTCCCTTGGTTGCCAGAGGGGAACTGCCCTCCTGGCCTCCTGCCTGGGCTTATATGGGCCAGGCCTTGCCCCTTCCTGTCAGCTGGCTCCCCAGCAGTTGTCCCAGCAACCAGCACCTGTTACTCTGGCTGCCCTGGTAACTGGCAGCTGGGCCTCCCCTTTCTTGCCACTAGGGGTCTCTCCCGAGCTGTTTTTCTGCTCTCAGGCACAGGGCACCTGAGTGCTCTGCAACAGGTGCTCTGGTGAACAAATGTTCCCGCAAATCCAAGTGGTCACCCCTGATAAACTTATAGGTGGCCATCAGATCACCCCTGAGCCTGAGCTTTTTTAAGCTAAAGGGCCCCATGGCTCTCAGCCTGTCATCGTAAGGTCTGTTTTCCTGACCTCTGATCATATGCATAGCTCTTCTCTGGACTCTCTCAAGCTTCTCCACATCCTTTTGGAATTGTGGAGCCCAACACTGGATGCATTACTCCAGCTGCAGCCTCACCAAGGCTGAGTACAAGGAGAGAATGACATCCCAGGATTTTCTTGAGAAGCATCTATGGATGCAAGCCAGTGTTTTGGTCACTTTACTAGCCGCAGCATCATATTGCAGGCTCATGTTCATCTTGTGGTCAATGATGACCCCCACATCTCTTTCTTCCATAGTGCTAGCCAGCG
>NW_017728995.1:43375572-43409485 GCF_001723915.1 Gavialis gangeticus
TTTCCAGCCAGTGGATCGTGGTGGACCCAAGGCCACAATTGGCCAGTTTCGCCAAGAGGTGATCATGGGATACCAGATTGAAGGCTTTTTTGAAGTCAAGATATATGATATCAATCTCTTCTCCCTTGTCCAGGTGATAGGTCACTTGGTCATAGAGGGAAATGAGACTGGTCAAGCAAGACCTACCCGCAAGAAACCCATGCTGGCTGTCCCTTAGGATGTTGGCGTTGGCCAGTCCATTAAGGTTGGCCTCTTTAATAAACTTTTCTAAGATCTTCCCTGGGATAGAAGTCAGGCTGATAGGCCTATAGTTAGCCGGATCCACTTTCCTCCCTTTCTTGAAGATTGGCACCACACTGGCCTTCTTCCAGTCTTCAGGCACTACACCAGACCGCCATATTATAATATTTATAATAAATATTATTTAGTTTAAAAGTATTTTTAGGCCAGACTCATCCTTATTGTGACTCTGTTAACCTGCAAGTCAGTAGATCAAATTTCACAGTGCCAGAGGTGAAAGGCTACAGTGGTAGCTTATGTTATTATACCCTGGGAAAAGTCTCCCTTTGCATCTTCCTCTCTCCCCACTCCACCTCTTTATGTGCGCACATAAAACACCCCCCCATACAGCCCATACACTAGGCTTGTTCAGTTCACACAATTTGGCCCAGTAATTTATTAAAAATATGCCAAGGAGGAAATATATATTATACAGATAATACATCCACTAGAAGAGATTAAATATCATGAGTACACATTTTGAGAGGACCAGTTTTCATTTTCTTTTTATGTGCCTGTCCTGTTGTTAGAAGTCTGTCATTGGCAGGTGTCAATATTTTTAATATTTCCCATTAATATTTCTCAATATCTCTCATTAATATTTTTCTTTTTTATGTCTGCCTCTGCAATTTCTGTATCTGTGCAAATTAATTTTCTACAATGTTGATATCTTTTACATAAGACTGAGACATAAAATAGGTTATCTTCCTAATTTACTGAAATATTACCAAGGAAACTAGCATCACAGTGAATGGAAAAGAGAAAAATTCGGTTTTCTCTTCTGTCACATTGCACTGTCTCATTCCAGCTGAGACACTGTTTCACTCTATAATCTCAGACTAGAGTGACCTCATTGTGCCTATGTCAAGCCAGCTGGAAAACCGAGTCAAAAGCAGCACTTCAGTGAAAACCAAATGCTGTGTCTCAGCTATTCTTTCCTCAGTAAACAAACCAGAGTGAGGCAGTCTCAGTTTGCCGTTGGGACTATCAACAGAGAACCAAACATTTCAAATAGTTTCCAAAACCCAGAGGATATCATCAAGCCAAGCTTTGGAAAGTGTTTTCTTTATTATAATAATTGGCACACTATATTTTTGTTTCCAGGAAAATAAATCTTAAATATTTGACAGCAAATAAAGCTAACTTTAAAGAATCACACATTCATGGTTTCAAACTTACGTTAATTCAGATACACTTTAAAAATTCTATATCTCAAGAAAAATGTTTTTATAATAACTAACAGCATCTTTAATTAATGCTTATGAATCATAATGAACATGCAAAAGCTTAGAAAAATGGTATTAGGGTAAGGCAACTTTTCATGTACAGTTCAACAGAAAGATCAGTTTACTGTATAAGCCACTGACATAAAAACTAAGTACAGAAATTCAAAAAGCCCAAGGTGGAATCAATCAAAGTAAATGTGGTTTTCTGTAAGCAGCGTAGTTTAGATTGGTAGTGAACAGAATACACATTTACCTTCTGGTGGTGGTGGTGGGGGGGAATCTTAGGGCACTGACAGAAGTGACTTTTTGTCTCATGATAAGTCCCTGAAAGAGCTCTATAGCCATACACTGAGAGAAGTGCATGGCTGCAGAGTGGTTTAAAAAGTGTTTGATTATACAACAAATAAGCCCAAAGCGGGTGGAGAGTGCCCAGCTTCATCTCTGGTACGGTCTTCAGAATGTGAGGGGGAAGGGAGGGAGTGAGTTCTTTCTGGGGTTTGCCGAGCCAGCACTGGGGGACTGGGCAGGTGGACTGGAGCTTCCCCCCCCACAAGGTAGAAGGCTCCAATCCACCCTCCCTCCCCACTCTAGCACAGGCTGGGCAAACCCCAGAATGGATCTCCCTCCTCTGCTTCTCCCACTCCCATCCTGAGACAGCACTGGAGCTGTGAGAGATGGGGCAGGGCTAGGGAAAGAGGCTGCAGACAGTTTCTCTTGCTAGATTGACTCCAAAATGGAGCTCGATCCTCTACCCTCCCAATCCAACAGTGAATGTCTGTTGGGTCAGGAGAGTCAGTCTAACTCATGATGCTCTGTGAAGCGCCATGAGTTAGACCAGGGAGTTGCACATCTATCAGCACCCTTAAACCAGGCTTCACCATTTTTAAATGAGTTTGTGTGCACCAAACTTTTGTTCTATTATGGGTATAGACTGGTTTCTGATCACTTATATCCATAAAAGTGTAATATCTATACCTGGACAACTTGTCCTTATCAGAATTATTTATTAACTGTTAGGCACATATTATAGTTTGCCTGATTTGAGAATATTTTGTTTCATTCCAAATCTAAAAAATGTAAAGTGCCTGCAGACACAATGTGGATGGATGCTTCAAAATAAAATAATAAAAATGTTTAATCAGCTCGTGTATGACATACAGCACTTACAAGCTGCTAGGTATATTTATTTGAAAAATGTGTACAGGCATACCTTGTTTTATTGCGCTTCGCAGATATTGCGTTTTTTACAAATTGAAGGTTTGTGACAACCCTGCGTCGAGCAAGTCTATCGGCGCCATTTTTCCATTGGCACCATTTTTCCAACAGCATTTGCTCACTTCGTGTCTCTGTGTCACATTTTGGTAATTCTCGCAATATTTCAAACTTTTTCATTATTATTATATTTGTTATGGTGATCTGTGATCTTTGATGTTACTATTGTAATTGTTTTGGGGCACCACGAACCGCACCCATATAAGACAGCGAACTTAATCGCTAAATGTTGTGTGTGTTCTGACTGCTCCACCGACCGGCCGTTCCCCCGTCTCTCTCCCTCTCCTCGGGCCTCCCTATTCCCTGAGACACAACAATATTGAAATTAGGCCAATTAATAACCCTACAATGGCCTCTAAGTGTTCAAGAGAAAGGAAGAGTCGCACGTCTCTCACTTTAAACCAAAATCTAGAAATGATTAAGCTTAGTGAAGAAGGCATGTGGAAAGCCGAGATAGGCTGAAAGCTAGGCCTCTTGCGCCAAACAGTTAGCCAAGTTGTGAATGCAAAGGAAAAGTTCTTGAAGGAAATCTGAAGGCTCAGATGATGGTTAGCATTTTTTAGCAATAAAGTATTTTTTAATTAAGGTATGTACATTGTTTTTTTAGACATAATGCTATTGCACACTTAATAGACCACAGTATAGTGTAAATATAACTTTTATATGCACTGGGAAACAAAAAAATTCATGTGACTCGCTTTATTGTGATATTCGCTTTATTGCGGTGGTCTGGAACCGAACCCGCAATATGTCCAAGGTATGCCTGTATGTGATAGTGAGCCATCCCTGGTGCTAGTCACAGTATCAGCCTGCCCACCTGCCTCGCCTTTGTTGTAATAAAATAGGTAGTTGTTTGTAAGGTGCGAGGCTGCTCATTTTAATGCCATGATGTCAAGGGTGCAATACACGGCTATGACCTCCCCTTTATTGTGTCCCATGCCTTGTAGATGGCATCCAAAATCACTGCTAACTCCCCCAGCCTCATTGCTGGGCCGCACTTGGCCTCTGGCCGAAACTTGGCCTCAAGCATCCAAACACTTACCTTGGCCACATGACCCGTCACTGAGGCCTCAACTCATGATCCCTCACTGGGGCCTCAACTCACGCCCTGGGCTCTATGCCTCTCACCAGGCTTCTAGCCCCTTATACTCTAGCCCTCTCTGGGGTCACTGCTCCGCACCCTAACTGGGCCTTACACCCTTTAGGCCTCAGGTATCTGTCGATATGCCTGGGCCCTGCCTCAGGCCCCACTCAATAGGCTTGGGCCCCTTTGCTTTTCTGTTGGGGTGTGCTTCCCCAGCCTTTTGCCTCCATGGGGTACCCACAAGGCAGCAGGGGCTCAAACTTTCTGGTGCCCCATACTTACCCTCACTGGGGAGGCATAGGTGTGGCATTTCGTGGAAGCTGCCCTGCCACAAGCAGCCCCACTACACCATCCAACCCCAGCAGGATATAGTTTTAGGTCATTCCCCAGGAGCAATGCAGGCCTACCTGCCATGGTCTTTCCTCACTGGGCTCCTATATGTTGTATCTGGGCTGCTCTCTCTCCTGGGCCCTCTATTGCAGCCTCCATCTTCTGGCTTCTTCTCATCTGGCCCCAACTCTCCAGACCCCTCATTGAATGCCTCCCATCCAGAGGCTGTGCTTCAGCCTCCTTCATCACAGCCTGTGCAGCAACAGCTGACCCTCTTATTCCACAGAGGTTCCTCTCTGGGCCATACCGTAAACAGCTATCTCTTACTGAGCTTGTCTAGAACCCCAGAGATCTTATATGAGGCAGCCATTCACTCAATTGGTCTCACCTGAGCCCCTGGTTTCACCCCTGCCAGTTCTAATCAACGGCTTGCCTAGCCCCTGTGTAGCCCCACAAGCTATAAGCCCCTTCCTAGGCTGGGCCCTGCTCTCCCTAGACCCAAAGCCTTCTCCCTGGAGCTTGGGACCCCACTGGGCTCCTAGGAACCTCCTCCATCCCCATAGTTCCTACTCTAGACCTCCAGATATACCTGAGAGCAGCAGATCTCAGGCTGCTGGCTCTACTGCTCAGGGTCTGGTTTTATCTTGCAGTTGTGCAGCCCTGTTTCAATCAGGCGGCTTCCTGATAGCCATATGACCCTCTTGATTGGCACTGCAGCCACCTGCAGGCTGCCCTGCTGCCTGCTCAAGCCCTTAAAGTAATAACAGCCACAATGTAATAACTGTTTATGGATATTGTCTATTCAGTAAGAGCCACTGAGTCAGATCCTGTGAAATGCTGAGTACCCATGACTCCCATTGACTTTAAAAGGAGGTAAGGATGCTGAATGCTTTTAAGGGTTGTGACTAATACATATGTGTGTTGATAGGTTTACTTTATTCTATATTGAGAAAGAAACAGAAATATTCAGAAGGAACTTCACATCTCTAAAGTAACAGGAACTTTACTCTCAGAATGAATCATAATGTTGGGTAATTTGATTTTCTTCACTTAATGCAAAAGGAAGTTTGAGAAGCAAATACTCTAAAAATAGAAAATGACAGTCAGGGTTTTTTCAAGTCTGAAACTGGGACTGTTCTACCACACTTACATTTTCTAATGTCCAGTTCAGAAGTTTCTTCCATCTTTAAGCTGGTAAAAGACTTGATGCCACTTTTAAGGAAAATTCTTACTGAATTTAATGGAAAAGGATAACCTGTTTGGTTGTTTTAACCATCCTAAATAACTCAACAGAGAATTACACTCTTTCTGTAACTCTTTAGGACAGTTCAAACAAAAGCTGTAAACAGAATTTAATAGAGAATCAAATCCTATTGGTTTTAAGTGGAATTATCTTTGCATACGTATTTTGATTCTGCAGAACCCTCTAGATTTCATTCTCATATTCTTCAGCATTTTCATACAATACATGCATCAATATTTTGTTTTAACATTACATTTCTTCATAATTTTGGTAAATGTTAGTGCAACCCACTTCAGGTACAGCACTTCCAACAGTTCTCCCTTTCTAGTTTTTCATAAAATCATGGAGGCAGCCTTGTTACTAGTGCCTCTTGAACATCTTTATACTATTGAAAAAAAGAATAATATGAACTAAAAATATAGATGTGTTGATGTTGAGATGCTTTCGTTTTTCCACATCAATTCATTCTAGGTACAGAGGCCAGATACTGCCCTTTAGAAGAAAAGTGTTCTTCAGCTGAAAATTTTAGCTGGTCTCTACAGGCTGTAAAGGGTAGCAGGATTTCTATCACATGATACCTTTTCATAAACACCAGGGGGTCTTGGGCAGAGGTTTGCAAATCTACACATCAGAAAAACATGGCTGAGTATTCACACAGCTAATAGAAGTTCTGTGTCTTCTCTCCAGGTGGCCTGCTAGCCTGCCTCCTGAGATATTAAGTATCAGGGTCAGTGGAAGTACTTAAAGAAGAGGAAAAGGATTTGGCTTGTTACAAAGCTAAAAACCAAGCAAATAAGAGTTTGGATCACCATATTCACAGCGTAATAAAGAGGAAAGAAAAAGTAAACTAAAAAAAAGGTATGAAAAGTGATCCATAAGGTTTTTGTAATATTTTTCTCACTGCAGTCCTTCCCTGTGGAAATTTTAACGGATGTTTGTTGTAATATTACCACTATATTTTCATTTCTTAATTTTTTAATTACATTGTTCACCAACAGAACAGAAGAAAAACATCATTTTCAATACAGGGCCTTCTGTGTGAAGCTGTACAAACATAATGGTGCATAATCAGCTTGTTCAGTTTTGGGGCCATATACATCTTCATACCAGCATACATTTTTGGTGTGGGAGAGCGGGGAGGGGGGGTGACGTATGTTGTATGTAAGAAAAACATTATATTTATTTACTGCTGCAACGACTTGGTCAAATGATATTCCATTTCTGTGAAGACTTTTGAACTTTGGCAGAATTCAGATATGTGTCTGAACTTTGCCATTGGTCTCATTTCTGTAATGAAAAGACTCAAAACCTTAACGCTGAACTTTGGGAAAGTTCATATATTAATCCAATGATCTGAATTTAAGCTCATCTCAACTTTTTGCCTAACATTTATGCAGAATTTTTATACTTCCACGTAAGTGTCATCAGTTTTGCATCATGGTATGAACTCATTTTAATTAAGTGTTGGGAGAAAGATTTATTACATTGTGAGTAAAACACAAGGAAACGGATTTTTAGTTGTATTTTTAACTATAGTTAAAAATGTAATATATTTACACAGACAGACAAGATTCCTTGAGTAAATCTAATATCTTTTATTAGACCAACTAATAAAAGATATCAGATTTACCCAAAGAACCTTGTTTGCCTATGTCCTTAGACCAGCACAGCTACAACCAACATCCCTGAAACATGGAAAATATATTTACACTGCAATCTTGACACTGGAAGTTTTAATTGATGAAATTAGTTTAGCCACATTTTTCAATTATAAAAATAACAGCCTTTCTCTGTTCCGTACACTCTGGACACATCTACACGAGGTGCTGACTGTGCAGTTGTTACTGCGTAGTCATTTAGTACTTGCATACCCAAATACTAAATGACTGCACAGTAACCAGTGTTACAGCATCCCCTCATGTCTTGGTGGCACTGACTGCACAGTAGCTCGGTACTACTGTGCAGTAACTCATTACTACTGTACAGTAGCATTGCACAGCATGAACCATGATGCGACGCTACTGTACAGCAGGAACGAGCTATTGAACAGTAGTAATGAGCTACTGTGCAACCAACTTCTCGTGTAGAGGCGGTCTCTAAATACTTTTCTTATCATAGGTATGGCGGCGAGAAACCCCCACAGGCTCTTGAAGGGGATGGGGCAGACCCTGCGGGCCCCAAGCCACACAAGCAGACCCCACCCCCCCTGGGGAAACTTACCTCCGGGAGCACAGCTGGAGCCAGAGCAGGAGCCATGGCCGCATGAGCCAGTGTTATGCTGGCTGTTTAATCAGCTGTTTCTGGGGTGGGGAAAAACTGAGCCAATCACAGCGGCCAGAGCAGCTGCTGCAGGAAGATTAAAAAGCCCCAACGGAACCCAGCAGAGAGGAGGAGAGGGAGCACACCAGTGTGGAGCATGCCAGGCGTGGTGAGGCTCCTGTGACAAACAGGAGGGTTGCAGCTGGCTCAGTGCTGGCATCTAGAGCAGGGGGAGCAGAGTCCCTGGGCAAGGTGGGGAGGGAGAAGCCAGTCCACCCCCCCTTTGTCCAGCTGCCTACATTACTGAAGATCGTTAGAGGTGTCTCACCCAGAGGCAGCGAGGAAGACACCAGCAAGCGAGAGCCTTACTCGTCAGCACCTGAGGCGAAAGTGCTAGCTGCCGTGACAGCCGAGCTAATGCACCAGTACCTGCGCCGATGCTGGTCCTGTCAAGAAAGGGGTCTACAGGGCACGGCAGAACAATACAGGCTGCACCGTTGGTTGGTGAGTGGACGGGGTGTAGGGGAGGCAGAGCCCTGCGGAACATCGCCTCAAGACTGTGAGTACCACCATCCCTGGGGTCCCCAGGAAGAGGATCACCACTGAACCCCTCCTTTCATTCAATAACACCAAGTCGTGGCAGGAGAGTTGAGGGGAAGGGGGCCCTGCTCAGGACGGATGGTATGGCACTCATCGTACCCCACCTTAGGTGCTTCCGCAATAGGATAGGAAGATTTTTTTTAGGTACTACTGTGATATGTGCCACAGAAAAAACTAAGTTAGATTTTTGATGATCCTACACCCAGGAGGAAACCCCCAAACAACAGTGTGATAGGGGGCAAGCTTGGGGCCAAGTCCCAAGTCGGCCCACCCACCTGTCTATGGGGTTTGCCCAGTCTCATTTGCCACGACTTTGCTGTAACAATAAACTGGTGGAAAATGCGGGAGGCTGCTCATTATATGCTGTGATGCTAGGGAACAGTATCTATGGCTCCATACCATCCCTACACCATGGCCCATGCCTTGCAGATGGAATCCAGTATGTCACTATGCTCCCAGACTAAAGCTGGGCCAATATCAGGTCTCATTCACTCACACACTCATACCACCCCCCTCTCACTGGGGCCTCTTGCACTTCACCCTCTCTCACAGGGTCTTTTGCCCACTGCACAGTACTGTTCCCCCTTCACTCTGCCCTGCTCCCTCGAGCAGCCCTGTAGGCCATCAGGATTATTTGAATCATGCCTCAGGTGGCAACATGTAGTCTTCTGGGCCTCTCCTAAGATCCTCACCTGGGTAGTGGCCAGATGATTCACCAAATGGAGGGCTAACTCTGCCCTAGCCCCTCACCAGGCTTCTCATACCCTACAACTTGATCTTCTGGGGCCATGTGCTGCCCTTCTGGCTGTCCCACAGCCCTACTCAGCATGCTGACTCTCAACCCTACTCAATCGTTGTCAGGGCCTTCATTACCACCCCCTCTCTGGGGCTACACAACTATCCCCTCCCTGGGGCCTTTGAGGTCTTTCACCCCATGGGTTCAGCAGGCCACAGCCATGCCTGGCCCCACTCCTTTCCTGGGGTCTTACACCCCCTGGGGCTCAGGTGGCTGCAGCCATGCCTGGCCCCCTTACCAACAGTGTTATGGGAGCTGGAGTTATCAAGGTGCCACGACCTGCCTTTCACTGGGGAGGTGAGTGGTCCTGGTATTTGAGTGGGGCTGCTGCGCCTTCCTTTCCTGGTAGGGTACAATTTTAGGTCATGCCCAAGACCAGGAGCCTCCAAGCCATCCCCCTAGCTCTTGCCTTTACCTCCAGGATGTTCCACACTGCAATGGATCCAGATGGTGCTGCTTCCTTGGCTGCAAGCAGCTAACTGCTGTCTCTGCCTGGCTGACTGTTTTTTTGAAAATGGCCACCTTAATCAGGCACCTGTTGGCTGCCTGCTCCAGCCCTTAAAGTAGCAGGCACCAAAGGTAAGTTCTTAATAACTGTAAATTAATTTAGTTAATCTTTAAAAAATGGTCCTTGGAATTTTTCACACAGTGCTCAGCTCAGTATCCTAGACATTTTTTTTCAGTTTAAACCAAATGTTGTGTCTTTAATTTTTCATCTCATATTTAGAAAATCTAGTTGACATCTTGAAAAATGTGAAGTATTTCTACGTCTGAACTCATTGTTGCCATTCTTGATAAAACATACTGATTATTTTAGTGTGTATACAATTCTAAATACATTTTGAATTATATATGTCAAAATATAACTAAATCTGCCACACTGTTCTCTATTTCACTAGTTTTCCTCATGTCTAGTGAGCACAAAGTAACAAAAATAAATAAAAATATAATTCTGTGAACCTGGGCAGCAGAAAAGCTGTGGAAACAGTCCTAAGGAAAGCACTCAGAATGTTTATACATGTAAAGGTATGATGCACCCATTAACATAAAGGTTTTTGCAATAAGAGAGATACTTTATACAGGTTTCCCTCACTTTATGCTGTACATGAGTTCCTGGGAAAAGGTGCATAACTTGAATTTGCATAAAGGGAACCCACTTTCCAATGTAACAAATAGGGATACGTTCCAAGACCTCAATTGTACTGACCCCCAGACCCATTTCTACCACTTTTACAAGACAATTTTGGTACTCATCAACAGCGGACAATACACACAAGCACAGGACACTATCATAATGGGGATGGCAATTACAGACAGTGAACGAGGAGCACTGATCCACACAGACTATATTTTGGTGCATGTCACTTCCACAATGCACTGCACAAAACAGCTGTCTTTGGGTTTCCACCACACCGATCGCATAAGAGTGAATTTACCTTGCATATAACAAATTTTTGGTATAAAAAGGGTCATCTCATAAGAGTGAATTTGCACATACAGAACCCACAAGGGAATCCTGTACTGAGTTTGGTATCTTTAAGACATGTAGTGAAGATAACTCAAGCTGCCAACCAGAATTAACTGGAAATAAAGAGACCTAGAATCCCTCCAAAGGAATCTGCTGTTTGCTACAACAGTACTGGAAAATGATCAGGAGAAATTAAGTAATTCAAGAACGTCATCATTGCATTTTCTACACATAAAATGGGGTCAAATCCTTCAGTCCTCCCCTAAGCAAAGTTCTCACTGAGTTCCATGCCTAGTATTGCATATGCATGAGGGAGTCCCAAAAATGCACAGAAATTTTGCCTATGTGTAAGTCACAAACAGCAGTGATAGGGGACTCTGTGCAAGTGAGGTATTGTAGAATAAGTGAATAACTTTTATCCCGCTCTGAGAGACCTTGGGAAGAATCCTATTTCACTTTACACACCTAAATAGCATATGCACAGCTGCATAACTGTAGTTTTTGGCACACCCAGAGCAACTCAGCTCTGGGGATCCAAATGTATAGGTGCCCTAGGTAGGACTGTGCCATGGCTAGGCAAAATAGGAGTGCTCAAATGTGCACATGAGGCTAAGTAAGATAACATATGTTAAGACAACAAAGGAGAAGTGTCTTTCTACCTTTTAGTCTAGTAACCTAGTAGGTAGTCCACTGCCTAAGGGAGCAGAAAACCCAGGTTTGAGGCCCCACTGATCCATAAGGGAGAACCTGCATCTTCTGCTTCTGCATTCTTCTTGAAGCTGATCATCTGAGTGGCTAAGGGGTGGGAATAAGTGGGACCAGGAAGAAAAAGCCAGGTTCAGTTATTCTGCCCTGGAAGGAAAGGGCCCCTGGATTCTAGCCTGGGGCCCTTATTCCCAGTGGGGCAGAAACTTTCCCAGTGCAGTTTATCCATTGAATATCAACTACAAGGTGTATCAGGTCAGCTTCAAGATGACTGTGGTCTACCAGCAAAGGGTTTATAGACAGTCTAAAACGTAAATGAAAAAAACACTATGTGCTTTCATGGTTTGCTAGAGATTAGGAATTCTTTGTAAACCTCAGTTTTTTAAAAGTCAGTAACATTTCCACTCTACTATTGTTAGATTTGTCATTGTTCATTTCAAATAATACCGTTTACAAGAAGATTATTTTTTCTCCCTTACAGGAAGATTATGGAAACAGAAGACAATAGCCATTCATGCAACACAATTAATTTGCTTGCTGCCAATTCTAACCACAGTAATAGACTCAGAAATCCTATCTTAATGTAAGAGCCGTAGAATTATGGTTATTACTTGTCATATTGTGTCAAGACAGTGGTTGTTTCAAAATATTAGTTTATAACCTGGACAGGTTGATCTAACATGCTCCCCACAAAAATCATAATATTACCATATCTATCATATTTACCTGAATCCAAGATTACTTCAATTTTAAGATGAACCCCCAATAAATAGTTTCTATATATAGAAAACTATAAATTATAATTTTTATGTATACAATATAATTATTGTAGAGTCATCTTAAATTAGTCCCCTCCATTGCTGCAATGAGGAAAGCAGACTCCTGTTCCTTGCCTCTCTTGCCTGACCCCATGAGCTACCGCCCCTCTTTCTGCCTGTCCTTCTTGTCACCTATCCCCCCACCACCTGCCCTGCCCCTGCTGCCACCTTGTGCAGAAGCTCCAGCCAGTAGCACAGAAGACACTGTGGCTCCAGCCCAGCCTGACCAGATATCAGCAGTAGTGGCAGCTCCAGCCCTGCCTCCAGCCTGGGGCAAGTGCTGGCTGTGGCTCCAGCCTTGGGCCTGGGTTAGGGCCAGGGCCAGGGCCAGGGCTCAAGCAGCTATCCTGCCATTGCCCAATCCTGCCTCCCCTCCCCGCCCTGCCCCACTTTCTCTCTTGCACCATGTGGTCTCTCCAATGCTTCCCCCACCACGTGATCCTCCCTCCCACCCTTCACCCAGGCTGTGCACCATGTGGTTTCCCCTACAGTACACCACACTGTCCCGCACCATATGGTCTCCCCTGTACTCCCTCTCCTGCACAAGCTACCCTGGCCCTGAGTCAGGGCAGGCAGTGGCTCCGGCTCCAGCTCTGGCTTTGGCTCCAGCTCTATAGGAGGGGGCTGTAGCTGCAGCAGCCACCTGCCCTGGGTCTGTACTCAGATCCAAAATGAGGGGGGAAAAAGCTTGTCTTTGATTTGGGTAAATACTTGGAAAAGAAAGGTCAGAAGGGATTTTTGCTTGAGAGTCACTGGCACAATGGAACAGAAACTACACATTTTTATTATGCAGTCCCTTAATATAAAAACACAGAATTTAACAATTTGTTATTTAATTAATTTGTCATCCATATATAAAAACCTTCATACTAAACTATGCAGGGCAGACTGGTCTCACTATTAATCCCATACTGATATGAGTGAAGCTAAAAGACTCCACTCATATAGGACTCATGCTACAACTTTGCACAGAAGGGAATTTCACTCTATGTATGTTATTAAGATAACTGGTGAAATCCCAGTTCCATTGAAGTTGACAGCAAAACTCCCAGTGACTGCAAGTCACAATTTCACCCAGTAACTCTACCTCCCCTCCTCATTGAAACTAATATACAAAGGGCACATCTACACAAGATGCTGAATGTGCAGTAGCCAAAAAATAGTGCACAGCAGTATGCCATAGCACCAACAGTGCTAATATACTACTGCACAAGTATTATTAGCCTATTGCAGAGTAGTGTCACCTAAAAGATGGTTGCCAGTGCTACTGCGCAGTAACTCAGATTACTATTCATTTAGTTAGTACTTGCTAATACAAAACTTGTATTACAATAAATACTTGTATTAGCAAGTACTAAATAAATGCGCAGTAACAACTGCACAGAAGTGTCTTGTGTAGACATGCCCAAAGAGAACTAAGTTATTACTGGATATCTGCTGACTCTTTGATTTTTAATTCAAGTCCTGCAAGTTTAGAGATTTTCCTAAAAATGACAAGACAAACACTGCTGGTCTGCTACTACTGAGGTATACTTGTGTGCTTACATGTGGGAATGCAGTGTTTCAGAAAGTGTACCTTCAAAAACGCTGATTTAAAGGTTAGAGTGTTTTCTTTCCTCTGCAAAACAAAACTTCACGTAAGTTCACTTTCTTTTTTGCAACAAATGTCTTTACTTTTTCAAAATAAATATAGATCAATGAAATCTTGGGGAAAAAATATTATTTAATAGCAAAGGCAAATAAAGAGCTATCATTTAAAAAAGACCAACACTCACAAAACAAGCAGCCATGACCTATTTGAAGGAAAAAAAACAACCCTTGTTATAGCTCAGTTGTGATCTACTTCCATTTGGTTTTGTTTCATCTTGTTTTTAAATTTTGTTTAAATTTGTAAGAGTCAATTCACACGTTTATTTAATGGTCATAGCCAATTCTGCCCATTGCCAAGTTGCTCCACCAGGGTCAGTTTACCAGATGAAGAGGAGCTGTCTGCTTGGTAAAGGAATTTACCATTGCCAGTCAGTTAAATCCTCTACTGAATTAAGATGTTTCAATCTTGATTGTGACCATTGGTGAGATATTAAGGTTTCCTTCCTTGTTTCATTTTAAATTCTTTATCCAGTGTTCTTTTGGTGAGTATATAAAAGGTCCTGAACAGACTGTATTTTTTTTATTTCTTCTCCAGTCCCCCCAGTAGGTATCAAATAAGATACAGGCAGCAGTTAGGAGAGGGGGACTTGCCCACTGAAGCATGGGTCTTATAAGGGCCCAATATTAGCTTCAATCAGTCAGTGTTTTTTCATTCAGCATGCTTCTACCCCATATTCTTAATCACTTCAAACAAGAAAATAACCTTTTTTGATTAGCTCTGCTATGGGAGGATAAAGATAGAACAAGACAACATATTCAGGTTTGGACAGGACTCAGTAGTAGTGAACTTTATTAGGTGGGGAAGCCCAAGAACAGCAATATGAGAAACCATCATTTGATTTGGGAGAGAATAATTGTCAATTAAGCAAGTCTTACTGCAAAGAAAAGCAAGTTGCATTGGTTGTAACACAACCCAGAATCAATAAGTCTTCTGAGTAGTACTAGTCTCTCTCTGCCTTGAAATTTATCACAACATATGGTCAATAAAGACTGGGACCAGTCTACTGCTGATACTGTCTGTATGGTGGATGGAGTTTAAGACGTGTCAAAGATACACATAGTAAGATGACCTCCACCCCACCTCCTCTTTTAAAGCTAATCCATAGGTGTCCACCTTTAAGCAAGGGGAAATCCAGCAGCTCTGTAGCTGGATCCTTGGCTTCTTCACTACCACTTACCTTCAGCATGAATAAATGGGTTTGAACTCCTGTTAGAGATGTATCCCTTTGAAAGCCTTGCAAGCAGCACATGTTCAAAGCAACACAGAACAGCCTAGTCAAAGCCAGGATATCTTATTTAATCAATTGGAATATAGTATGTAGGTTAGTAAGGAAAAGCTAGGTTTACATACCAATACATGCAGACAGCACAGCCTGTATTGCTTGGTCAGAAGTTCAGGAATCAGTTACCCCACTGCACTCAGCAGTACCCAGTTCAGTAAGTCAAATTGTTTTTCCATCTTCTGCTTCCCATGGCGGATGGTTGTTAAAAGGCAGTATTTAGTTGTTGGTCTTCCAGCATATCTCCAAAGTAAACCCATTCATATAATGAAAGATTATTCACACCAACCCAGGTCTACAAGACCAACACTTGTGTGGAGAAAGAAATTAACCCTTTTAGTCCTAGAGGCAATACCACTGAAGTGAGTGAAGGAAGCAATCATACATGTCGCACAAAAATGTAGGGGCTTCCCATATTATCCACTATGTTTCTTCCCCTAACTGCATGCATTTCTACCAATCCTATACACATTTCTTGAATTCTTAGCATGGGATGACACACACTGCGCTGCTGTTTTGACATTACACAAATAATACATCACCTCTGAATTGTCTGTCAAACAGCCCATTTGTGTACAGCCTCCATGAAACATTTTCTCCTTTTGTTCATTTTGTTCACTGATGTTATCATGAAAAAAGAAGTAATATATGCTTTGGCTCAGACATGTAAATTAGTATGTCAAGCATCTCTCAAATTTACCGCAAGGAAACATTATTCTTGCTGATTTGACTTTTTGCTGTGTGCATGTATGTGTGCCCCACAGTGGTGGTGGGAAAGCAGCGGCGGTAAGCAGGAGCTTCCCCAGATGCCACTGGTGCTGTTGGCAGTGCAAGATGGTGTGTGGCAAGATGGTGGTGCCTTTTTGTAGGGAGTGCACCACCACGCTCAGGGGGTGCACGTGCACCTGTGTGCACCCCCTATGTGTTGCCCCTGGCTGTGTGGGTCTTAATGATGTTGCTGCTATGAGTAGGCTGTGTTCTTGTTAACATTAAAATGCTTTTCATCAGTTGATGCTGATAGTAATGGTAAGTAATGTGATGCTAACTTTCTGAGATAATTTTTCCTTCATATAGTATGGAGTTAAGTAATGTTTCTTATCTTGACACTCTCCCTTATCTGTCCCAAAGCAGAGCTATGTCATGCAACAAGTCTAGAAGCTCTATTCTTGAGCCTGCTCCAGCTGGGAAAGGGAGTCAGAGGAGAGCAGTGAATTATCTCATTTCTACTTTACAGGGCAGCAGTCACTCTGCTGAGGATAATCTACACAATACCTCTTATAGTAGGCTATGGAAAGTTCTCAGGAAGTTCTGGACCTCAGTTACAATCAGGAGTGCTTCACCATTTGATATTCCTGGGGACACCCCCTCATTTGTTCTGTTCTCATCAACCTCCCCCTCTGAATCCTGAAATGTCTCTATTACCTTCTGATCTACCTGATTAACTTGCTCCTGAACTGAGCATACTACCTTCATTATGATTCATTTCTCCTCCACTCCTCCTCACTATTTCTTTCCTTCTCTCTTCTTGTGCTTTCAAATGCCTACCCACCACTTTCTTCATCCCAACTGCAGCAGTTTTACCTTGGTATAATTCTATCAGTTTGTCTTGAAATTACTCATTATTTAAACTGTTTTGAGATTCAAATGAAGACAAACATTTTCTAGAGGAACCGTTTCAGCAATGTGGCCTAAACTGTTCTGTACTGAGGAACCCAGCATACTGGCTCAATTTAGACCTATGTAATTACTTGAATATGCCTTCTATTCCTTATCATGAAACAAAGCATTAAGATTGTTAAACTAATTGTTTAAAGGTAGAATAACTAGTTGTGGGCAGCTGGGGCATGAGTCCCAGGTGCTCAGTTAAAGGGGACATAAGTGATGTTTGAGGAGGGGCTGGGAGTCAAAACCAAAGTTGGGGAGGGAGTGGGAGCCACAGCATCACTTTGGGTAGGGTTGGAGCAGCACTTGGGGAGGGGCAAAATTTAGAGCAGCATGCCAGGTGGGGGCAGAGCAGCACTCAAAGCAGCAGGCAGGGATCAGGTTGCTTGTGGGGAGGGGCAGGTAGGTGCTGCTGTTTTCAATGTTACCAAGTTTTGGTGAAGACTAGTTTCAGTGGCATTGGACGATAGATAATGGCTGCTGGTGGTGCTGACATCTCTGCCTGCAGCAGCATCTGCAATGGGGCTATTATGGCTTATGCCCAGAGCACATTTATCAGTTACACCTCTGCATTAGACTAGTGTATGGTCTTGTGAGGGTGTTTGCTGGTGGGAGAGCAGCCAAGAGGGAATGCAAGAAGTAAATCTACCTTTGCATACAGCAGACCATGTATCCCAGCGATTCCAAAGTTAGAAGACAAATCTATTGTGTTTGCATGCAATCTAGCAAAGCAAATGCAACTGGACAGCTCCTTTCAATAGCTGTTATTTTAAACTGTTACTCTGCTATTGTTAGCTGGGATACAAGTTATGACGGGACAAATCTATAGTCATTCCTTTGGCATTCCTTAGAATAACATTAATCATAACAACATTAATCATGAAGAGCTCTCAGAGTACAGGATTACGGAATCTTAGAAGGTTAGGGTTGGAAGGGACCTCAGGAGGTCATCTAATCCAACCCCCTGCTCAAAGCAGGACCAGCCCCAACGAGATCATCCCAGCCAAGGCTTTGTCTTAATAACCTCCAAGGATGGAGATTCCACAACCTCGCTGGGTAACCTCTTCCAGGGCTTTACTACCCTCCTAATGAGAAAGTCTTTCCTAATACCTAACCTAGACTTCCCTTGCTGCAACTTGAGACCATTGCTGCTTGTTTTGTCAACTGCCACCACTGAGAACAGTCTAACTCCATCCTCTTTGGAACCACCTTTCAGATAGTTGAAGGCTGCTATTAAATCCCTTCAGTCTTGTCTTCTCCAGACTAAATAAGCCCAGGTCCCTCAGCCTCTCTTCATAAATCATGTACCCCAACCTTCTAACCATTTTCACTACCCTCTGCTGGACTCTAATTTATCCACATCCTTTCTGTAGTGGGGGGCTGTCACAGAGCACTCAGGTGCCCTGTGCCTGAGAGCAGAAATGGCTCAGGAGAGACCCCTAGTGGCAGGAAGGGGGAGGCTCAGCTGCCAGTCACCAGGACTGTGCAGGTGCTGGTTGCTAGGACAACCAGTGAAACCTAGTGACAGGAAGGGGCAGGGCTTAGCCCTTCTTAAGCCCAGGCAGGAAGCCAGGAGGGCAGTTACCCTCCAGCAGCCGAGGGAGGAGGAACTCGGCTAGTGCAGATGAAGGGGAGAATTCTGATGGTGGGAACATCCCCTGGTTGCTGCTGGGGTTGGGGCGCTCTCTCACTGGTAGGGATTGAATCTTATTTGACCGGATGGTCTAGCTTTTATCTTGTAGCCCAGGGGCTTTGTGTTCTTGTGTTTATTGTTTTGACCGGAGAACTGGGTGAGGCTATTAGGGGTTGGGGAGGCCTCACAGGCACCCCACAGTAGCATGGAGGGGGTCCTGGTGCCAAAGAGAGCACAGCATTTTGGGGTACATTGACCCCAGCCCAGAGTGAAGGGGGCAGCGAAGAGCCCCAGAGTGAAGGGGGCAGCGATGAGCCCCGGAGCGGGCAGTGCAGGACAAGCCAGAGAGCGCCGGTAGGGGCGCAGGCTGTGAGACAAGCTAGAGGGCGCTGGTTAGGGTGCAGGCTGCGGGATAAGCCAGAGAGCGTCCGTGTGGCGCGGAGAGTAGAACAGACATGAACAACATCAGGTACATCTGCGAGGCTTGGGCTGCAGTGTAAGGGGAGGAAAGGAGCCGCAGATAGTGCCCCAGGCACTGAGACAGAAAATGGGCAGCCTCCCACTCAATTAATATCTTCCAATCAAGCAAATAACAACATGGCGTGGCAGACGAGAAGGCAGGTGGTTGGCCCTTAATCAGTGTTGTGGGGTCACTAGTAGACGGACCCAAGGAGGCACAACTGTCACAGGGGCCCAAATCTGGACATAGTACTCCAGACGTGGCCTACCAATGCCAAAGAGAAAGCAATAATTACTTCCCTTGATCTGCTGGCAACAGTCCTACTAATGCAGCCTAGCACATGCTGTTAGCCTTTTTCACAACAGGGGCACACTGCTGGCTCATATTCAGCTTACTGTCCACTGTAACCCCCATGTCCTTTTCTGCAGAACTGCTGCTTAGCCAGTTGGTGCCCAGCCCGTACTGGTACAACAACGTGGATGTAATATGTGATTCAGCACTGCTGTATCTTTCCACTCTGTGAAGTACAGCTATAAAAACAATTGAGTCAGCTCATCTGGCCAAAATATAGGTGTGATCAGGAAAAGATCAGATAAAATTAAAAAGTAGAATTTTAATGATATTGTTAATAAATTATTAAAGAGTAAAGTCAACAATAATCTGTACATAATTATGAAGAAATTTGTAGCTCTAAAATGATAGTTTCAATGAGAATAATTACAACTCTTAAATGCAGACAACCCTAAATAATTTAGCATAGTTATGCTGCAAAATTCCATCCTTCACACTTAATTATAAATCAAAGGAAAATTCTCATTTCAATCCCATTTTACTTACTGTTGTAAATTCCTATTTAAATTTGGATATGACTGTCAGATTTATTAGGGAACTGTTGATTTTATCTGAATCCGGCTTCTCTAGGACAGCTATGTCAATAAGAAGCAGTAATGGAAGTCCATGGATATTCAGTGTACTAAAAACCATTTTCTGTTAGAATACAAAGTTGAGCTGCCTGCCTAAAGTCATATTGTTATTGGACAATTAAGCCTTTGTGATGATGCAGCAATAGCTAATGGGATACAGCTGGGACTTCTGCACAACTAAATAATCCCGATGAACATTGACTTCATTAGATTTACACCAGCAGTCAAAAACTGACTCACTGTACTTAATGAGGTCAATGAGAGAAAACTTTTTTTTAATCTTTCCTCATATTTTTAACTGATATCTTTATTGTATAGGCTTAAGGTGCAAAGGCAACCTTTCTCTTTCCTCTCCCCCTGTTCCAAATGCCTTTCTGGAATACAAAATAGGATATTTTTAATTCTGATTTTACTTATAAAGAGTAGACTGAGATCCTTAAACTAACTTGAGTTAATAGCCCATGCCAGTATATGCATTAGTAGATTATTGAGTGCTTCTTTGAGCAATTGACAGAACACTTAAGGCATACACCAATATCCCACTAATGTGCATCCTGTTGGGGCTTATTGACATGATGATTTAAAACTAAAATAATCTAATGCTATACGCTTGCAATAACTATGTCCTGAATTCTCTTATCTCAGTAGTGTAATAAGCTTTGAAAAACCTAGAGCTGTAACAAGTGGAATAGCACTGCAATCTTAGGTGAAATATACTTTTTAACACGGGGTCAAATTCTGGTTGTGTGTGGGTGTACATATGAATGTACAAACAAACAGACAGACATGTATATTTTACAATCATAGAGAAGTAGGGCTGGAAGGGACCTCCAGAGGTCTTCTAGTTCAATCCCCTCCCTGAGGCAGGATCATCACTATCCTATCCAAACTCATTGTCTAGCCTATTAACAAAACTACACAGTGGACCCTGACACAACCACAAGACATAATACCTTAATCTGCCATAGGTAAAGCAGAGGGAGCATGGTGACCAATGTACAGTTGCAAACATTGTTAAAATATGCTTGAGAGATTCAAGGAATAAGGCCATGCCCCCCACTACAGAGGAAGACAAAACCCTTTGGTCTGTACTAAGCTAACCTTAGGGTAATATTCTTTCCTGACCCCAAATATAACTTCTGCAAAATGCTTGTACCATGAAAGTAGAATTAATATTAGCCCTCATTCTGGCTGCTTTCCATCTCCATGTTCAGCTGCTGCTACAGATCACCTTGCCAGGACAGGAATAATCTGTTTTGAATGGAATTACGGAGGTGGTTCAGAATGCTAGAGCCCCTATGTCCTACACTGGTATGACACTCTCAAGACTGGGTCTGGAGGATCTCTGCTGTAGCATTTCTATGGACATAAACAGGATACAATTTTTATGACAATTTCTCCTCCTAACCAGGTGTGGTTTCCTTTTTTGATGGGGGTTACATAACAACACTTTGCAATTCTTTAACTTGAAACTTTCCACTTGAAACTCTAAGAGCACTTTTAAACAATATTTTTATCCTCAAACACATCCTTTGCTCTCTGTGACAGTTTTCCCCAGATACGGGAACTGAGCCAGAGGAAAAAAACCACTAGATATTGATTGTAGGGCCAAAGATAGAATACAGAATCTTTGGCTCCTAACCCTGTGAAAAATTACCTGTCCTCTCTTTCAATACATTTCAAGATTGTCCTTTCTTGTCACATGAGCAACCCTGGTTAGAATTTTTCCCATTAAAGTACTACATTTTTTTATTGATAGGATTACTAGTATTTCCTCAATGCCTGCATGCTGTGTACTCCCTTAACCTCTACAGAAAACTTTTCTTTTTCCTGTACGACAGTTAGTGATCCACATCAGAATTCAATTTCTGGCTGCTCTAATGCTATTCATGAACCAAATTATCCACTAATATTGTATAACAAAATTATCATTCATGTTGTTTACTTGCAAAATAGAGTGCAGAACACTGAAGAATTCTTTTAAAAGAAAAAGGAACCATTCCTTTTATGGTTAGTCATCTTTATACCGAAGTTATGAACCAACCAATCAATATATTAATAGATATATTTCTGTACCTGTAAAGTGAATTCATTTTTAAATATCTGAAACTCATTATTAGAATATGAATTGTTCATTACAATAATTAAAACCCACATACTGTACATTAGAGGTGGTTAGAGATGACAGTATATCTTAAGCAATTCCTGTTTTATAACAATATAAAGGTCCTATCCTAGAATCTATATAAAAGCAAAGCTTTGAGTTCAAGAGCAGGTGTGCATCTGTAAGAAATAGAGGACAGGATGCTAACAGTTCCCATTACTTTGTAAGGAACTGAACATCCTCAGTTTCCATGTAAGCCAGTGGAAGTTGGATGATTAATCAAGCAGCATCCAGAATCAAGTTCAAAGTACATCATTGTAGAAGCAGTTACCTCCCAATAATATTGAATAGTCACTAGGACTTTTTGGGCACATCTACATGTGCAATAATGCGCTGTAACTATGGCACATTAAGTTTAGTACCTATAATAACTTAACTTAATGCACTGCCATCGGTGCTACAGTGCACTAGCACCAGTGCACGTCTTTTTATATCACGCTAACACACAGTACAGTAATACCTTGGTTAATGAAGTAGATGTGTTTCATGACGTCACTTTGTTATCAGAAACTTCGTTACCAGAGGTAGAAATAACATAGGAGACAGAGGCATAGGGATGCGTTCCAGGACTTCACAGAAGGGAAGGTACAGTAGGAAAATATAATTAAATACTCACAAAAATAAGGTCACGTGCCTGAAAACATGAAATAAGCATTTTAAAAATATATACAGTGGCGATGCATAGGTGAGTGCCGGTGCATCCCGACTGCCCACGCTTGCCACTCAGGCAATGGGCAGGGGGGGCAGGCAGGAGCGCCAGTTCCCCTACTGCAGGCGCCAGCTGGCGCTTGCTCCCAGAAGTGGCCACAGCCACTCCTGGAAGCAGCTGCAGCAATCGCAGCTGGTGACCCCCTCCTCCCCCACCCCCATTTGGCAGGATTGCCCACGGGGGACACCCCCCCAAGTCAGCAGGACTGGTCATGGGGGGGGGCACATGCCTCCCCTAAGGTGGCATCAGTCGCCCATGAATATATATATACATATTGAAATACGTTAAATAAGATAATAAAGCAATAAAATAACACTCCCTCCCTCCCATAGCCCCCACAGCCTTGCTGGTGCCCCTTGCCCCCCACCTACAGCCCCAATTCCCCCAGCCCTGCAGGAGAAGACCCCCAGCTGCCAGGGCTATGGACCTCAGTCGGTTCGCAGCCCCCAGCCCCTGCTTCTCCCTGCTGCAGGATTGGGTGGGATGGCTCCCTGCCACTGCGCACACTCCTGGGGGACCTGCGCCCCACAGCTCTGTACTGCCCTGGCAACCCACCTCCTGTGCATGCTGCTGTTTTGAGGGATGCAGCCCCACACTACTGCTCTCACTGCAGACCCGCGCACAGGAGGCATGTCGCCAGGGCAGCATGGGGGGAGCTTGCAGCTTCTCCACACGGCTCAGCTCCTCCTTGCTGTGCTGGGTGGCACCCGCTGGACTGTGGAGGCCCCAGACGAGGGAAGCAGTGTGGAGCTCACATTTGTGAGCAACTTCTTTGTGCAACTCAGCTGCTCCCTGCTGCACTGGGGCATACCTGCTGGGCTGTGGAGGCCCCAGGGGAGGAAAGCAGGGCAGCAGAGAACAACAGGCCTACATGGAGAAGCTGCTTGCTGTTGCTCGCTCTGCACTGCTTCCCTCCCTCGGGGCCTCCACAGCTCGGCAGGCTCCACCCAGCACAGCAGAGAGAAGCTGAGCCACGTGGAGAAACTGCTCACCACTGCAAGCTCCCCTCATGCTGCCCTGATAATGTGTCTCCTGCACACAGGGCTGCAGTGAGAACAGAAGTGCAGAGCTGTGCCACTCAAAGCAGCAGCACACACAGGAGGTGCGTCACCAAGACAGCAGGGGGAGCTCGCAGCAGTGAGATCCCCATATGGCTTCGCTGTCCCCAGCCATGCTGGGTCGTGCCTGCAAGGCTGTGGAGGACCCAGGGAAGGAAAGCAGGGTGGGAGCCTGAGCCCACAGCCTGCACCTGCCCCACATACAAATCTGGGGAGCGTGGGTCCCCCCTGCCCCTGGGAATGCATGTGGCAGCAGGGAAGTGGCCCTCCCTGTCCCCCAAAATGAGACATCTGCAGCGCCACCCTGCTCCCCACTGGGGCCCTGTGGACGCACATTGCAGTCCCAAGCCCCAAACGCCAAGCACTGCTTGGCTGGGCAGCAGCCCCAGCCCTGCCCAGCTCCCTCCCCACAGGGGCCTCTTCTCTCCTCCCCCACTTACCTGCTGGAACTGTTCTGCAGGCTGCCTGGGGCCACGTGCATGTACATGCATGTGGCACCCCATGTCTCACTCCCTTCCTCCAGCTCCCTCCCAGCTCCCTGCAGGCTAGAACTGCCAGCGTGCAGGGAGCTCATTGCAAAATTCATTTCTGAAGATTTTTTTCCAATTGTTTTATTTTTTTTTGCAAAAAACAGCTTACTTCGTTATAAAGGAGCTTTGTTCCTAGAGGATTTGTTAACCAAGATATTACTATAGACCAGTGGTCACCAACCAACGGTAGACATCAGAGCCTCTTGATCCACCAGTAGATGTCGGAGCCTCTTGCAGTAGATCTTGGAGCCTCTTGGAGTCAATCCAAGGCTGGGGTTGGGGACTGAGTGCCCACATGCATGCATGCGCATAGCCCAACCCAGCAGGTCAGTCCACCGGGGGAGGGAAGGGGCAGAAGCTAGATTCAGTCCCCTGTGGTGAGGGACAGTACCACAGAGGTAGGTTGAGTGGGGTCCTGGGCAGGTGAGACTTACCTGCTGGGGAAGCGCGCCCCCAAATAATTTTTTCTCCTTCTGCCTTGATCACCCCCCCCCCGACTTACCTGCTGGGCAGGGGGAGGTGTGGCAACAGCGCATGGTAAATCTTTGCTTGCTTTTAAATGCCAAAGGTGATCTACTTAAAAAGGCTGGAGACCACTGCTGTAGACTAATTCTATTATGCATTAGCACATTACCAAGGCTTTTGCCATCATACGCTAATGCGCAGTAGAATTAGTCACTACACTTTTAGCATCTCATGTAGACACACCCTTTAGGTAGTAAACACTGAACCTAACCAATATTTTGCAGAAATGGATCCCCATATAATTCAAATCAGGATGCCCCAAAATAGGTAAATAAAAACAGAACTATATCAAATACTTTGTAAGAACTAGTAAACTATTCATTTAAATTAAAAGTATAAATATATACATAATTTTCCACCTTTAAAGCACTTATAAAAATAGTACAATATTTTTGTGTCTTACTGAATTGACATTTCTAATGCATTTAGACAGTTTTCATTTTAAAAGCCAGTTACAAACTGGTGAGATCTATTTGTAGTTTAATTTAAACTACAGGATTCACCAAAATACAGATACATTATCAGGAAACCTGATAGAAAGTTTAACTTGGTAACAAAAAAGAATCTGCATTCACCAATAAATTACTATTTATTTATACCGGGTATATTTACTTAATAGTATAATCTTATATAATAACAGTCAAATTCTGCTCTAAATTTCACTGGCACAGTATCACCCTCAGTCTATTGACATCAACCTGAAGGAGAATTTGAACTAAATCCTCACTTCTGTTGACTGTGAAACCCTTTTACAATAAGAAGAACCTGGAATTTTCACAACTGAATCACCTACGAGCTGGAAGAAATCAAGAAATTTAGATAGCCAATGAGATCCCTAAGTTTGATGTGATGCATGAGGTCTACATTGTCTAATCACTGAGACTATTATTTCAAAATTTAAAAACTTTTACTGAAAACTATAGAACAAAGAGAAAAACTACTGCTGTGAGTAGTAACTAGGACCTCTCTAGGTAGCAAGTACTTAACATAATCCCAATTTTTTGCAGAAATGGGTCCCAAAATAATTCAATTCAGGATGTTCAAAAATAGAAATACAAACAGAAGTGCATCAATTTTTGTATAAGAACAAATAAAACTATATATTTAGACTATGGTATCCACTAATATAGCTACTGATCCAGTAAGAGAAAAAGATGTAGAGGGAGAGAAATCAAGAAAGGAAATGAGCATATTACAAATGTCAGACTCAGTTATTTTTAAAACAGGTGCCTTCTGACCATGTTATTGTTGTATGCATTTCACAGGAACACTGCTGGATTGTTATATTCCTAAATTTCTTAAAATAAACATGCGTTTTCATTTTGATAGTCTCCAGTGGAATAAAGACATTATCTCTTTTGTTAGAACAAGATTAATTAATATTGTCTATTCAATTTAGGGTCCTAACTTGTCCTGTTGATGTCCCATGTTAAATCATCTGGGTTTTGTTTAACAGCTTAGCTGAGTTTTTGAAACACTGCAAGAATCTGGAAAGTTCCATGGTGCATCTTAACACCTTTTGTTAATGATGTGATATTTAAAACAGCACGCAAACTCCTGATTTAACTTCACCTCCGTTTGCACATCCTCCAGTATCTAGCCTGTTAGGATCATTCAATTCTTCAAACAGTCCTGTTTCAATAATTTCTTCCTGCCAGGCTCGAGGGACAGCACCTGTTGCAAACTTCTTGAAGAACTTCTTATCTTTCTCATCAAATTCAATTCCTCGCACTTCAGAGAAGTCAGCAATGTCTGCAAGATCCCTAGCATAGACAACTGATGGATCTGGCACAAAAGGGGGGTCTATCAGGCCTGCATTCAACCTGTGGAAATGTATTGTTTTGAAGAAACTGTGTTTTCTTGGATCATCATCTGAGTTTCTGCAATAAACCAACAGACCGTTAGTCAACACTGTGGTGCGCAGGCTTCCAAACACACAAATCTGGTGGGTGCAGAGAAGGTGGGATATGTAACCCAGACATAGCCCTAGGGCTAAATTACAGCTCTAGAACAGGAAATTCTTAGATTTGGGGAAAGTTCAAACTCCATAGTTTGAGTCTATTTGAATTTTAACTCAATTTTCCTTCAAAAGCCAAGTGTCATTATATGACTAGTGGATTAGGATATTTCCCAATTTTTAGCCAAGAATGTAAGGTTCTTAGTGGAACTGAAGCAAAAAAGGAAGAAACACTAAAAGCCCATAATGACCTAAGAATAACGTGAGATAGAATTCCAGTACACTGTAGGAGAAAGTACAAGGAATTAATGCACATTGACTCAGGGAACAATATTTCAGTATGAGACTGCTGACAAGCAGAAATGAGATTAGTGGCTTTACCTTAATTCAGAAAGGTTATCTGTTCATATCATGAAACCATCAGGAAGGTCTAGTACTAAAATCTTTGTTCTCAGAAATACTCCATACTCAGTTGATTAGCCTGTTTTAGGTCTACAGAGCTACTCCAGTAAGAACAACTTAAGCAAATAAAGGTTTCCAGGATCACGGTCAGATTCATAGTTTGGTGCCCTAACAAAAATCTTAAATCACTTTCCTAATACTTTCATACCAACTTCCCCTCTGTAACCAAATCTATTCTGCCACCTTACTATTATCAACATTAACATTAAAAAAGAAAAAAGAAAAACATACCTATGAGTTAAAAAGAACCATATACATTTCTGTCCTAGCCAATCATCTTCATTGACATGAAAAAGCACCAAAATAGGCTCTTAGACTCATGGGACTGCAGACAGGCCTGCTCTTCCAAGGGCCCACATTACACATGAATCAGAAACAAGTTGAACACCATTCTCAGTTTGCTTCTGATTCTGGTGCCAGCTGAATGTAGTAGGCGTTCTTCAACTGCCCTCTCCAGCTCTCTATTTTAAAAATTGCACTTTGGCTCCACCTTCTCACTCCTGGTTAATATAAACAGGTCACCTAAGGCCACCAAATGGTATAAAGAGGCATGATTGAGGAGCATAGCCATATGAGACGTGTTAGAGCAGGGGTGGGCAAAATGCGGCCCGGGGGCCGGATGCAGCCTGCCAGGCCATTCTATCCGGCCCGCTGGGACCCTAAAAAAATTAGAAAATTAATATTTATCTGCCCCTGGCTCCCTATCATGTGGCCCTCCATGGCTTGCCAAAGCTTAGTAAGTGGCCCTCCACCCAAAATAATTGCCCATCCCTGTGTTAGAGGCAGACAGCTGGTCAAGGGAGATGCACATTACAGTGATGAGTACAGTATAAAAACATTAACCTGATATGTAAAAGGTCTGCAAACCTAGAACCAGCTTGGTTAGCTAGTGACATACAAATACTGATGTAGCTGTGGAGCCTGTTCTTTGTTAGCCTAAAGAGCAATAGAACTGAGGTCAATCAGAGGAACTCACAGATCTGAGACATTCATAGATCTGTCAGTCCTCCCATAGTAACTGGGCAAGATTTATAATCAGCCCACTCAGACAGATTTGTTTTATTTTGCTTTTTGTTCCTACAATATGTGATAAAACACATCAGAACTTGATGAAGCCTCCACAATAGATTTCTGTAGTGTTTCTTCTCTTGACATAATACATATTCTTCTGACATCACCCAGAGTAGAATTACTTATGAAGCTACAGGAACGCCATCTACTGGAACGCACTGACGCTTCTTCTAACTGGTCTGAGAAGATGTACTTGAACTCTCCCTGTGAGAACCTGACATTTGCACAACTCTGGTAAAAAAAAAAACAAATAAATTTGACTTCTACCAAAGTCCTTTGCTAATCCTCCCATAAACTACTTCTGTAGATGCCACCAGACAGTGTGGTAGAGTGTTGCACAAGTCCCAGGGGTGAGAAAAAGGGGTTCATCTTTCCTGAATGAACTAACAATGCTGAATCTTGACTACAAAAAGAACACTTTCAAAAGGTCAGGTGTGCAAATTAAAGCTGCCCTTAAGCAGCTTTACCTTATGTAACAGGCACTTATGTAGCTAACCCAAGGTCTCACTGACTTTAGCAGAATTACAGAACTAATCTTTACATAAGGATGATCTGCTCTTGAATAGTATCTCCAGTGTAATAGGCACAGACAGGCTTTTTTCAAAGTCATACACAGTATGGCTGGCTACCTTTCCCTCACTTTGTCCACCATATGGGTAAGGAAAAAAGGGACAATTTTGTTCATGAATGCCATTGTGACCCTTCCCCAATACTGCAAGGTATTTCTATAGCTCATAACTGAATTTCATGCTCCATTCCTTTCTGAATTCTATGCTCATGTCCTTAAACAACCAGCACCTTCTTCCCCTTGTATCTTTTTTCCAACTGTAGTTCTGCTTATTGGTCTAGTACAGATTTTAGAGGACCTTTTCCCAGTCCTTCAAAAGCATCAAGTGGCACAAACAGAAAAGAACATACAGAAAACAGTATGAAATGTCAAGTGACAAAATGAAAAGTGTTTGCATAAGTAACTGTCTACAAGCACCTCTCCCACTGCTAACAGATAATGTAACATATAGCAGACAGAAGGGTGGTATTGTGGCATAGGTACCAGAATAGTATTGTGGTTATATTAAGTCAGGCCTGTCCAGCTTCTATGTGGCTGTGGGCTGCATCCTCCACAAGCTACAGCGATAGGGACCATATGCCACAGGGGCCACACCAGTGCAAGCCACAGGCCCCAAGGACTGCACACTGCATGCACCCTCCCCCTGCTGCACTGCTTGCACATGTGTGGAGGCGTCTCCCCTCCCCATTGCACCTTGTGCATCCCCACCTCATCCTCAGCTCTTCAACCACTGGCTCTCTTGCTGCACTGCACTTCACAAGTGCACCAGGCCACAGGCTCCCTCAGCACTACAGGCTACACTGGCCCAGGCTGCACTGGCTCCTGGGGTGGAAGCCAGAAGTGGAAGCCAAATGAGGGAGGGGAAGCCCACTGGCTGTTGCTGCAGTCAGAACAATGGAAGGAGTTGGAGGTAGTGGCAGCCTGGCGGGAGTCCTGGGGCCATATATTAACCCCTCATAGACTGCATGCACCCCTTAGGCTGTCAGTTAGACAAGTCTGCATTAAGCAAATGGTCTATTTCTGGTTCTGCTGTGAACTTGCAGCATGACCACAAACATGTCTCTTAATTTGTTGGAGCCTCAGTTTCCCCATCTGTAGCAACAGAGTAATGAAGTTTGTTTCACAGGAGTTCTGTGGCTAAATAAATGTACGTAGAGAGCACTGCAATATCCGATGGAAAGTTCTAACTGTATTATTACTGTTATTGTACTACACACTGAATACTTCTCTGAGTAAAGATGCACTAGTGGCAAATATCCTGATTTACAAATTAGAATGCATGGCTCAATTTTAATTAGTATTTGACTGTAAAAATCTTCATTAACTTGACTGCATTAGATACTAAATATTATGTTTTCTAAACAAGTGATAAGCTATATTTTCTAGGTTCATAAACCCTTTTGTTTACCATACTCTTATAACTCACAGGGTGCATCTACACATTGCCCTACAGCAATGTAGTGATGCACTACACTGCCATATGGTGTGCTATGGTGATATAGTGATCACGTGTGTCTGCACATGATCAGAAGCTATGTCACCATAGTGGCACAATCTCCAGGTATAGTGTGTTGCTATGGCAACATAGCAGTGAAATTTATCCATGTGCCATGTGCACAGCGCAGTAACCACCCATACTGCGCCATGCTTTAGTACTTTTGAAAGGAAGTACTAAAGCATGGCACTGTAGCAGTGACGTGTAGACATGCCCACACTGCAGTAATAAGAGTGCAAAATCTTCAAAAAGAAATTCCCAGTGCTTTCAACAGAAGATGTCCTTGCATAAGAACTGCAAAACAATATCTTTCACAGATAAAATTTAGAAAGATATAACATACCAGCTTTCAGGAGCATTTGCAATACTTTTGCTTTCAAAACTGTTGTGAAAACTGACTAGATACAAAAGCTAGTTGTCCTTATTTATCATAATTATTAAAATAAATTATATTTTACTACATTTTATAGAAAATTACTTGCAGTAGAAAGGCAAGGAAAATTCTGCAATACTGTCTTAATATTAAAATAAGAAAACAACCAGGAGAAAATCTACAAATTTTCACTGAGTCTATGCATCTGACAATTTTTAGAGGTTCTGGATACCATTATAATGGAAAAGCTAAACACTTGGTAAATTTACATTCATATTTGATTAAAATAATTAAATATTCTAAATATAGCCACGTCAATTTCCTATTTATTATTTATATATATACTTTTTGGATTGCTTTGTATTTATCCTGTCTTATTAGCATCTTCCATCATGTATCAACACAAGCTATTGTAAAAGTTAAATACTATAATGTCTATCTTTCCAATGATCTTACACAAAATGGTTTTGAGACCTAGAATGCCTTTGGGATACAAAACAGCTTTTGACCCAGGGCCAAATCCAGCGATCATTAACAAAGGAAAAACTTCACTGAAGTCCTAAACAGAACTTATATCTAATAAAGACCGGGGTCCAAAGGGTGTGTCTACACATTGCTATACAGTGATGTTGCTATGGCACTGTGCTTTAGTATTTTCTTTTGGAAGTACTAAAGTATGGCACAGTAATTGCCCATACTGTGCTGTGCATGTGGCATATGGTTAGATTTCACTGCTACATTGCCCTAGAGGCGCACTATAACAGGGAGTGTGGTGCTATAGCGATGTAGCTGCCGATCACATGTAGATCCACATAAACGCTATGTCGCTGTAGTGCACTGTACGACGATGTAGCACGTTGCTACATCACCATAGGGAGACCGGTAGACACACCCAAAGTGTATCTTTCATTATAAGGGGATGATCAGAGGTCCAAGACATTCTGCCAAAGTCTATCAAACCGCTCTTTAACATGGTGGGGCGCTGGAGTGGGTGATAAGAGGCCAGTTATAAGAAGCAGATGATGCAGGCTTGTATCCACAGGCCCTGAGGGAGGGAGGCGGTCTGTCCTTCCATACTGAAGTTCTGGGCCCTGTCAGAATGGTTCCTACATGCTGCCAGAGACCAGGCACTATGCATTTCATTAATGTAGGTGCAGTGCATTTTTAAGATGTGCATGCTGACTCCAAGAAAGAAAACAATCCTGTGGAGAGAGGCTGCTCCCCGACCTCCTACTGGCCCACATCCTCTCTGTTCTCCAAAGCCATGTAGAACCTACCCCACAAAACTCCAAAGAGAAACTTCTATGAATTTCTGGGGTGGGATTGGAAGACAAGAGCAACATTTTCATGGTCTTCCAAGACAGACCTGATAGAGCAGGATTCTTCCACTTCCAGGAGCACATGGGAAGATTTGAATCTATGTAGAAAGTCAAGATTTTGCATTCCTTTGTATTAAATAATGACTAGGCTTTATTAACCATGGAAATAAATCATACCTGCTTCCTAAACGATTCTCTGTTTTCTTAGCCAAGAACAGTGTGCAAATATCTTTTGCTTCTTTTGTGAAGTTTGGATGCTCAAATGTTACCTCATCTTCTAAGGTTCTTCTTTTCACTTCATCCTTAGTGATCTTTTCTTTGAAATCCTTGAATGGAGTTCGACCTGCAATCATCTCGTATATACTACATCCCATAGCAAACCAGTCCACAGAGAAGGAATAATTTTCTTCCATCAGAATTTCAGGAGCCATATAACCATTAGTTCCAGCCTATGGTAATCAAACACATAGATTTATTACTATACAGTGGCAATACTGAAATGCAAAGATACAAGCAGATTTTACTTTCCTACAGCTAATCATATATAGTCACAACATTTCTCTGAAGTGACCAGGAACAAACTGATGAAATTCTGCATTCAGACATGACAGATGATATTTTATAGATGTATATTCATGTAATATAATTATTTTGGCACATGAACTATTGCTGTGAATAAACACCTTCCTACAAATAAATAAATAAATTTATGGAAAACATTTTAATTATTATGCACAAAGGAAAAAATGCATTTGTGCCATTTTTACATTTCAGTTGACATAAAAAGAAGTCAGAAGTAGCTTTTTAATGTTTGTTTTCACTTTATTTTCTTCTTCACATTAGAAATTCAAGTCGTGTCTACCTTTTCCCCTGATAACTATACATAGCTATGCACTGCTGAAGAACAGAAAATACATGGATATTAGGAGAAACCAGGAAAGTTAAAATAATCATATAATGGATTGTAGGGAAAATGTTCTCTTTAATTAGGATTCATCATCCACATTCCTTCTGTTAACAGTAGAGAAAGCTCCCAGCATATACTACTTTTGTGTTATTTACTAGATTTTCAGGGAAAAAATAGATTCACATGATATTTTAAGGTTCATAAAGCAGCAACAACAAAATCCCTGTCAGGTCTTCTTTGTATTTCCTAAAGAAACACAAAAAGGCAAAGAATCCACTTTTTCCCTTTGAAGCTCTTTTTTAAGCAATGCATAAGCCAAACAGCCTTAGTTAATACTGTGTTGTGCAGCTTTCGAGTAAAAGAGAATTAAGGCATTAGTTTCCAACTTGAACCAAGAACAATTCTAGATACAGAAATAACTGACCATGACCTGGAGATAGTGTACATTTCTAATTTCCTCTAAGGGTCAAATGCACAACACTCAGATCTGAAGGGCAGATAGAACAAGATTACAGCTGAGTTGTATGTTGGCTATCTACAAGTCGTGCTACCATCATTAATGCTTGAGGAAGACTTAACACAGACAAGATTTGCACAGATGGACCCATTTTTACCACCTTAATACTTATGCCTAAATAACAGAGCAATGAAAATGCCAGAAGTCGTTTTGGAGATTTCCTGTACCTTTCTAAACAGATGGGACTGCTGGGATATACTTTCTTTTTAGCATAGTCATTACACTAGTGCAAAATTAAACAGACATTTATTTGAGATGGTGATCATCACTATTATCACCAGGAGTTTATTACTGTCTAAAAGATTCACTATGTGGCAAGTCAGAGTTGCCTTAGGAAGGAGTAACTAAAATTGCAGCTCACTTGGGGCATTTGTAAATGGTATAAAGAAGCATATATGCACAGATAGTTTTCAGTTTAAAGGTGGGGAAACAATTATGTCTTATTATTTCTCCATCTTCAGACAGAACTTTCCTTTTTTTGGTTAGGCTTTTAATCCACAAGGTAACAGTTTCCTCCTATAAACCTAAATAGAGTATAGTGATACAGAGTACAATACATACCCCTATATG
>NW_017728995.1:43414485-43418003 GCF_001723915.1 Gavialis gangeticus
ATGGTGATGGAAAAAGTTTGAGTTCTCCAGTTCATTCCTGCCATATCTTTGTAGCTTTAGAACAGAACTTCATTCTCTTGCATATAAAAACTGCATCTTTGCCATTTATTTAAATGCCAGGTTTAGTTTATAGACTTGCTCTGCACCTAAAACATGGACCTTTTGCAATATGGTGAGGTATCTAATATAGTAAATGGTAGTCTAGGAATGTCAGGTCACTGTGTGTGTGTGTGTGTTCCTCACTCTGGTAACTAAAGTAAAACTCCCTACAGCCTCAAGCAACATAAGATGGTCTCATAGACAATCTCAATCTACTGCTGGGCTAGGCTAGTGAAAAGCAGATAGCTGATCTTGCTAGGAATACTTCCTCTTTAGAAATATGAGGTGAAATCACATACTTTGCGGAGAGGCTGACAAGAAATAAAAAGAACACAAATACAAAGCAGATGTGATTAATACGTACTGAAAGAGGGAATAGAGAAAATGTGACATTTTCCTCCTCTGTAACCACAGAAGCTCCTCAGCTCACTGGAGTTATAAGTGACATTACAGCCTGGAAAGGATGGAGCACTCTATCTGACATGTTCCTCTGGGTGATATGCAGTACTTGCAGTACTTGGATTTTTCTACTACAAGTCAATACTGCCCCAACAGGATTAATTTGAGGTTCCTACTCTTCCTCCATTCAGCAATGAGAAGCATTTAACTGTGGACTCAAAAATCTTTGTCAGCACATCTCCACAGAAAGCTGAGGGACCAGGAAGGTGTACAGAAAAGCTCATTTCTATACTGAAAACCTAATATGCAAGGATAGAATTGGAATTCCTTATGGATGGTGAATATCTACAGGATTGAGAAGCCATGCCATCTACCTTAATTGCATGGTTACAAATCTTTTGCCCTGAAAGATTAGAATAATTATCTAGTGCTCACATTCCTAGAGTATAAACAAAGTAAGGGGATTTCCAATCACAGACAGAAATTCAAGAGCAAAATGACAAAAGAAATGGAATCCATAGAGTTTTTAACTGCAGGACTCCCATTAAGTGGCTAGAAGAGAGTACATTAAGCTGAGAGTATACCCAGCCATTGGTCTCCAAAGCGAAAGTCAGAGAAAACCAGTTAACTTACTCCCTACCAGGTCAAAGGGTATAAGAAGGCACAGTAAATTGTCTTAAAAATATAAAATTGAGAACAGAACAGGAAGCAAAAGACTAAAGATGCATTTGCTCATGGGAATGGAGGTGGCAAATGTCCAGCAATAGGAAGAGATTAAATCTTCAAACATTAGGTAATCTTGGATTGTTGTTAAGTATCTGACTTGATTAAACTAGTGAGGTTGTATCCCTTGATTTAGGTATTGTAGCATTTAAATTTTTGGCAAGTATTTTTTCTTAATTAAGGATCTGCTACCATTAGGTCAAATTCTGGCTCGTGCTTGCAAATGGGAAAATAAATGCACCCCCTAAAAAGTCACATTACTGTATTGCCAAAACAGTATTCCCATATGGCCCAATCCTGCCCAAGATCAGAGCTGAGTACAGCACTATCTTCAATCCTATAGTCATTCCTGATATAACATAGGGACTATTTGTGCATAGAGGGATCATTGTCTAGTCTTTGCAGGTAAAGAAACATGCAGACCAGCCCCCTCAAAAGTTGGGCATGTCCCATTAGATATCTCCAGATCAGAAATTATGAAGAAGCACAACTTTTCAGATGAGGGAGAAATCCAGGCCATCTCTAATGCTTCTGCTGCTGCCAGCAGTTTTACTGGCATGCACCTCAGTGCAACACCAGCCAGTTTTGGTTCCACTCATACCTGACATGGAAATACTTTATCTTAGAGATATGTACCTTTAACATTGATAGGTAAGAATCTTCATTTTTATATTTTTTCTGAAGGGCACCATTACATTAAGTTTATTATTTAAACAGAAGATGTTATAAAAAGATTTCTTCCTTTTCATCATTTAAAGAAGAACCTGAAATCCAAAACCAAAGCCAATGATATCTGAAGGTAGAATCAAACTCCATGCACATCCCTTACTGTCCCCAAAAGGGCAAATTACCACTAATGCCCTGGTTACACTCTGGCATCTGGGGTCATAGGAAACAGGGTGGGGAAAGAAACACAATGCAGCTCTTTACTGTTTTCATCAGGACAGGAACTCACAGACAGAGGAAAAGAATGAGATGTAGTTCTCCCTACCTTTTCCCACAGCCCTTTACAAAATAAACTCAGTCAACATCACAAACCAAACAGCAAAGAAATCAGAATATCTAGCTTTTGTTTGCCATGGCACAAGAACTGTTGAACAGAGTGAAAAAACAAGCTGAGTTTAGCTCTATCAGCTGTTTCCTGGGGTTCAGTCCTTCCTTCCTCCAAGGGGTGCCAATGACTGCTTTGTTCTCGTTCCCAGCTGTTCCTCTACTCCTTGAGTAATGGCCTTAACAGACCCTGGAGGAATGTAGAATCAAACCACAGGAAACTTTTTTTCTGCACATGAGTTACTGGACCCTAGACTGGGGAAAAGGATGATTGATCTTTCTTTGTCATTCATTTCATAATGGCAGTTTGTTTTGTTTTGCTTTTCTAGAACTACTGTGAGGAGAAACTGAGCCGAACCTGAAGCAGTGATACAGAGACAGGCATCCTGTTATCTTGCCAAATATTCCCACAGCAGCAGAAACATACTTGATCACTTAAATGGGTTGATTATTTTTAAAATCAATGTAAAATCAGGTTTGATTAACAAATGGAAATTTTCCATTTTTGTATTGCACAAAGAAAGCAGGATTTATCACAGCCTCAGTTATTGTCATGCGGCTTCCAAGGAAATCAGTGGGCTGAGGGTTTAGCGGTATCTCAAGCCAACAAAATACAAAGAGAAACATAGTTAGATATGTTAGTCAAGTCAGTTAGAAGGCAGGGCAGGGTGACACCTTAGAGACTAACTGCTTCAGAAAGGATAAAAGTCCCAGAGGACATCATAGCCAGAGCTCCAGGAAGAATGCAGGACTTTCTCAGTCCTTGTGTATGTTCTGAATTCTAGACTAAGAATCTCACACATTTTCACACTGTGGACCACAACCTTAAAAGAAGATGCCTTTAAAAACAGACAGGTATAAGGAGCAAAGAGCTAGCATGGCTGCCTCCAACAGTAGCTGATGTGATAATGGAGGAAATTAAACAAACATTTTGCCTGGAAGTAAGGCATAAGGTAAAATAAGTTAAAAGGCGTAACTGCCTCCATAACTTTACATCTGCACAGTGGCAAAGGCTGCATGAAGTTGGGTGACTCGGAAGGAAGGTAGTCCAGATGCTCAAGGATGGGAAGGGAGATGGGGATGAATTATGAGTAAATTGCTCTTCCTTTTTTCTTGCTGTCTTCAAAAGTACCTAAGAAGGATTTTCTCTCGCAGTCTGGTCCACAGTGTATAAAACTGGGGTAGGCAACGTTTTTTGGCCGGAGTGCCCCCCACCCAAAAGTCCCTGCCCCCCAGCCCTACTGCCC
>NW_017728995.1:43418035-43418236 GCF_001723915.1 Gavialis gangeticus
CTGCCCCCCAGCCCTACTGCCCCTTGCCCCCCACCCGAAACCCCTGCCCCACAGCCCGAGCTCTGTGGCTGCCAGCAGCTACCCTGGCTCTGGGTGGCTGCTTGAACCTGGGCTGCTCCCAGCAGGGCTGGCAGCATCCCAGCTAACTGCTGGGAGCAGCCCGGGATCCCAGCTGGCAGCAGCTCTCCAGAGCTGGGCTCC
>NW_017728995.1:43423236-43429197 GCF_001723915.1 Gavialis gangeticus
GGCTGCAGCCAGGAGGCTCCAAACAGCTGTGCTGGGCTCCGGCATCAGCTCCGCACTGGTACGTGCAGACATGCCTCGGAGCGGGCAGTGGGGGAGGGGCCTGAGGCAACGCAGCCCCAGTCTCTCCCCCACTCCTGGCATGGAGGCAATGAGCCCGGTGCAGCTGTTTGGAGGCTCTGGGCACCTGCAGCAAGCAGTGGGCAGTGTGCAAACAGTTCCACCAGGCTACACAACTCCAGCATCAGCTCCGTGCTGGCGGCAACTGTACGGGCACCTTGGGGCTGGCTGCACTGCCCTGCTGTCTGCCCCAAGGAGCACATGCAGTCGGCACCAGCACGGAGCTGATGCTGAAGTTGTGCAGCCCAGCAGACCTGTTTGCACTCTGCCCGCTCCTTGCTGCAGCTTCCCAGAGCCTGGGCTGGCTCCAAAGAGCTGCACCAGGCTCATCACCTCCGTGCTGGGAGTTGGGGAGAGACTGGGGCTGTGCTGCCTCAGGCCCCTCCCCCACCACCTGCTCCAAGGCGCGTCTTCACACACCAGTGCGGAGCTGATGCCGAAGCCTGGCACAGCTGTTTGGACCCTCTCGGCTGCAGCCAGCCCCGGCTCTGGGGAACTGCTGCCAGCCAGGATCCCAGGCTGCTCCCAGCAGGCAGCTGGGATGCTGCAAGCCCTGCTAGGAGCAGCCCGGGCTCCATCACTGGCAGCAGCTACCTGGAGCCGGGGCTGGCCATGGTGTGCCAAGCAAAATGGCCTTGTGTGCCACGTCTGGCATGCGTGCCAGGGGTTGCTGACCCCGGTATAAAATTTGAGAGAAAAGTTGTCTGACTGAGGAAGGATGATCCAGTGGTTAGGGTACTAATCTGCAATTTGAGAGACTTGGGCTTGCTCTCTGCTGTCTTGAATATGTACTGTAGGATCTTGGGTAAATCACTCTTACTGCCTCAGCTCTCCTGCAAAATAGGGAAACATCTTTTCCCTATATCATCAGGGTAAGGTAAGGAGAAGTAAGTTCAAAAATAGTGAAGCACTCAGACACTATGGTGATGGGGCTGGAAGAGACAGAACCCTTGGTTTAGAATTCTGAGAACATATACAGTATCGGATCCAGGAACAACTAAGTTTTACCCAAACTCAGGTACTATTTTCCTTTGAAGTGGCTAGTATTCGCTTTGGATTCAAATTTGCCCAATTCGGGGAACAGTGATTGGATTCGGTGATTTGAATCAGTGTCCTGAATTGATTTAGCCAAATCTGATTCAGAGATTCAACTACTGCCAAATCAGCCAAATTTCCGAATCAAACAGGTCCCATCCCCTGCCTGCTATCCCAGCCCCGTCAATGGCTGCCCGGCCCTGGCCCTAGCGCCCCTCCATTTAAAAAAAAAAAAAAAAGCCTAGCACTCACTGGATCCTGCTAGGCAGGGGGGCCATCCCCGCTACCTCCCACTGTCCTGCGCTGCATGGGGGCTCTGCCACAAGCCCCCAGAGGCCCCAACAGCTGCTGCAGCAGCTGGTGAGTGTGGGGCTTTTTTTTTAAAAGCCAGGATGCTGGGGTCAGGCAGGTCAACCACTGACGTGGCTGGGAGAGTGGGCAGTGGATGGGGGCTAGTGGCAGAGCCTCCCCATGCAGAGTGGGGCAGTGGGGATTGCCCCCTGCCTGGTAGGAGCTGTTGAGTGTGGGGCTTTATTTATTTATTTATTTATTTATTTAAAGAACCGGGACGCTGGGGCTGGGTGGGGCAGCCACTGACATGGCTGGGAAAGCAGGCAGGAGTCAGGGGGTGCTCAGGGTGGCTGGGGAGCAGGCAAGGGATGGAGCCTCGTGGGGGTCCCCTCATGGTTCTCTCCCCCCTGCTCCAGCTGCCCCCCCCCTCCACTTACCAGCACAGAGTCCAGGTCAGCTTTCTGCAGCAGTGAGCGGGGACTGCCCGAATCTCTGAATCTCTCTGAATCTTTCAAATTGATTCAGACCTTTTTATTGGTCTCCCAATTTGATCTGGATTCGGAGATTCGGCTGCTGAATCGGGCTGAATCTCCTCCGAATTGAATCAGCACCTGAAGATTCGCACAGCTCTAGTGATAATACAGCCCTTCTGGAAAGGATTGTTCTGAAGATTAATTATTCAGTGGCTGTGCAGTATATAGAATATAGCATTCTTAGTGAACGGAAGGATTTCAATCAACTCTATTTATACTTTCTGAGATACTTGATAAATTAATGTAAAAGCAGTATCAGAGCTTTGCACAGTATTGTATGTAGGCAGTTTACTCAGAAGAGACATCAAAGAAATACTATGTTCTGTTCAGGTATATTTTTCTTTTTATTTATGAAGTCTCTCTGTTAATACTCTTAGAGGCTTAAGAAATATAAGTAAGCTGACTGTGAGAGGGTCATGTGAGATGCTGAGCACTCCTGACTGTCTCTGAACTCTGTAGGAGTTGAGAGAGCCTGGCATTCTGGGTACCTCTCAAAACTGGGACCCATGATAGAGACAGAGTTGTTTAAAGTAATTCTGAATTAAGAGACAAATTCATCCTCCAGGTATATGGATAGAAAGCCACATGCTTTGCTGCTCCTGTGCCTTTATTTGTTGGAAGAGGACAACACTTTTCTTTTGAGTCTCTTTGGCCAGGCTCTGATGCCCCTAAAGATACTGAATAGAACCTTACACTGGTTTTCAGTGTTGGCAAGGACCCATGGATCTGGACCTGCAAATGTAAGTAGACTACAGCTTATTGGCTACACCCAAAAAATTTTTGTGACAAAGGCTGTCAAAAAATTGTTTGAAGGTTAATATTGCTGTCCACATATTTTAGGCAATACAGCCCTTTACCAGACAAATGCCTGCTTCTGAAGGTTAAACTAATGTGAAGATGATAAAATATGCTGACTGTGGAAACTGTCAGAAAAGTTCCCATACATCATAAATAAGAGTATGAATTTCAAACTACTACATACCCTGATTTTATATGGTACTTGAAGACATTACTCCAACACACTTAGGCCTCATAGTTTCCAGAATAATTAACATGGAAAAAGAGATTAAATGGTATCATTTAACACTTACATAGCATTTTTTACCTTCAGAGCGCTTCACTAACCAATCTTCCTGCCAGCCCTCTGCACTACGTTAAACTGCTTTTATAAACTGGAAACTAATATGAGGTTATTCTAACGTTGTGCTGTGCAAGACTTTTTAAGGCCAGACTATACCTGTTTTTGTTACTACAGACGAACAGGAAACATAAAAAGATGCCTTAGAGGATAAAATGTCTTTCCTTGACAGAAAAGAATATTTGATGGCCACCTGTGTCTCTCCCCTTTGTAGGAAATGCTTTGGAAATAGGAGGGTTGGTGGCTACATTGTGCTCTGGGCTCCTGAACAGCCTGGGGTAGAACAACCTGTCAGCCAGACCCAGATCCGGTTGAAGCAGAAAAACAGTTTGGGGTTACTTTTCCCGCCCCACTCCTCTGATCATTGACACATCTGAGGAACAAGGCTTTCATATTTGTAAAGTGCTGTACAGTTGATGGAAAAAAATGTGAAACATTATACTACTATATAATGCCATTAATATCCTTTATACCACCTGACACCTTCAATATTAAAAAAATGGCAAAAAGCAATGAAAAAGAGAGTAAATCCAACATATCATACAGTTATGATATGCTGGTTTTGAAAGTATTAAATAGTAGTAACAAAACAGTTTTGCTGGTAATTCTGAATAAATACAGTAATTCTGAACAAACTGTTTCATTTTGAAAGAGTAAAGGAAGAACCACTTTCCCAAAATTTTAACCAATATGATTACAGTGTGCTAATGAACAAAGGTCAGATGTATAAGAATAAGCCAAGTTATTTGTATTTCACAATCCTGACCTCGCCCCACCAGTTCTTAACAGTCTTGAAATTAAACTGCAAGTTTCAGGAACATCTAAATAGATTTTCTTCTGTTTTCCTAAGAAATATAATCTCACACAAAACAAATACCCAGGAGGGTAAAAGGACATTTGAATATGATTTTAATCAAAACATGTTTTTCTTATATAAATATTATGATGTCCCTGAAATATATAAACCACAGCACAGGGAAACTGTAAAGAAGTCTATATTAATGTTTTAAAGGGGTTTGATTTTATGATTATCATAATGTCAAAAGAACATCTCTGTGTTTGTTTAGTTTTATTGCTTGCCCTGTCAGTGTAGTATTTAACTTCTTACTCTCTAGCTTGTGTGCGCACACTCAAAAATCTGTATAAATAATTTACACACAACAGATTTGGTGTACCACAACAGAATTTGGTAAGATCATGAGATTAGAGGATGCTGGAATCAACAGCAAAGGCCATGGACATGAGATACATTTGTAGTGCTATATATGTCCTTAAAGTGCTATATGTTCAGGGTATCTGTCGCACCACAAAATTGGGGGATTTGCCACAAAAATGGCAAAACTGCCTGTTTCAAGCACATGAACCTTTTTGTAGCACCACGTAACAAATGAACAGTTACACATAGCACTACAAGAGGTCTCTCAGTCCTTCAGCATCCCACAGTGCTCTTTTCTCCCTCCCCCCATCCATGTGGGAGGGAGGAAGTTTGGCTGGCTCTCTGACAGACCATAGGGCGCAGAGATGCAGTTTGGTGGGTAGGAAATGGAGAAGATGGGCTGTGAGAGCTTCTCCTGCTCTCAGTAGGGAAGAAGAGAATTCGTCTTTAACAGTTGCTGATCCAGGACCAGATTGGGAGCAGATGCTGGGTTGACTGCTATCAGGCTCACTGACAGGCTCCCATAGGGGTTGGGGGGAGCTAAGGAGGAGCCCCTTATCACCCTCTGGCTGAAGAGCACACTGCTAAATACCTTCCTAGAGACTTTGTAGCGTTTCAGCCAGGGAATTCTGCACATGTTCACATTCCCACAATACACTATTCACGTGTTCCCGTGGCACTCTCTGCACATGTTCACAGACAATGTTGCATTGACTTCAATGGAAGAGGTCCCTAACACCAGACCTACTGCATACACGAAAGCCCTGAAGTTAACACCCTGAGGAATATCCTGCTTAGTTTTCTTACAAAAGTATTCCCAGTGAATTCAGTGTTATTGCTCACAAGGAGAAGACAAACAGGATTTACCTACTACGCAAGAATACAAGATGAGCATATGCGCAATGTGGCAGAATTATAACTTCTGTGTCAACCTTTGTCTAGATCATCCTTTCCTGTAGAAAAACCAATGAGGTGAAGATTGGGCAAGAAAAATGATGTGAAGATCCATTTAAAGAGATGCTCTCACAGTGTTCTGTCAAGGAGGTGGGATTTAAATGATGGCATAGTAACAGCCCATACTGCGCTGTGCTGGCAGCGCACAATTATTTTTAGCCACTACATCGCCATAGCAATGCACTATGCCGAGTGGATGTGTTGCTATGGCAATGTAGAGGCAGCATCACGATTTTTGCCCAAACACAGACACTATGTCACTGTAGCACATTATCACCTTGTCTAATGCATTGTCTTTCCTCAGATAGACAAAATCTAGAACAATAGTTTAGACTCAAGATGCCTCTTGCTAGACTCAAGTCATCCCTCATTAGACTCAAGACACACATTGGAAAATGTCAGTTCTTAGTTTTCACTCATTTTTTGTCTACAGAAAAACAGTAGAGCAAGTCTTCTTGTAAGAACCCAGAAAGACCACAACGGGTCAGAATGCTTTTAACACTACTGAATCCTATTTGAAATCTCTGGGTTGAGAACCCTGGTTGAGAATCACTGACCTAGAGGTTTATAAATTCAAGTTCCAATGGTGCTTGGCCAATAAGAGCCATAATCGGGGCAACTCTAAGAGTAAGAGGAGAGTAATTAGATTCTATACACAGACAATTATACATTTGTTATAATATTCCAAGTATAGAATCTCATTTATGGAAGGTTTTGTTAAATTCATGCTCCCACTG
>NW_017728995.1:43429371-43434750 GCF_001723915.1 Gavialis gangeticus
CTACCCACCCCCCCTGCTTTCCCCCCATGCATACTACCCCATTCTTTGACTCCATTTACCTTCTGCTTGCAGTTCTACTTCTCTGCTGTAGTCAGCAGCAGTGTGACCCTGGCCTGACCTCACCCAGTCAGTCCAGGGTAAAGCAAGGTCAGGACAAGAACTGGAGCAGAAGGTAAGGGGGATCAGGACCAGATAGATGGGAGGGAGAGCAGGGAGTGGGGGAGGCAGTGAGTGCAGGGAGTGGGGGAGGCAGGCATAGGCATGGTTGGCAAGGTGTAAGAAGGCAGGTAACAGGCCCCTCCCATGGTCTCCCCTACACTCTCCCCTGCCAAACAAGCCATTCGGGCCAAGGCAAGCAGTGGCTCAGCTCAGGCTTGAGTCCTGGGCTTGGGGCTAAAGCCAGAGCTGAGTCACCATCTGGCCTGGACCAGTATTTAAATCCAAGATTGGCTATTTCCCCCCTATGCTGACTGGGAAAGAAAACTCATCTTGGATTTGAGTAAATACAGTATTTAGCTTGCATAAAGCATGCCTAAGAAGCTTGATTACTTTATAATTATGAAGGGCATAACAAAAACTGACCACTTCCCTCTAATTTTGTGACTCCTATAGCACAAGGCTTACTCTTGGTACTATAGAAAGCTAATACTTGGAGGAGGGTTACCCAAGTAAGCTAACATATGCACACTTCTACATAAAAGAATGGAGCTATGCATATCTAGAAGACCAGGTTTGCTGTATGCTCACTCTAAGGAAAATTAATATATTGCTCAGACACTACATATAATTCTTAATCACTCTTCTTTTTAGATATTCTTTAGGCATCTTCAAATCAGGAACTTTTTAAAGGAATTTGCAATTCCATCTATAAGGCTTTGGATGCTGGAACCAGCTGGCTGCTGAGAAAAACTAAGCAGCATTTCCTTACAGACACTAAAGTTGTCTAAACTTTAAAATTACTACTAGTCCTTTATTTATTTACAACTGTTTCCAATGCCATTGACAGATGTTATTTTTGTAGCACTGCATAATGCTTCAGTGCTTAGAGCACTATGGGGTGTGGCTATGAAAGTCGTCACACAAACTTATGTAATTTACAGCACAAACAGGACAAAATATCACTATTCTTATACATGACATTTTACAATTCTGATATAATGAGATGTATATTTCATAGTTGTATGGTTACTGCCAAAACATAGGGGATCAGCATTTTTAAATATGGTGCTAAAAGCCAGACATCTGCTCCATATTCAGATACCTAAAGAAGACATGATTTTCTAAGGTGCCAAGTACTGACGAACTTCAATGAAAGTTGAAACTGTCCATCTCTGAAAATCCAGGCATTTTTTAGGTGCTCAAATATGAATTAATATGCCTACATTGAGGCACCAAATTTGAACATCTAATATGGCCTACTCAAAATGCTGAAGACTTTTTGCAACATTTTAATGCCATTGTTTTAATACCAGTTTTGATCACCTGGCTTAATATATAAAATCAAAGTTATCTCCTTTTTATAGATAACTCAAGCAAATTTAGACAGTCACAAAGGGTCAGATTTCTTAAAGATATTTATATGCCTAAAAATATAAAAGTGCTTACTGGGGTTTTTCCAAAGTGTCTAGGCACTTTGCTCACATTAAACCAATGGAAATTAGGTGCTTAGCTACATTTGAAAATCATAATAACGGGAGGCCCACTGACTGCAGTAGCATTACTTTTGGCACGAGGTACTAATTACTATGAGTAAAGTATCACAATATGGGCTTGAGAAGACTCCTTTCTCCAGTTCTTTAGGGAGTATTTCAGCAAAAACAAGGAAGGTAACACTTCATACTACTGCTCTTATTAAGGTGAAACACAGGAAAAATGCATAAACAAATATAAAACATTCTAACACATTAGAATGCATTATACATCACAAAGAAAAAAAGTGAAACTTTTTCTTTATATGTCATCTTTAAGGGTAACTGAAATGGATGTAATAAGATAGTTTTCTCTCACATACACACTGACCCTAAATAACTGTCATTACAACATCGATGACTTTTATTTTCATCTGTTCAGATAAAACTTTTATCTATATCTCCCATACAGACAAATGAAAGCATTTATTTACCACGCATGATGGATATAAATAAATAAATAAAATATTTATTTATCATGCACAATGGATATGTATATATAATAAAAATAAAAATATTTATTTATAATGAATGATCGGTATGTACATATCCATCAAACATGATAAATAAATATTTTTATTTTTCTGTACAGGAGATAGAAATACACGTTTTATCAGAAAAGATCATGATAAAAGTCATCAATATTGTAATAACAGTTACTTAGGAAAAATGTTTGCAACATAGCTGTTCCTTATGGTTAAAGCATAGTTCCATCCTGACACAATGATACCTAGCATCTCTAAAGCTATAGCATGCTTTTAAACAAGATTTAAACATGATTAGAAACTATTTTATTACAAAATGGAACCATGTTTTAAATACGTTGTTGGACGACCAGGTTGTAATAAGGTCCTCCAACACAGTTGGTTTAAGTCTATTTGGGGTCTCAAAGACAGAACTGTTTTTAAGTGGTAGAGCAATGACTGGGCTTCAATACATTATAAAGCATTAAAAATAAATTATTTATAACTTTTACATTGAAATTGAAAATGCTTTATAATTATGTTTTTATTGCACTGTGGTAGTGAATACAAGTTTTTGAGCTGCTCGTGGTAAGGTTCAAGTGAACACTTCAGTCATGTTATCCAACTTCTGCAATTAGCTTTAGGACATGGTAGTCATTTCAGATCTATAGTAAAATATATATTGGCCACAGAAAAATATATTTTCTGGAACAGCTTCTAATTTTACAAGTGACCATGCCAAACTAGTAGCAATTGTTTACATTTGTATGCATACATCTAATTGTAATTTGTACAAGCAGTCTTGTGAATAGTATGAGACACAGTACAAATATAATGTAACTAGTTAGGGGCTCTAAGTGTAGTACCTCTAAAAATAACATTACAAACTGCTGTTTTTTCAAATAATTAAGATACTCCTTAAAACAGTCACTCATTGTATATGTGTATATGTTCTGGTCAAATAGAAATAAGCATGCTTACCATATCTATGTAACATAATACACCTTTCTTGTGTAACCCTCATGACATTACCACTTTAAATCTGGATCAGTGTATAATCATTGCTACAGATATCACTAATGTGCTGCACATTCTAATTTAAGTAGCAAAAATAACCAACCATCATTGTTTTTTTCTCTTATTTTCACACCCTTCCATTCAAACCTCACTTAGTTTTCACATATCTTTAAACTACAGGCTTTGGGGTCAGGAAATTTTCTTTGTATGGGTGCCACATAGATCACTTCTTACACAGCTCCATGCACATGTAACACTACCTACCACCAATATTAAGATTTACAAAAACTATAGGAAATGGAAGAAACACCTATCCCCTAGGAAGGAACCATACCTTTGGTTCTCTCATTACACAAACAAACCACTCTGGTTAGATCCCTAATTAAGCACTGTAGCTCATGAAAAGTAACCTGTCTCAGTTGCAAGGTATCTGTGCTAGTACCTCTAAAATGCCTATTTTGAGCTAAGGGGCTATTCCAAAAGAAATAACAGATGGATTTGTTCTTTTATTTCTCTGTGAAGAGGTAAGTTGCGTTACTGTATCTAGCAGCCAAAGAGTTAATTAACAAATCCTCTTACCAACTGTCACTTAGAATGAAATGTTCACATAAGGTCTTTAGTGAAGAACAAATCCTAAAGAATTAAAACTTGTTCTCATAACGTATTAGAAATAGAATGGTTTCCCTCCTTTCTTCCCTGCACAGTGAACTTGCACTTACCCTCTGGTTGATGGGTTTCCCCTCTTTCACTTCCACTGCCAAACCCAAGTCAGACAACCTGCAGTGGCCATCATCATCCAGAAGGACATTTTCTGGCTTCATGTCCCTGTACACGATGTTAATGGAGTGAAGATGCAGAATCCCACAGGTGATCTGAGCTGAATAAAAGATGACTCTGCTCATTTCCAAGCCCCTCTCACCAATGTTGTAGATGTGGTATTTAAGATCCCCTCCATTCATGAGACTTATGACTAAACATAGGTGGCTTTTGCTCTCAAAGGCATAGGCAAGGGAGACTATAAAACGACTGTTGACCTTCTCCAAGATTTCCTTCTCTAGCAGAGCCATCTTCTCCCCACTTTTCTTCTTTAACCTCTTCTTATCTAGTTTCTTACAAGCATACATCTTGCCAGTGTTTTTTACTTGGATGGCACACACCTAGAGGAGAAAGATACAAAGTGAAAGTAAGTAGTTTATATGCACACACTGGAGGTGAAACAAGAATGGCAGTGGGTAGGACCTGGAAAAGCATGAAGTGCAAGAGGGCACTGTTTGTGATTCATGTGATGGGCAGCATTAGCAAGGGGATATAAGAAGAATAGGAAATTGGTCCATTTTACTTGGATGGCTCTATGTAGAGTTAATTTTTTCTCTGGAGAGCCTGTTTTATCTAGGTTTGGATAAAATAACACCATGAAAACAGAAATGTGGGTGTATTGGGACAGCCTCCCACTTGCCAAAAATGGAGTTACATCATATTATGGAGTCTAAGGAAGTGATTTTTTTTAAGGCACTGGCCATCTACTTAGTCTATTATAGGCTTCTCCTGGCATTGCCCAAACCCATCTATTGTCTTAGGGAAGAAGGGGAGGGGGTGGGAGTTGCCTTCCAAAGTAGAGTGCCTACCTCTCCAAAGCCGCCTTTGCCCAACACCCGGTATTCATAGAAATACTTTTCATTTACTGGCTGCTTCTCAAAGACTTTCCACTGAAGGAACTTGTCATAGAAACGACTGTTCTGGAATTCCTGAAAGGGCTTGTCCTGGAGGAATGCCTTGCTCTCCTGCTTGGCCAGCTCCACAACATTCTCATAATCCTTTTCAGTGGCTTCCTGGCATTTGCTGGCCAGGTTTGAGCTTATGAAGGCCAGATAGCTGCTGGAGCCAGACTTGAGAAAGTTAGTGAATAGGCTCTCTACAATACTATTCTTGGTGCTGTCTTCCGCCACCTCCCATCTGGACACTTCATCCAGAAAGTTCTTGACTATGACATATTCAGGCACAGTCTCTAAGAACTCCCTGAACATCTTCTTGCCAATGGGCTGCACTTCACAGGTGCTCTCATAATCAGCAGGAATAGACTGCCTGATCTCATGGTTAGCTTTGGGTAGTGAGAGGCTCCTACGTCTCCGCTGAATCTCCTTGGCATCTCCATCGGTGCTCTTCCGGGCCTGCAGGTATGCTGTATTGGCGATCAGGTTATCCAGACCCGC
>NW_017728995.1:43439750-43449191 GCF_001723915.1 Gavialis gangeticus
ATCAGCAGGAATAGACTGCCTGATCTCATGGTTAGCTTTGGGTAGTGAGAGGCTCCTACGTCTCCGCTGAATCTCCTTGGCATCTCCATCGGTGCTCTTCCGGGCCTGCAGGTATGCTGTATTGGCGATCAGGTTATCCAGCCCCGCCATGTCACACATCTTGGCAAGTTTTTGGGGTGGCAAAGCCTGGCTGGGTCTGTGACTGACTGGTCCTGGTGCTGTACTACTGCTGCTGCTGCCCTGTACCTCTCTCTGCCTGTGTGCGTGTGGGTTTCAGAGACACTGGGAAGACAAACTGATTTAGCATTAAATACCTCTCAAGGATTTTCACTAAGTACCTTTAGGTGTATGTACCATTCGTGGAAAGTGACTGGTAAGAGGTTTCTCTCTAAGGAGCTTTGACTTTGCTATCTATAGCCAGCGAGATGACATCCCAGACAAACCTTCCCACTGCTGGCACTGAACAGGCAGAGTTTAGTTAGTGTCCCTCAGCCCCGCAAACATGCCAGAATTTCCTTATTTCCAGTGTCTATGGTGCTCTAATCCCTGGAAGGAGGACAGGTAGGAGACAAAGGAGGTTGCTCTTCCTGTAGCATACTTAACACTGGGGTTCTGGGAATTATGTTCTTTTTCTTTTTTTGTTGAGGGAAAAAAACTTTTACCAGAGGCAACTCACTGCCATCTGTGACACAAAAGTTGAAAGAGGAACACTGGGTGCTTGGAATTTGTTTAATCAGGCCCATTCTCTGGACACAAACATTTCCCCTAGCTGAAACCAAGAGAAATATCAAGTGTTGTAACCTGCACATATCTGCTGCTTCTTATAAAGGAACAGAAATCAGATTAGGTGAAGAACATGCCAAGAATTGTTGCTGCCCTAAAAATACTATTTTCTAGCTAGTCTGAGGCTCCCTTATACACAGCAAAGGGGAAGTCAACCTAAATTTGTATACTGCAGCTATTTCTGTTATACTCTAAAAGAACAGGTTTTCTTTTCCTCATCTCCTCTAAAACATTTCAAACCACCGTCCAAATGTTGAGTCCTGATATTGTCATTCAGACCAAGAGAGTCTTCAGTTCCGAAGACTTTCTGGTTCAGCTCTTGGTAATTCAAGAGGAATTAATGGTATAGGAGATATTGGCTAACTGAGAGTTAATTCTCTAACTAAGAATTAAGTTGAGCATAGGGTTGAATATGACCAACTAACATGCATTTGATTCCTCCCTTTGTCCAATCATGTTGCCAAACCATGCTAGTTAACACTGAGAACACACATTTAAAAAAACCCAAACAACCCCCTATTTTTCTGAGCTTAGATACAGCCATAGATAGATGTCTCAGTTGTTTACATGATCTGGAACCTGTATTTCTGTAATTCAATAAAAGTTTAACGTATATAAGAAATATCTAATTTAACTATTTTTAAAATTACCAATCTGCTATGTATATCAAACATGGAAAATATATTGTGCTGCCTACAGTCTGTTTAAATCCAAGTGAATGTATAAAGTTAGGATGTATCCTTAGGTTATTACCTTGATTACTATTTCATTTGCTAATATGCACTATTCATTATAGTAAAGGATAAAAGTATTAAAAATGAGGTTTTTAGTAACAGAAAAACTGTTCTTCATTAACCATAGTAATCTTGGTGAGTCTTATTAAAAATGTAGCATTGTCTCCATTGACCAATACCTATTTACCTATATTAAAATATTACAATGGTTAGTAATTGCCTATTAGACAGACAGTAGGTGTTTTTTGCACTCATGCTCTCCAAGGGCTCTGTAGTTTCATGGTGCAATATCACAAAATTGGCTATTTTAAAACTTTTAATGTTTTAGTTAAAAAAATAAATAAAAGAAACGCATACACAGTCTTGCAGAATAGGTACATATTAATATTACCAGCATTTTGCTGAAAGGCAGAATAGAGCAAATCATTTCCTTCAAAATACACCTTAAATCCTTTAAAAGAAATAGAAATTATTAAAATATTTTTGTTATACTTCTAAGTCAACTGTAATGAATTATGTATATTCTAATTTGCTGCTGACAATCTTGAAAGTGTATGAAAAATGCAAAATAGTTCATTTTAAGAGAAAAATATCCCCCAAGACCACATGCAGCTTTCTCCTAAAAATCATGGCTTTTAATCATATTATTAACATAATTTTAACCTTTAAAAACCCTGCTGTTTGATTGATATTTTCTACTAAAGTAGGGAATGTCTTGAGGAACATTTAAGAATGACATATTGGGGTTAATATTCAGGATTTTCTCCTTAGTCTTGACAAAAGTAATTTTGATTGCTCTCAAACCCAAAGGAAAAAATCAGTGCTTTTTTTAAAGATAGAGTATTTTATATGTTTTCCCTCTTCTTTAATTGTTTAGCAAAACAACAAAAACAAATACAAAATCTGACAACAGCATACCACCGTGCAGCAGCAAATAGTTACTTTCATATACCCACTCTATAAAATAAATTCAGTGATATTTTTTAAACACAACCACCAACTTTCTGAATATAAATCCATGCACTGACTGAAAAAATGGCATGTAAAAACCCACACAGACAACTGAAGAGCTGAAAAACTATCACCATATGTAAGACATACTTGGGTCTTACTTAACTTTGAAACAATATAACTTAACATCCTATTTTTATGCAAGTGTCCCTATGGGTAAGCAAAATCAGTTTTATGTTGAGACATGGAGGCTCTGTATCCAGTGGCAACTTAAAAGCTGCTTTACCACTTTAGAAAAGCTTAAGCTTTATAAAGTACCTCTACTAGGATTTCACTACTCCAAATGAACATGCGCAAGTGAGAGTGCGCCTTGTTGTGTAAAGTACCTATTGCGGCAAGTTGCCTAGAAAACTGACATCTGTCTGGACGACGGTCAATTTTAGCCTAAGAAAAACTTCATAACTACTCTTTTGCTGACAGACAAATTATCTTCTGCAAAAGATAGAGGAAGACATCATCTTGTTGGCTAATGTATGAAAGAAGGTTCACTTTCACGTTCCTGTAAACAATGAACCACATAAAGCCCTGGTTTAAAATTAAAGACAGATAACTGCTAAGACTACAAAGTATATCCCCAGATAGCAACATCTAAACTTTTCTAGTGAAACTCTTACAGATACTGTGAAGCACAGCTAATTTTTAAGGGGAAGAGAGCCAGCCACTCACTGTTTTCTTTACTTATTCAAGTGTAGAACATTAAACCTGGATGAGGGAGAGGGGAAGCTTAGATTATAAAGACATTAATGATTCTGGTTATCAAAGGCTGATGCTCCACTAGCTTATTTTTAACATGTACATGACTAACCTAAAATTATTAAGGACTTGTTTTTTAAAAATTCTCATGTGCCTAATTGTATAGGTATATCACAACTGCATTTGGAAACTGGACAATTAACATGTGCAATCAACCCAGCGACAGGGGGATGACAGAAATGAACTTGCAGAGCCCAGTGCTGATAGAAGCCAGCAAACAAGAATGTTTCTATGTAATTTGTCCTTAAGTGAAAAAGCAATCCTTTTTCTGGTACTTGCATACTCTGTTTGGAGGCTGTGTGTTGTAAATAAGACTCCTTGTAGGTCACCGTGTGAGGAGAGGCTAACTACTTTTAATCACAGCAGAGGGACAATTAACTGTTGAACCTATATGAAGGGGCAGGAGAAACATGGGCAAAAGACTTAAGGAGCCAGGCAGAAAGCAAACAAGGAATTATGGATGCATGTGTTTTTCCTTTAAAAGGACAAAGTAAAAAAAGAAAAGAAAATTATGGCGATGATGGAGGCAGCAGTGAACAGAACCTGAAGAAACAATGACGACGGGATGCAGAAGCTGCAGGGGGTACATTATCCTCAAGCAAGTGTCTGATGGAAGCTCTTAATGCACGAAACCTGGCCTGCTAGAACTCATGGAAAAAGGTCTCAAGAACTAAAGGCGTAGCTGGAGATAGCTATGGAGTTCAAATGGGGAGATTAAGCTGTACAGATAACACAGATACAAGGACGTAACAGAGGCTGCACAGAACTCCATATTTGCAGACAACCTTCAAAGTAGAGCAGGTTAGAGGTGCACCGATATACCAGTCCATATTGGATAGGCACTGATGAAAGCAAAATGAACATTATTGACAATTGGCTTTTTTTGGCCAATGTAGCCAATAATGTCACCAATAAATGCTGCGTGCATGTGTGCAGCCACAGCCAGGAATGCCACCCAACAGCTTGGAGTGCAACATCTGGCCAGTAAGTCAGTGGGAGGAAAGGGATGTGGGGGCGGGGCAAATTGACCCTGGAGCCCTGGGCAGCTCATCTACGGAGAGTGCAGAGTTGAGGCAAGTTCTCACCACTGTGCGCACCCCCAGGAGAGACATGGGGGCATGTGTCCCACCCCAGATTTGTGTGTGGGGCAAGGGCAGGCTGGCCACTGTGGGCTCAGGGCCAGGGGCTGTGCCAGCCTCTTCTCGGTGGGCAGCTGGGCCAGGGCTGCGCTGGGGGAAGGTAGGGTCTGTGCAGGCGGTGGTGCTAGGAGGGGTGGCTACAGGGAATTTTGCAGTGGCTATAGCCCTCTCCCAGTGCTGCCCCCACCAGCCCCAAGCACAGCTCCAGCCCAGCCCCCCTGCACTGGGAAGAAGCTGGCACAGCTTTCAACTTCAGCCCACAGCCTGCCTTTGCCCCTCACACAAATCCAGAGGGGCACATACCCCCATGCCTCCTCTGAGGATGTGCACAGCAGTGGGGAGCTGCCCTGTTCTCTACCCGCTACAACCCTCAGACAAGCTGCCCATGACTCCATCCTGCTCCTGAGGATGCATTCACCACCATGGCTAGGCAGCACTAGCCCCTGCCCCAACCCCATCCCCACTTTCTCCCTCACCATGGAAGCCTTGATCTGCCCCCCCCATGCCCCTTCCCTCTCCCACACCTCTTTCCCTGCCCCCTGCCCCCCACCAGGCTTATTGGCTGGACGCTGCTCTCTAAGCTGCTGGGATGCATATAGACTATCGGATCGGTATTGGCCAATATGGCTGATTAATAATTGGCCATTGGTATCGGCCAAAAAATCTTTAGCAGTGCACCCCTAGTACAGGTCTCTAGATGAGGATGGTGACCCACAGGAGCAAGTAACCGCTGGAACAGGGGGAGGCAACATTTTTTGGATGGAGTGCCAAAAAAACCACAATGTCTACCATGGAAGGTACTGGAGTGCCAACATGCCAGAAAAAAAAAAGGGGAATGGAGGAGATACATGGCAGGATGTGCTGCATATTAGTATATTTAACAACCATAAATGTTGCCTTTGTTGTTGTGTATTCCTTTTTTGTTGAGTATGTTGCAATGAGAGAGGGAAAAAAGAGATAAGTAAGAGAAAGAGGAGAGAGAGAGAGAAAGATAAGGAAAAAGGAGAGCAGAGAGAGAACCAGACATGCCCACAGAGAACCATGTGCACAGAGAACCAGAACACACCCAAAACAGACACGTGCGCACACACATCCAGAACCAGACGTGTGGGCACACAGACACACAGAATCAGAGAGAGGCAGACAAACACAAAGAACCAGATGTGCAGGCACATGGATCCGGGCTCCTGGGTCACCGGACAAAGTCTGACCCAACAATGCCCTGGTCCCGCCAGAGCCCCTGTGCTTCCCTGGGGAGCCAGCCCGAGCTGCAACGCAGTTGGCCGAGGCCCCGGCCTGGAGCCTGCTCATCAGCCCACCCAACTACCCCACACAGATAAGCCCGCAAAAGGTGCAGTGCTCCTGGCAAGGGGCAGTACCAGCCTCATCCCAGTGGCAGGGCAGGGCTGCGCTTGGACCAGGTGGGAGTCAGGTGGGCTCAGTTGCAAGCCCTGCTGCAAGCAGCCTGGGCTCCGTGGTTGGCAGCAGCTACCACAGCCTGGGCCGGCTGCAGCCAGGAGGCTGCAAACAGCTGCTCCGGCATCAGCTCCATACCGGCGGGCACATGTGTGCCTTGGGGATAGGGCCTGAGGCAGCACAGCCCTCCCGCTGTCTGCTCTGAGGTGCATGTGTAGCCACTGCCAGCATAGAGCTGATGCTGAGGCTGAGGAGCCCAGCACAGCTGTTTGCAGCTCGCCTGCTGCTTGGTGCCACTGCCCAAAGCGCAGGCTGGCTACAAACAGCTGCGCTGGGCTCTGGAGCCCCACCATTAGCTCTGCCAGCAGCAGGGGAGAGGCCGGGGTTGCGCTGCCTCAGGCCCCTCCCCCACTGTCCACTCCAAGACACGCATGCACCTGCCGGTATGGAGCTAATGCCGGAGCCCAGAGATGTTTGCAGCCTCCTGGCTGCAACTGGCCCAGACTCTGGGTAGCTGCTGCCAACCATGGAACCCGGTGTGCTTGCAGCTGCCCAGCCACCTGCTGGGAGCAGTCCGGGCTTCGTGGCTGGCAGCAGCTGCTTAGAGCGCAGGCCAGCAGTGGTGTGCCAAGCAAAATGGCCTTGTGTGCTACATTGACCAGTAGGAGAAAGAGTTTAGCAAAGCTTATGCTGCACAAAAGATCAAACACATATGAAAGGAAATTAAGAAAATCAGCTAACCCAAAAGAGAAGAAAAGATAATGACAATAACTGGGGACTGAAGGGTGAGGAAGAATAAGTGTTACCTTCAGAAGATTGAGAAAGAGCAGAAGATAAGAAGAGCTGACAAACTGCAGACAGAAGGAAGGATAGTAAGACTGGAGATTCAATACTAACCCCACTAAAAAGGAAGACTCCAGAGAGCAAGAAAAATGATTAACAATCTGGGAAGCATGGCTTATGAAGAAAAAATGAAAGAACTAGGGTTATTTAGGTTGGAGAAGAGACGACTGAGCAGGGATTTGATAACAGTTTTCAAATACCTGAAGACTGATTATAAAGAGGATGGAGAGACAGGATAATCCTGTGTAGAAGACAGGACTAGGCATAATGACCTCAAACTGCAGTAGAGGGAATTTAGGTTGGAAATTAGGAAGAACTTTCCATTCAAGCATTTGAACAGGATACATAGAGAAATTACGGAATCTCCATCTTTAGAAATCTTCACGAGTAGACTGGAGAGACTTGGCTGGGATGATTATAGCTGATCCCATCTTGAATTGAGGACTGGACTAGTTGACCTCATGAGATCCCTACCAACCCTATTTTCTTATGATCCTATGAAGTTCAACTGTGAAAGCTGTAAGGTTAGGAAATATTAGTAATGATATTTCCAGTGGAGACAAGATGCTTGTGATTTTCCTTCTATAATACAGTGTACAGTTCTGATCACCCATGTTGACAAAAAATGAATTTCACTTGAAACACATATGGGGAAAGACTAGCAGAATGACCAGGGGAACAGCAAGCCTACCATACCACAGAAGACTGAAAGGGTTTGTTTAATCTAGCAAAGTGAAAGCTAAATGGATAATTTGATCCATATACCACAGTGTTTCCCAACCAGTGTGCCGTGGCACAAAAGTGTGCTGTCAGAAACAAACAGGTATGCAACAGAATTTTGCCATGGCAATGAGCTACAATAGGTATGAGGATGAGGAATGCCTTAACAGGTGTGCCATGGAAAAATTTTATTAATGTAAGTGTGCCTTGGGTTGGAAAAGGTTGGAAAACACTGACATATCTCACCCATGCACGCACAAAGGAAAACGATCTTTTCCAGCTTCTAGAACTACTGTGGCAAAAATGAGTGTCCAAGCCATGATTGCATAATCCTGAAATATGGTGATCAGACAGTGAAATTGGAAGATGAAGAGATGAGGGGGAAAGGAACTTGGCAAAAGCGCGGATTTCTGCTGGCTAATCACAAAGACTGCACAGCTTTGCAGTAAAGCCTTGCTCCTCAGTTTTTTACATCTGAGATCTTTGATCCATTGCAGAACAGCCAGTTTTCTAGTGGTTAGCACAATCTCTCTGTTGGCTTTGTTTCAATTTTATAAAGAAGCCAAGGATACTGACTTTGCAGCCCAGTATTAAGGATACTCAGTTTAAGGTACCCCGTTTAAATACGGAAGCCTGAGGTCAAGTCACTTCTCTACTAAAGATACATGTTGAAATTTATATTCTTTAAAAATAGATCAAAGGATTTGAGAAAATAGGTCCATAAATAAATGTATGCATGAGCAGCTTTGAAATTCAAGCTGAAAGATACTTCTAAGGATCTATTTTTAGTGAAGACTAAAACTGTCAGAGAACTGTGAGGAGGACAGTTTAAAACTTAAAATGAGATTGAAATAATATAATATGCATACATACACCTATGGACACACAGCACATTAAGATATGATTATTTGCATTTCACTGTGATAAGGACATGTCCTACACGTATAAAGTAAGCTCTAGCTTTGAATAGCTATTAAGAATTTTAAGTTAATTTCCCTTTTCCTTATTGCATTTCAAGTAAGGATAAGATACAGTAAAATATTAATAAATATTCCATGTACTGTATCTTCCAGTAAAAAAAAATCAAGTGCTGATTATGGACACAAATTTACTTGTGCAGTCAAAATAAATAATAAAAAAGCCAGCACATTTCTTTCAAATTACTATATGCACCGTAGAATCTCCACACACTAAACATATGCCATGTCAAATTGTTATATTTGCTCTATAAGAATTATGTATCTTTTGCTTAGCACCAGTCCTTGAATTTAGCTTTGACCTATATTTGATTTATCTTGACACAGAACAAGGACTTAATTGCATTAGATTCCATTAAGTGAAAGGGAAAAATTCCTTAATTTTGTGAAAACTTTTGTACAGGCTGTATATTTCTTGCAGGCAGTTTAGGACTAAAGTAAACAAATTAGAGGCAAACAGGTATGTAAAGAAAAGAATAATAATAAAGTGATTTCCATCTACAAATATAACCAAATGAAATTGAGGGATGCTGTAATAATAAGGCAAAAATGTCCATCAATCCTCAAAATCTGACCAATAAATACAACAAAACTTCAAATGGTAACAGCATAAAATATCAATGTGCTATGCTACATTATCATTTTGCTAATTTAATTAGTATCTGCTTTCCTTGTAACAAACTGACAAAGTACATGTATTATACTTTTGAAACAGTTTAACAGACATAATTCCCAAGCTATGTAAAAGAGAACCAGGAAGCATCTAGATAACTGATTTTTTCATGTCATTAACCAAATTATTTCCAAATACTGTCCATTTCAATAACAAGTAATGGTTGAAAACACATACATCCATTGCATTTAATATAAATAGCAGTAAAAAAAAATCTTAATATGGTAAAAGTGTAATACTTTAAGTTGGAGGAACCAAGTGCATGTAATTATAAAAGGCCTTAATATTTAAGAAATGTGTCTCTGCAGTTCATTGAATCATTTTAGAAACAAGTGCTTGCCCAAACCTAAATATGTAGTTTTTGCCATAATGGGGAAGAGGACCAAAAAAAA
>NW_017728995.1:43449326-43452329 GCF_001723915.1 Gavialis gangeticus
GGGGGGGGGGGGGAGAGAAGGAAAGAGAGAGATGAATACTTCCTAAACTATTTATTTTAATTAAAAACAAAATAATTTTCCAGAAATTTACCGTGGTTTGGTACACGTGCAGTACTGGATGGCAAGATTTTTTTTATACATCTATTTTAACACATCAATTACAGCATATCAGGTTTATAAACAAGATGTTCTATTTGAAAGCATACATTTCTTTGACTAAAAATCATTACAAAGGTTGTATCTACAGTGTATCTACAGGTATTTTCAGCCAAGAGCATTTCTAAGTAGTTGATACAATTAACATGTGATCAGGAACAAAGACACCCTTTAATGTGTTTTATATTTTCAGTCGCAGAAGCGTGAAACAAGAATTAACAAAATGCAGACCTAAACATTTGAGGAGTGCCCCCCAAAGCATCTTTTAATCATAGGTACAAGCTAAATGAATTAGGCCATAGTTAGTGTTCTGTCCTTTCAAACTGGTACATGGCATAAGATGTACAGCACACCAAACAAATTCAGAAGAAAAAACTCTCAATATTTTTATTTGCCAATTCTTTGGACCACCCAGTCCTGTTGACAGAGGGGACAGCGATTGTTCTGTTTAACCCACAGAGACATACAGCAATTGTGGAAGGAATGATTGCATTCTCCCCAGACAACTGAAAGAAAAGAAACAAACACTTAATATGTTCCAGTTACAATATTTAACATGGATGTCCAAATTTTATTCCAATAAAGGATCCTAACTATCTATCTAACTCATTCAGATCTTGACAGCCCATATAAATATATGAGTACACAGGGATTCTGATAGAATTACATTAGTTTTACTATTTTGATAGCACTTCCCATACACAGAATACTGTGCTTCTACAGAAACTGTCTTACTCATCAACTTCTAAAAATGTGTGTAACAAAGTACTTCTAATTTAAAAAGAAACTCGCATAATTTCATCTTCTAACAGACCTGTAAAATGCCTGCATATTTTTGTGCTCTATATAGTAATAATCTGAACAGTCTAGAGTTGTAAGTGAGGCTGTGACTGGTAAGGAAGCTTCCAAAGTTCTCTCTTCTTGTTTTCCTCCCCTATTAATAAATATAACTAGCATAACGTTGATTTGCTATCATGTACTAAAGGTGTAAGGGCACATTATTAAATTCTATTTAATGTTTTATTTGAATGTTAATTCTTAAAGTTACGATCTAAAGAGAATAAGCCATACAAAGTACTAATACATAAGCTTTACAGTGGGTCCCAATATACATCAAAAGTCATTCATAGGATATAATCATTACAACAAAAAAACCTGGAAAACAGACATACTTTCTACATAGTTCTGCATTATACTAGCTTCTTTTTGTCCTGCTTCCATTATGCAGGAATGGTAGACATGGGCACAATTCAAATGACTATTGTACACTCTGTATTTTTTTTTTAATTATCTGTCCTGAGTAGAAGACATAAGACAAGCAGAAATTTTACAAAAAGTATTAAATTGATGAACTAAAATTGCACAAACATCACGTTAATTCAGCAGTATTCTCTCTACACAAATGACCAAAACTGTGGAAAGCTTATAATTAAATTAATAGAATATTGCACAAGATGCTACTATATTATTTATGATACTTCAAAGTTGAAACTATTTGAACATTGAACAGTTAATATTTTTTTTGTGTTTTGGTATGTTAATCCATACAATAAAAACTGCTTTACAGCTACACGTCATACAACAAAATTTAGCATGATGTTCAACTTATGACTTTGTCAGTGGACAAGGATATTAACAATGAAATAAAAAAATATGGTTTTTGAAGCCTCAAAATCTTGGATGAGAAAAAGAGCAATGATCAAATACCCTGTAGGTTCATAACCAAGTAAAAAATATTTAATCTTTGCATGTTTCAATAAGGTGGTTCTACTGAATTTTCTGGCGCACTCGTCAAAAGAAGAGGTAGCAGTTATTTCCTACACACAGCAAAGTCTATATTGCTGTGTCTTGAATTAACTAATTCTCCTTGGGAATGTACAGACTGATAAATGACTAGATGCAGATTTGCTCTGTCTAGTAGGCTTTTACAAGTCTCTTTTACATTAACAATGTATCAAAGTTTTATAGTTTATTTTTAAGAATTAATAAAATTAGCATTAGCTTAAATCTTTAAAAAGTACCCCACTGAGAGCAAGCTTTTAGTTGAAAAACAAGAGAATGAAATCACTACATACCAACACAATCTTCTTGTTTGTTTTCAGCTTGACATCTAAGGCAGGCATCTAAAAGTAAACAAAAACAAAATACAATTTGAAGCTCAGGATACAATTCTAAAAAGAGGTTTTTTGAAGTCAAATAGAAACTCTGGCACACATTTATATGGGTAGAAACTCAAGTTCTGCCAATCCTGTTCATCAGTATTTGACATTAGACAAAAGGAAAATTAAAATACAAAGTCATATGTATAACTATAACTATATATACACACAGTATATATCTATATCTATATATATCCCCCCACCCCACAGGAGAAAAAAAAGAACTGGTAACTGCTTGATAGACTTTTCTCACCCTCCATTTTGTTGAGGCATTTTCATATGGTCCTTGGACCCGCACTGTTCAAGATCTTCATCAGCAACTTGGACGAGGGTGTAAAAAGCACCCTGTTCAAATTCGCAGACGACACTAAGATGTGGGGGGATGTGGGCACGCTAGAAGGGAGAAATAGATTGCAATCGGACCTGGACAGGTTACAGGGGTGGGTGGATGAGAACAGGATGGGTTTCAACACTGACAAGTACAAGGTGATACACCTGGGGAGGAAGAACCAGCAGCATACCTACAGGCTGGGGAACTCCCTTCTCATCAGTGCAGAGACAGAAAAGGATCTTGGAGTCATCATTGATGCCAAAATGAACATGGGCCTACAGTGTGGGGCAGCAGCCAGGAAGGCTAACCGTACCTTGTCATGCATCCACAGATGCATCTCAAGCAGATCCAAGGAGG
>NW_017728995.1:43452723-43461694 GCF_001723915.1 Gavialis gangeticus
CCCTATGAGGAGAGACTACGGGACCTGAACCTGTTCAGCCTCCACAAGACAAGGCTGAGGGGGGATCTAGTGGCCTGTTACAAATTAGTCAGAGGGGACCAGCAGGCACTGGGGAAGTCCCTGTTCCCCCATGCACTACCAGGAGTGGCCAGGAATAACGGTCATAAGCTGGCAGGCTAGATGCAGGCTAGATATCAGGAGACGCTACTTTACCGTCAGGGTGGCTAGGATTTGGAACCGACTTCCAAACGAAGTGGTGCTGGCTCCTACCCTGGGGGGTTTTAAAAGGAGGCTGGATGAACACCTTGCTGGGGTCGTTTGACCCCAGTACTGTTTCCTGCCATGGCAGGAGGTCAGACTTGATGATCTGCTCAGGTCCCTTCTAACCCTACCAACTATAACATGCTAAAACACCTCCTTTTGGTGGATGTGACCACTGGGGTTTATGGCAAATGCATTCAAGAATAAGCAAAAATTAAGTAAAGCCAGAGCAGATATATGTAACCCATAACTTCCAGAACTGGTTTAAGGAAGTAATTCGCAATTCAGTTGTTTTTCAATTTGCTACAACCCCAGCAGTGCTGTTTACATAGCAATGTTACATGACAAGAACAAGTATATAATTTCCCCTCTAGCCAAATGCACATACAAGTTTGTTTTTAAAGTATACATTAGTTTCCCCTGTAAGTGAAGAGACCAATAAGGACAAAACACCTTTTTTTTTTTTTTTTAAGTGGGGCCTGTTTTTACAGCAGATACAAAAGCAGCAGACTATGCGATTCCCTGTTAAGATCAGGCTTTTTTCCCTTTTGGTTACTACTGCTTCACACATTATGGAAGCCCTTATTGCAGGGGCAGGTAATTGTTTCAGGTGGAGGGTCGCTTCCCAAGTTGTGGCAAGCTATCAAGGGCTGCATGGGTAGCCCCGCCCTTTGACAGGTGCCCCACCCCCTGGTCACCATCTTGGGACCAATGTCCCAATGTCTTGGGACCAATGCCCCAGGGCCAGCACCGGTGGGGCCCAGAGCAGGGCGCAGGCTGGCAGGGGTCTGTGGAGCCGGACACGGCTGCATCAGCAGGGAGAGGGGGGGAGCTGGCCAGGCTCCACAGAGCCCCTGCCAGCCGGGACCCTGTACTCCTGCTGCCCTGCTCTGGACCCTGCTGGTACTGGATCTGAGACACAGGTGTGGGCCCTGCTCCCGCACCCGCTCACTCCCAGTGCCCCCCAGCCCCATAGTACAGGCAGGGGGCAGCCCACAGCACCAACCCCCTGCTCACCAGCAGGGAAGAAGCTGGTGCTGAGCACGGGGGAAAGACAGCCCCTCGCCTGCCCCGTGGCCTTGCTGCAGCTGCTCGCAGCCCATGTGGGGCTGTCCTGAGCAGGTACAGGCTGCCCCAGGTGGGCTGTGAGCAGCTGCAGCACGGGGCGCCAGCCACAGGGTGGGTGAGGGGCCGCTTCCCCCTCCCCCCACACTCAAACACCAGCTTGTAACCTGCCCCTGCTGCCAGTCTGAGCCCCATGCCAGCTCTGGGCTCGCCTGTCAGGGCTGCGCTGCAGCAGCAGCAGCCCCCACACTTGCTGCGCTGGGAGGTGTTTGCTGCTGCCCTCCCGGAGCTCGCGTGCTGGACAGCAGCAGCAAATGCTGCCTGGCCTGGGGTGAATAGAATGGCCTGTGGGCCGTATTTTGCTTTACTGCTACTTCTAGTTCATATTCCCTTGCCCAGTCCTCACTTCATCAACCAGTGAAGAGAAAAGAGAATGGAAGCTCAGTACTGACTATTCCTCAAGCAAGGTGGGGGTGGGGGCAGAAGAGAAGAAGGGAAGGAAAACAGCTGAATAGATAGCCAGAACGGCACTTTGTGCCTGAAGTCATATTGAGAGCAGTGAGCACTGCTGTAGTGACTACATTGACTACTTTTGTTCAGGAGTATCCATCCTCAACATACAGGATTCGACTGTCCATCTTCAACATCATCATGTCTATCTACAGTTTCAGAGTTATCTGCTAATGATACCACTGTTCCAGTCAAATGCATGTCACATAGTATATCACCTGTAGCAAAAAGCAAAAAAAAGCTCCATCATCCTGAAACAATAGATAAGTTTGTAATAAGGACCAGCAGATCACAGCAGGAGGTAACTGAAAAAATTGCTCTGTTTATGCAACAAACTCTTCTTTCCATATTGTTGAGAACACACATTTGATTGACATGGTTCAGTCATTACGACCAGGATACAGTCCACCCAACAGAACAGATATAGCAGGCAAATTGCTGGATGAAGCGTATGAGAAAGAAATTGAACAGTGTGCAAAAAATCTAGAGGGGTTATCTGAGTCTTGATGGGTGGAGCAGTGTCCACAATGATCCAGTAACATGTGCTTGTGTGACAATAGAAGAAGGGACTGTCTACCTTTCAGAAAAAATTGATATATCAGGAAATGCACACACAGCAGATTACTTACAAGAAGTAGCAGTAAAAGCTATAACAAACTATGAAAAAAATTCAAAAGTCTAGTATGCTGCTTTGTCCCAGAGAATGCTGTAATGTGTCAAAGATGAGGAGAAAGCTAGAAGAAAGTGAAGAAAGCCCCAAGCTCATAACATATGGCTGCAGAGCTCATTTGATGCACCTCTTAGCCAAAGACTTCAGTGCTGCATAAATAAAGGCTAATGTTAAAATTGCAAAATACTTCCATTAACAACTACTATGCAGCAGCTGCTCTGAAGAAAACAGAAAGGACCGAACAAATTCTTCCACAATACCTGTGATGGAATGCAGCAGTGGACTCTTTTGAGCAATATGTTGAGAACTGCCCTAATCTGATGACAATTTGTAAGCAAAATCATGACAAAATAGCTGGAACTGTCATAGCCAGAGTTCTGTATTCCTCTTTAGCCCATTGTTGAGAACATATGCTGACTATCCTGAAGCCTATTTCTGTAGCTTTGAACAAAGTGCAGGGAAATAGCTGTTTTATTGCTGATGCTGTTGCAATTTGGAAGGGACTGAGTGAGAACTTGAAAAAAGACGTACTGTACACAGTGACAGAGTTAAATTACAGGCATTAAAAAAAACGAATGGATCAGGCACTATCTCCAGCTCATTTTCTTGTCAATATTCTCAATACTTGGTACCAGGGTCAATCCTTAACTGCTCAAGAACAGGAGTTGGCTATAACATGGGCATCCAGCAATCGTAATACCAACTATAATAAATTTAAGGGCTAAAGGTGAGCCATTTAAGAAATATATATTTGCTGATGAGATTTTTAAAGAAAGTCACACCAGTAAACTGGTGGAAGTCACTTAAGTACCTGGATCCATCAGAGACTATTGAAGTGATAATCCACAACAGAAAAAGCAGGAGAGGTTGTCTTTCTTTTCCAGACTATGAATAAACAGGAAGAGGAAGGTGAAGACTGAGTTTGCGGCATAACCTAGTATTTTTTCTCATTTTACCTCAGGCTGAAATAATCTATTTAATTTTTGTTGAAAACACATTTCACATTTATAACTAAAACAGTTAAAAATTCAAAAGTACATATGCTTGTTTTGTTAAAATAGTTATACATGTTTGTTGCTGAAGAAAAATATCCAAAATACAAGCTTGTTGTTTCAGTTAAAAAAAAACAATTTAAATGTCTGTTGTTTTTGGTGATGGTTTTTGTCGTCCTCCCAATACGGCGTGGCAAAACAAACCCCCAAATATCCATCCCAAATCTAGTGAATTGGAGATAGTTCACCTCCCAATGACTTTACAAGTATCTGCTTGAATTAGCTTTGGTAAATAAAATCATAATTCAGTCTTCTGATGTAGATGCAAAATTAATCTGAGAAAATATCAAAAATCACTGTTTTGAATGTATAATGTATACCTTCTAAAAATGAAATCTACATCCATCTCTGAGTTGTGAATAATAAGTATTAAGGTCATATCAAACAACAAGAATGCACTTTTTGTAGAAAATAATGATTAAATAGAGGCTTCCTGACCATCAATTTAAATTGTGATTTAAATCAATCAGTTTTAAATCAAATCCACTCTGATCAAAATCACTCTAAAATTCTTTTTTAAACCAACAAACAACACAGAGACACAGACAAACACACAGAGCAGATTTCTGTATCTAACTCCATATAATTTTTTTCCCTTTGTCAAATGAGGAAATGGAAGGATTTGTATCTCTTAATTTAAACCTTTACTTTAATTGGCATGAGTAGAAATAGTCTGTGTTGCTCTTGCACTATTGTTGCCACTTTATAATCCAGGTTAAATACAGCCTAAGACTGGATATGACTAAAATCTTTATTTTTTAAACCAATGTTATCCTACTGAAGCTTGGTCAAGGATCTCAATCTCAATGTAAACTTTATCTGTTACGCATCTAAAATTGTGTGTCAAATGGTTTCGGTACTAAAGCATCTAAAATAGTGTCAAGTGTTTTCAATGCTAAAGCTCCTTACATAAGGTCAACGTAAAAAAAAATCATAAGAATAACTGGGGGTTTTCACACGTGCTCCGGGGTTGGGAGGGTTAAACAGAATGGCTCCAAGCACCACTTTAATTAAAGCACCCTCAGTGTCTAGTATATTCAGCATCCCATGCTTCAAAATGGTGGCAGAGGAACTTTAACTAAAGCTCATTTGATAAGCTTTAGTTAAAGCAATGCCACCACCATTTTGAAGCACAGGGATGCTGAATACATGAGATGTAGAGGCTGCTAAATAATGCTAATTAGCTCCGAGACATAATTACAGCACATCAAAGCAGTGTTCCCACACATCTACAGGCACCCACTGTGATAATGTTATTCTAGGCTACTGCCTTTTTCTCTTTAGGATGCTCTAAAATCCTCCCAGCTCAAAAGAACATTTTCAATACAGACAACTCTATGAGAAATGGCTGGGTTGGTGGGCACATCCTCTTCTGCAATGCTGGAGAAAAACTGGACTCTGTCACTACTACAAGCATGAAGGGCTCCTAGAAAAAGTATGGGTAATCTGTATAGCCAAACAATGGCAGGCTGATTAAGGAATTATAGATTTGTCTATAATCTCTTAATGCTCTTGAAGATAATAGGTTATTTTATAATAACAGAATGGAGGAAGCAATGAAGGAATTTAAGGATCCAATACAAATCTGTCTTATTTGGTATGTTTTCTGTCAAACCTGACGAAGAATGTCTTGCATTCAAAAATTTGTCTAACTTTATTTCAACCGTGCAATTGGAATAAAAGATATCAATAAAAAAGATGTCACCCCCCCCTAAAAATCCTTGCTTCTCCAATATCTGGACCATCATGGCTACACCACTCTAGCACTACAGAAAATATGAATACTCATCACTTCAAAAACTACAATTAATATTAGGGGTGCACCAATAAAGATTTTCTTGGCCAAATGACCAATAGTCAATAATTAACCAACCATATTGGCTGATGCCGATCAAATAACTGATATTTAGTAATAGTGCAAGGCATTTTAAACTACTGACATAAATAAACCTTATTTTGTTTTGCATTTAAACATGCACATACACACAAACACACGTAATGTGCCAAGTTCTTGGGGCCGCCAAGGAGAAGCTGCTTTTGCAAAGGCACCTGGTGTCCAGTGGAGGAGAATGTCCCTTGAGTGGCACATTACTCTGCCTGAGTGCAGCCCAACATCTCCATGGCAGCCCTGGTACTCAGGCTCCTGCTGCATGTGCAGCACTGCCATGGCAGCAGCAGCAGAAGCCAGTAACAGGCCCTTTGTTGCTGAGTTTGGTGCCCTGTGACTGCTCCCAGGCACCCTCTCCCCTTCTCACTGCTTGCCAGGGCCTGTAGTCTGCTCTGGGCTTGGGTCAGTGGCAGGGCATGGGGACCGGACTACACTCACCAGCCTGCTGTGGGCATGCAGCCGTAATTATAGGCTACAACAACCAAAAAAAACCATGATAGCCAGTAATGTCATTTCTCCTTTTATTGGTGCTGATCTGATAGCCAACCAGTATATTGGTGCACCCCTAATTAATCTTTAAAAAAAGTCAACTTCCACATTATAGGATAATGAGGTAACATTATTTTTAAATGTGCTTCACACATGGAAAACTTTAACAGCAACTTGGGTGCATGTATGTTCATTTAATACTTTGAAGGGTTTGGGATTGATAGCCCTTGAAAAAGAAGCATATACACCACTGGTCTCCAACCCTTTTAGGTCAGAGATCACTTCTGGAACTTAAAAGGAACGAAAGATCCCCCCCACCCAGCAGATAAGTCTGCAGGGAGGGGAAAGGGCCATGGGGGAGGCAGATCAAGACCCCAGCCCTACCCCATGCCCTCCCTCACCACTGGGGCCTTAATTGCCACCTCCCCTTACCAAACAGCGGTGAGGGAGGGGCAAGCCCTGCATAGCTGGAGCGGGGCCAGAGACAGAGCTGCAAATGGCTTGTCCAGTGGGCACGGGGGGGGGGGCATGCAGCCTGGGAGGGCAGGTGGTTGCGTGCTCCCAGATCTGCACCCAAGGTTCTTCCTGGCCAGGTTACTCTCAGGTTGCGCAGCTGCGGCAGTGGCTCTGGGAGTCCGACCACAGGGGCAGGGGGAGTCCCCAGCCCAGGATCAACTTGAAGAGCCTCAGGGATCCACTGGTTGATCATGATCGACTGGTTGATGACCACCGATATAGACTATGTATCCTTAGCACTAATCTTTCACTATAGTGTGGCCACTACTAGTACAAATGCTGCCAAGTTTATCTAGCAATACTCATTGGTTTACATTTTTTTTTTTTTGCTTGTGACCAAAGTCTGGTGGCATTTCAGGAAAGCACATAAACACCAAGACTTTCCCTATGCCTGAAGAAGGGCGTTTGTGCCCGAAAACTTGCAAAGAACAATTTTTCTAACTATTTAGTTGGCCTAAAAGATATCACACCTAACCGAAGGATCTAGTCTGCCTAAGTCCTTAGACCAACACAGCTACAACCAATAACCCTTACTGATATTTATATGCTTTTGCACAACACTGAAATCTCTGGATGCAAGGAATTGTACACAATAGCTGAAAATGTTATTTACTGTTTACCGCTCTTACAGTGCAAAGGATAATTCAGTTTTCTTCACCCACAATCCTCAGCCCTTTTACTGAGACTGATGATTCAGGCTACCTACAGAGATGTGTGTGATGTGAATATCTGCCTAATGCAGTTAGTTTCTGTACTGCTTACCAATGATACAGAACACTGAACTAGAACAGTTAATCCTGTCCTAGATGCGCACAACCTAGAGATGAAATTATATGCAATTGCTGTGTTGTCAAAATCTTAATGAAGGGCTGTCCGACTAGTAGCTTGAAGGCCACATGCAGCCCCCAAGGAGTTAACCAGTGGCTCCCAGTCCAGGACCCACTCCCCTCATTGCTCTCCTGCTGCTGGGATTTCCAGGCTCCCCCTTCTTCCTCCAGCTTCTGCTGCCTGACCCTGCCTCCTGGGGCAGGGTGTTACAGGGCCACCTGTGGGGCTAAGTAAGTCCATGGCCAGTGCAGCATGGAGGCGATAGTTGAACTTACTGATTTTTGCTGGCTGGTTGCAACATCATGAGAAAATTCTGTGGACATTTTGCAGATGTTCTCTGGCAGCCCCACCCCTTGGCACTGAATGGTGGAGAGGCCCTGAGGGGATGGCTCCCATCTTGATTGCAAGCTACCCTTTATGTGGCCCTACACCTCAGTGCTGATTGGCAGAAAGGACAATGGGGCAGTGGACACTGTTTCTGCTGCCCTTCATTTTGCTGCCCCCACCAGCCAGTGCCTTCCCCCCCCTGGGTGGGCTGCGAGGCTGGGCTGCTATAGCACCAAGGACTGCTGGCTTCTACTGGGGAGCCAGCATTTTATTTTTATTGAGGGTTTTTTTCCTGGATTTGGCAGGCACTCCCAGATTTTGCATTTTTTGTGAAATCTGCAAAATGGTTAAGTAGACCCCCTATTCTTTGCGCAGCTGGAGGAGGGGAGGACACACAGCATGAGGGGGGTGCCCACGTGGTCTGGACAGCACATGGCCAAAGAGCCCATGGCCCAAGAGCCCATGGCCCATGACCACTAAGAAGTTAGACATCTCTGTTTAGGCCATCATTGCAATACTGTTTTCAGCAAGAGCAGGAGCTGTATGGTCCAGCTTCTTGGGAAGGGAAAAGTACTCCAGAGCTGTAAAGGGTCAGAGGGACTGTACCATGGTGTGCAATGACGGTTCCCAACCTTTGTGGACAGAAGCCTCCATCCCTGCCCGGACAAAGTGCCTGCCACAGCTTTTGTGAATGGAGCAGCACCACATTTCGAGAGCTGATGTATGGATGCCAGCCAGCACTCACATCCTTCCCCAGGGGCTGGTCGGTGGGGGTGGGGGCAGTAGCATACCTAGACCCAGCCCTGAGCAAGCTTTTAGTATCTGGCCCCCCTTTTTGCCAGAGATAATGACAATCATAATCTGACAATGGGAAAAAGCTACCATTTTGGGGCCCTGGGCAGCAGCCTGGTTCGCTCCTGCCTCTGTCTGGGTGGGGGATGGTCCAGGAAGGGACAACCTTGGACCTGCTTATTTGCTTAGCTTCTCTGCTTGTCTCCTCACACCTCACAGCACCAGTCAAAGGATCTGGCCCCCCAGGGTGCCCCATGGCCCTGGCTGAGAACCCCTGCTGGAGAAAGGCTTTGTATCCCCAGCAACTGAATGCAAGGGACACCCCTGCTGATCCAGGAGTGACTGTAACTACTCCACAGCCAAATGCCATCTACCAGGGGAGGCATTGCCCCTGCTCTCCAGTCACCTGGACAGGGTGGAAGGGAGCCAAGCCCTGCAGACGGTTTAGAAGGCTCTGGTACCACAGAGCGGCCAAGGAAACACCAGCGACCCGGGCTCTGGGTTGCTGGCACCACCTAAGAAGCCGACTGGGCTCGAGCGCGGCTGGCTGCGGCCCGCGGCCTGGCTGCGGCC
>NW_017728995.1:43461803-43474717 GCF_001723915.1 Gavialis gangeticus
GGCCGCGGGCAGCTCCTCGCCGCCGCCCCCGCGGGCAGGGCCGCCCCGGGGCTGGAGCGCGGGAACGCCTCAGCATTGCCGACTCTTAAACACCACGCTTCGGGAACATGAAAAACATAGGTCTTTCTTTTCCGTATGTGTGTATATATATATAGAGAGAGAGAGACTAATGCTAATATATATATTACTAGTGTGTGTGTGTGTGTGTATAGAAAAGAAAGCTAAGTTTTTCTGTATAGCTAAGTGTATCTATATATTTACTAATACTAATACACACACATACAGGCCTTTGGGTGCTCTATTCCAGGCCTTGGGGCTCAGACAGTAAAAAAGTTTTTCTTTATGTCCAGCCTAAAACAGTCTTGGAGGAGTTTGTGAAAGCTTCTGTTATATATATAATAGAAAAGAAAGCTAAGTTTTTCATGTTCTTAAAGCATAGACTTTAAGAACAGGGCTAAAAAGGAGAGTCGGCAATATGGGCACCTGCACCTCTCCCCGTCGGTCTAGGTAGATAGAAGCTTTCTGGAGCTGGAGCTCATGTCACCGGCTGTGTAAAGCCACAGCTTGAAGCCTGCAAGAGGGGTCAACTTGAGCACCCCAAGGAATGACAAGTTCCAGCAGTCACAAACTCCTCCAAGACTGTTTTAGGCTGGACATAAGGAAAAACTTCTTTACTGTCCGAGCCCCCAAGGCCTGGAATAGACTACCCCCAGAGGTGGTGCAAGCACCTACTCTGGACACCTTTAAAACACACTTGGATGCTTATCTTGCTGGCATCCTAGCTGACTTCCTGCCCCTTGGGCAGGGGGCTGGACCCAATGATCTTACAAGGTTCCTTCCAGCCCTAATGTCTGTGAAATCTATGAACTGGGAACCAGAGAACACAGGTTGGAAGCGACCTTCCCAGCCCCATCTCCTTGCTCAAAGCAGCAGCCTCAGCGCTCTCAGCCCAGCAAAAATTTGTCTTCCCCAGGTCTTAAAAACCTCCAAGGACAGAGATTCTGCAGCCTCTCTGGGCAGCCCCGTTCCAGTGCTTCACTGCCCTCCTAGTGACAGTTTGTCCTAATACCTAGCCCAGGGGGTGACAAATCATTTGGGCTGGAGGACCACTTAGGGAGTTTTGGTGAGCTGTTGCAAGCTGGTCAGCACCCTGCTCCCAGCCCCATGGTCTGCAGCAGCTCACCAAAACTCCTTAGGTGCAGGTCATTGCTTTGCAATCCCGGCCCTGGCCCTGGTCCCTGCCTGCCTGTCCTGCTCCTGGACAGCACTTCCCACCTACCTGCAGCCCCGTCTCATCCACCCAGCTGAGCGTACACTGCCTGTGCAGGTCCTAGGCTCCATGGAGACACCCATCTGCAAAATCCATCTGGTACCCTGACGGTGGGTGCAAGGCAGATGGGCCAGGGTGCCTGGGCAGTGGGGCTGGGTTTGGTGATGGCAGTGGCTGAAGGGAGCTGCAAAGCAAGTCTGGCTACCATGTTGCCCCTGTCCCGCTGCACACCAGGGAAAAGTGTGATCAGTAACATGTGCTGTGGCTTGAGCTGCCCCTGGTCCCTGGGCCAGGTGGAGCCAAGGAACCTGCTGCGAGCCAGATAAAATTCCTTGGTGGGCTGGATCCAGCCTATGGCTGTATTTTGCCCACCCTTAATTTAACCTAAACTTCCCTTCCTGCAACTTCAGACCATTGCCCCTAGTTCTGTTATCTGCCACTACTGAGACTAGTCTAGCTCCATCCTCTTTGGAATGACCCTTCAGGTAGTTGAAGGCTGTCATTAAATCCCCCCTCAGTCTTTTCTTCTCCAGAGTGGGCACATCTACATGTGTAATTAATATGACTCAATAAACGCTGGTGCAATTTGAGCTAGAGTAAATTAATCCCAATATCACCATCTACACATATAGTTAAGTGCAATAATTTACTCTGCAGCCAGATAGTACTTGTATCAGACAGGACTATCCAATGGCACTGTAAATTAGTGTACACAAGCCCAGTTGCTGCACATGTGTAGATGGGTGATGCTTTACTGCACAGGAAATTAGTCTACTTGTGTAGATGTGTAGATGCACCCACGAAGTAAACACATTTCCCTGAGCCTTTCCTACTAAGTCATGTTTCCCAGCCCTCTAACCATTTTTTGCTTTCCTTACTTTTCTTTTTTGTGACTGATTTGGAACAATCCAGCTTTTGGCAGGGAGGGTACATTTAAAAAATAATTTGAACACTAAACAATATTTTGAATAATTCTTCATTCCCTTTGTCACATTTGTGTCTTTCCCACGAGAGAAGCTGGTGATGCTAGGAAATGGTGACACCAATTGCACACAATGTTTTTTTGTGTTTGGTAAATTTTTTGCTAAGGTTTTTAAGTTATTTGAGTTTATTGCTGGGTTTTGTAATTCTAATAGTCTCATCATTTCAAAGGCCACTTCTTAGCTGACTCCTGCCCTGTAACTGGCAAAGGACCTATCACCAGTCCATGTAGGATCAGTTGTGAAATCAGAGCTGTAGAGTGTTAATACAAAATTCATACCACATTTGGTTATCATTGTGAAAAATTCCATTAATTAAACCTAGTCTGCTTTGAATATTTGATCTTTGAGGTAACAGCTACTTCAAGAAGAAGTCTGTTGTGGATGGAACATGTAGCAGTGTCATTCTTCCCTCTTAGTCAGCATTCAGCCACCAGCATTTAATTGAAATATTGAATCAAGGTCCTCTTTTTAGGCAGCAAAGCTCCCATAGGAAAAAGGGTGTGTTTGTTATATTCCTCTAACTTAATTAGAAGCTACTTACGCCTAATTTACTAGATTGAATGAGAGCAACTGATCTAAATTCTTTGCACATTCTAATGTTTTTAACATTGCTTGCATTGGTACACTGAAGCTCCTGGGAATATGTTCTCACTGTTTTCTTTACTAGACAATGAACAAACTGGTCATTTGTAATCAGTGTGACTGATGTATGTGCATAACTTCATTTATGCCAATAGGAATTATGCAAACAAAACACAATTTTCACTTGAGTTTCTCTGTTTTACTATCATTCTGCTTTAAGATAGCTGAATGTTTGTCTTCAAATAAGTATAACCAATGGTAAAATACTTTGTTTCATACAATAATGTTTTGCATTTTATTCCTATATGATGGAGTAAATTGAAAAAAATTACACACAAAAACTGTAGTATTTAGAAAGGCAGAGAGCCATGTTAAGAAATAATCTGCTGAAGTATATTAATTTTTTTGTACACAGTCCCATCTGCAGGAACATGTAGGCTTAACAATCACTTTGTTGTCTGAAAGAAAAAAGGTAATGAATATAAATTATACATTTTGTGTTATGTGCATGATTGACTGATCTGAAATGTATGACATATGGAGATCTCAGTCTCACAAACACTTATGTAATATGCATGAAAGTTAAATGCATTTAGTGGCATAATTTGTTCATGAAGTGTTTGAAGTTAATGGGAAAGGGCAACTGTTTTCAGGTTCATTTTTTGTATTTTAATTCTCAAAGCATGATGGTCTTATATTGATTTAAAACAAAATTTTAACAAAATGTTCAAAATAATTTTGTAATATCTGGTTCAGAATGATTTTAGAATGAAAAGCATTTACCTGTGATACAATTTTAAATAATTAACATAGAAATATATATATATTTTAAACTGTGTTCCTTTCCAAATTTTAAACACTGATGTATATAGGCCTTCTGATCTACATGCACAGATTCCTGGGTCTTTGCTGATCACCATGGACTTGAGTGAATCTGTGTAAAGAAAGAATGCAGAGTCAGATCCTAATGGCTTTCCCACATTCGGAAATTTATCGAAGTAACCATTCTTGAATAATTAAACTGTTGTAAATCAAAAAGCTTTTGAGGCTAACTTGGAAATAAAGTTGACCACCTTGGGGTTTGTATCAAAATAACTATTCCTGCATAGTTATTCTGGAAAGTCTTTTGGGAAATTTCTTAATGTAGCTAAGGTTGTAAAATAGATTACAGTTTATCAGTCACTCTGCTTAGACCAGTGATTCTCAGCCAGGGTCCTGCAGCACCCTGGTGTACCTTGAGTTCCTTGCAAGGGTGCCAATGTGCGGTACACAATGTTAGTACTGTTAGGTGTGCAAACATGGGCTGCATGCAGATGTTTAAGAAAAAAGCGCTTTACCAGAAGAAGCAGCAAGTTACTTCAGTAGGGCTTTTATCTAATAGGAGAGTCAATCAGTGCCAAAAAAGCCCCACTAAAGCAACCATTCTGTACAGACTTGGGTGAACTGGGTCCAACTAACGCAGTATGCCATGCCTTCTCCCACAGCCCCATGTCCCATGCGCTGGGATCTGTGTGGGAGCACAGCGAGTTTAAAGTAAAGCATTGTTTTTGGGAAGGTGTGGGAGTGGGGGTAAAATTTCTGCAAGCATCCATGATTCACAAGATGAACCCAGAGATTTCAAACAGGAGTCCATAGTGTTAAAATTTTTCTGATGTGTCATGGTCTGAGTTCTTTGCAACAGCAAAAAGGCTCTATTATTTTTCCATAGTAAAAATAAACCTGTGAAAACTAAGAGCTGGCTTTTCTGAAGGGTGCTTTGAGTTTAATGAGGGGTGCCTTGAATTTAACAACATTGAAAACCACTGGCTTATACGATATAGACAAAATTAATCTGAGCCCTTTTTTTATTATGATATACCTATATTTACCCACATCCAAGACAACTTTGAATTTAAGATAACTCCCTGATAAGTATATACTAATGATCTGTACTAGAAATGAGTTATAATTTTCCCTTTATAAAACCCACTAAGTGGAAGGTCATCTTAAATTAGTCTCCCTTACTGCTGCATCAGGGCAAGCAGTGGTAGGGGGCCAGGTAGTAAGGGAGTTAAGTAGCCTGACCCCTTCACCACATGTCCTCCTCCCACTGCCTGCCCTACACTGGCACCTGCACCCTCCAGCATCTGCTCCCTAGCCAGTTGCCCCCCTGTGGTGCCTGCTTCCCCGCCTGTACCTTGCCCCCTGCCACTTGCCCAGCTGTGCCTGCCCCCCAACCACCATTTGTCCCAACAGCAACTGCTCCCTATGCCAGATCAGAGCCAGAGTTGGAGCTGCAGCAAATGCCTGACCACCCCCGCCCCACTAGCCTTATACTAGAATTCATGTGGTTTCCAACCATATGTTGAAAGGGGGAGGGACTCATCGTGGATTGGATTAAATACAGTACTAATACAGTGATGCAATGTTTAAGTTGCAAGTAGTGGGAATGCTTAAGCCCCTCTCCCCACTGATTTTATTTTTAAACAGTGTTCAGTTCTAGTATAAGATCAGTGTAACTTTTGTTTAAATAAAACCAGGATTTTAAATTTAATCTCTATCTTTTTCATATCAGAAACAGAATTAATTTTATTATATAGCTGAGTGGATTTATATTCCATTATAAATGCTCTCAGAAAATGGCAAAGTTTCTGAAGGCAAGAATCCTTACCTGGCAGTTCTAACAAAAGAATAGCCCATAAGTGTTTTCTAGATGATTTGCAGTAAGCCAGACTACTTTGGTATTTTTTTCCCTTGCATCTTACATCTGAGTATCTTGAATTGAATTTACAATGCACTGCATAATTAGCAGGGATCCTGGTTTTCTCTGTTTAAAAATCACAAATTCTCTAATAAAAACACAAATTCTCTTATTAAAGCCTCCAAAATCCATGTTTTTCCATGATTAAAATGAATTGCCACTATATGTAGGTATCAGTTGAACACAGTGTTTTATTGATATAGTTACAATTTTAAGCAATTTGGAAGTCTACTAGTGCCTCAATCTATAATAAAATACATTCTAAATACCTATGCATTTTGGCATTTGATTTTGGGTTTTTTATCATGGAAAATCAGAGCTACCGCTGCCCCCTTTGCTTACCAGGATGTGGGTCCAGCTGTGGCTGTTCCCCCAACACTGCTTTGTGGTGCCAAGCAGCCCTGATATGTTGCTGCTCTGCAAATGCACATGGCGCCTCATGCCCGATTGTCCTCCTCCTGATTCCCCGCAGCACCTTGCAGGCTGGAACTCCACCAGCCTACAAGGGGAAACCTGCCATTTCCTACATTTTTCTCCTGAGAAAATCTGTGTTTTTCTTCTAAAAATGTTTTACCATGTTTTACTGTGGTGAATGGAAAACCCGGATCCCTGGTAATTAGACATTGGCACTAGGGTTGCCAACCCTCCAAAATTGCCCTGGAGTCTCCTGGAATTAGAAATAAATCTCCAGGAGATGGCTAAGACTCACCCAGGAGATAAATGCTAGGGCATTCATTAAAATAAATATTAAATGTTGAATCTGATTTATTTAGTAGGGCAGTGGATTTTTAAAATGTAATAGTAATGTACATTTGCCTTCCTGATGTAAAGTCATTAATGTCATTATGTCATGTGATGAAACCTCCTGGAATAGATTCAAATAGAGTTGGCAAGCCTAACTGCTCCATGGAAAGTTGTATAGGAGAGAACCCTATCTGGTGCATGGGAGGAAACTGCAGGCAGACATCCTGGTAAAGGCTTACTTACTAAAAATTGCCCTTTGAAATGTACAGTCTGCACACTACTTCTCTGTGGAAGCCGTAAGGCAGGAAAACAGCTACTTCTATTGGGGTTTATTGGAGCAATGTCATAAAGGAAAGCAGAGGGTCTAAGGGTATGAACTGCACTTGTTTCTCAGTTAGGTATTGATTGTCAATATTAACAACAACTTAAATATTGATGTTGATTTTTTCCCTGGTGATTATTTTAACAAAAATATTCCAGCTGCTGGGAAATTCTGAGTAGAACTTTTGACTAGAAGTAGATGTTAGTGAAGTAGATAACACTAGTTCCCCTGTATCTCTTCTGATTCTTGCATGTGTAATTTTATGCACGTACATTAAACACCGTATGAAAAAAACCGTACATATCTGGAATAATTTATGTGTTTTTATGATGGCACACTGAACTGCTCTTTTGATGGAAAAGCAACAAGTATATAGATTTACCTTTTTCTTTTTCTTTCTAGTTGACTTGGACCTCTTGCCATTCTTGAAAATTGACCCAAAAGTTTCTGAGGAAATCTGGTATGTAACCTTAATTGTTAAGTTGGGCATCTTTGCTGTAGAGACAATGAAAAACATACTCTCCTCTTTTCTAATAAGCAGGTATTCATACTTTTCAGCCCTCTACCTCAGCAATATTCCCCAGAACAGAATTCCACCGCAAATTCCATTTTTCTATAGTGGTTTTGATTGGCCTGTCACCAGAACAGAGATCCTCTTGCCAGCTACTTTGCTTTCAAACAAACCATGACAACTTGTCTTATGTTTAAAGATCCTGAAATTTACAATTCTATACCAATGGATATTTGATTATTCAACAGCAGCAATCCTTCAGAGAAAAAATGTTTGAACTAGATGTTCAACTTCATTAAAATTCTGTGGGTGTGGATGGGCCTATATGAGCCAGCAAATAGGAAGGAGTATCAGCTCTATAGGAAGGGAGGGAGTTTGAATATGTGCGGGAAAGGATAAAAACAAGGTACAGCAAGAAGAAGCAGATAAGAGTGGTATGGCACTGCAAAGGGCTAGACATTTTAAAATATTTTCACTTAATTTATTAATACTTAGAACCTTTACTTCAACCCAGATCTGTACACTATGCATCACCATTTGAGGGATCTAGATCCTTGGTGCAGGCTTGTTCTTTACATTCACCACACTACAAGCATAGCAAACCTGAAAACAGGTCTCTGTTTCCTTGATGTTTGCTTCGCTGAGAATTCTCTGAGATAATCAAAGTTGTACTATAGTTTAAATGGCACTGAATTTGTACAGATTCAATACAACTTGAACTTAAATATACCATTCATCATTGCCTAAGGCAAAATAAACAATTAGGACGCTGACAGACTGGGAGAAAAATAACCAAAAAAACCATGTGCTTTAATGGATGCAGCAACACATTACTGTACGTCAACTGGGCTCTTCAGTGACTGTAGAGATTGGGTGCTTCAGTGGGGCTTTTTGGGGCCTTTAGCTAAAGCGGATTCAATCACCTATTAGATAAAAACACCAAAAAAGCCTCACTAGAGTGCCCAGTCTCTACAGATATTGGTGCAATTAATGTACTGCCTTTTCTGGACATGCACTAGGCTCCACGTGAAAGTAAAGCACCATTTTTTCCCATGTCTGCAGTCAGCCTTAAATAAAAGGTGAAGTAGTTTTTAAAGTTCAAGGATGGAAGTTGGAAACATTTTACCATTTAGTCTCTCCTTAAGAGCATCCATTATGTCAACTGAACAAAGTTCTCCAATAGCATTGCCATCCAGGTCTAGTTCCATTAGGTGTTCAGAGTACTTGATTAGGCTGAATTAAAAACAACAAAGACTGAAAACTGTTTTAAGTAAAAAAGAAACAATGTTATACATTTGATCTAAGTATTTTAGTGTAATATATAATTAATGCCAAGGACTTTTTATTTTATTTACATAAGATTATATACCACTGTTATTTCAAGGGGGAAGATTAATGCAATGTAATGGCTGTTCCTGCTTGTGTAGTTGTAAATACAAGACTGTCCGTGTTTCCACAATAAGTCTGCATTCCTGAGGAGGTATACCTTGATTTAAAAGTCTGATTTATAACAAAACTTCATAGATATTTAGGTCAGAAGGGACTAATTAGACAATTTAGTCTGACCTCCTGTTTAACATGTATAGTAAGATTTCACCTAGTTACATTTATCAAGTCAGGAGTATTTTGAAATATAATTGGAGGAAAACAAGTCCACAATTTTTTTTAAAGTACATTATAGTATAAACAAGAGAGAGACTGTGAGGGTAAAATCTAATATTCTGCTGGACATTGTGATGGGTGGGGTAGAGGGAAAGAAAGGTGCTTTCTCTTATCCTCCTTGACTCCCTCATACAGTACAGAACCCTCTGCACTGTAAAAAGCCTGAAGAGAAACAGATTTTGTTCAAAGGGTAGCATATGGCAAAGGGCTGGACAGGGAGTGAAATTCCACCCATCCTCTCTTCTGCTTCGGAGTAGTAGTAGTATCACTACCCACAGCTGGTGGTTACCGGTGTGTGCGTGTATGCAGGACATTAGATTTGCAGATTGGTAGATCCACTAGTTACTTTTACAAATCCACTGCATGCCTCATTTGTGGCACAGCGGGTAGCAACCCTACCAAGCAGTTTTCTGCTACATCCATTTTGCTAGTTAAATGTTAGAATCCTATTGGTACTGCAGGCAAAAACAAACAGCATCAGATAAGAACAACTTAGGAAATAGAGCACAAAGAGATTATAGAAGGAGCTGGAGAAAATATGGCAGACTTTTTGTAACACTTTTACAAAAAAATAAGCAAGATCCAACTCATGCCCTCTTTACTCATGCAAATAGTCCTGCTTGCATGACTGAAGTAAGCAGGATTTGACCTTATAGTTGTAAAAAGCTTTAAAGGATAACAAGCGATTAAAATGAAAATTAAAAGTGGATTCCAGAGCTGATTAAAGTATGAGAAATTCTACCAATATTTTGCCCAGAATTGTTAATACCTTTACAGTCATACAAATACTAAATTTGTAAGATTGTTGGGAAATCTTCATTAAAGATTTTCTAATCCAAAAGTGGAATTTTATTCATATTTATATTCTAGTGGCAGCTACAGAGCAATATGGTAACCAGAACCAGCAATATAATAACTAACTTGATTCCACAACCTGCTTGACCCTGAGTGAAGTTAACAGGGAGAACAGAAGATGGCATATGAGAAACTGTGTGGGTCAGAAAACCTTCAGTAAATACATAAATAGGTAGGGAACAAAACAAAGGATACAGAAACACCATCCAAAGTGGAGACAACGACTTAAAGGGCCATGGAGAGCTGTGACTGATGTAAGAAGTCATCTCCACTAAAGAACTTCTGACCCAATCAGAAAGGAACTTAGACTGTGCTAGGGATCACAGGCACTGTCAGTATGTCTTGGAATTAAGGTGATCTACCTGGCTCTCAAATGGTCAAAAATCTTTGAGAGAGGGAGAGAGAGCGCGAGAGAGAACCAAGATTCCAGGGCTAGTATACAATCCATACAATGAGCTTTGTAGAATAAACACATCCACAGTTTGCCTTTTTCTTATGTTTCTGTTTTGATGAAAAATAATTCTTTTGGGAGAAGATCACCTAATGCACTGGGAATTTGGACAGAGATTGTATATGTCACTTTTTAAGAGCATCCATCTAGTGAGTTATTAGGTTCTTACACAGTATCATAAATCATCCCTTCCCACTTATTACATGTTCCACAATTCATGTTTAATGGGGGAAGCCTGTGACTACTACTATGTTGTGGGGTTTTTTGCTTCAAAAAAATCTTTTTCACAATCGAGTCAAAGAAATACATCCACATTTTTTTGTTAATAGCTTACTAAATTAAAAACTGCGTGAACTCCAAGACCATATTTTGTCCTCCTTTTCCTCTTCCATCTATGCCATTGTCAGCCAAACGTAATTTAACTAACCATGAACCAATTTCTGGATTCTTTTTTCTTTTTTTAGATCCTTCAAGTAAAAAAAAAGTATATGTCAAGATTATATAGCATATTAAAGTACAGTTAACAAGAGTAAGCACAAGAGTAGCAAGAGTAAAGTATATACTGAAGAGGTGAAAGGATATACAGGATATATACTTGAAAAAACAGGTAACAATGCACACAAGATAATACAAATGTCCCCTTCCCTACATTAATTTATTCCCGCCCAATTGCCCCAGTCAGGGAACAAATATGCAGTTGATATATTTATATTTAATGGGATTCCAATGATGCTTATATTGTGCATTTATTTCTGCTTATGTATGCATTAGGTTTATATGCTGCCCCAGGCTCAAGGCCTCAGTTTAGGCATAAAATAAGTTGTATTTACTTTGTTTACTGTAATGTTTTAAATAAATATACCACAACTATTTGAAGGCAATAATAAGGCAACACAGGTTTGGCTCTCTGATGATGATGTATAAGAAGGAAAAACTGCACTTGACTTTTAAATTCCAGGATGAGCTGGTATCAGTTAGAGTTATGGAGTGGAAAAACTTTTTTTTTGTAATGAGCATGTCTGGAGTCAGACAGGCAATAAAAATGGAACCCCATGACGCCACAGATGATAGTGGGAATCATGAAATGCTACCAGCACTTTCTCTCCTGACCTGCATAGTAAAGTCTTAACAGTGATAAAAAGAATTTGCTGTCAGCAGCACATAAAATAAATTAGGATTGTTGAGGAAAGATGAATTTGGTAATCTTAAAAATCAAGGTAAAATGAAAACCACCTGGACTTTAAGCATGAGAAATGTTTGCATAACACATTACAAATCATCTTAACGTGGCTTTTTTCCAAAAGATGGAGCAATTAAACCATCAAAGGAAACAATATGGCTGTGAAAACAGAGTGCATCCTCTTACAAAATGCAGTTAATTATTTTAGCATTGTCTGCCAGTACAAGGCAAGATTGCACTGAATTCAAGGAAAGTTTTTATTGTGAGTCATGTTCTCTTTTTAAGATGCTCTGCTAGGTCTCAGATCAAGCAATTAGAAAAAAAAATCCTGTAAAATAGCTTTGTATTTTCTGACAACCTAATAGGTTACTAAGGAATTCCCCTGATCTCTCAGCATTTATGTATGCAGAACTCCCACTGAAGTCAGTGGGGACTTTACATGCATGGTGTGTGCAGTGACTGCAAAACGAGGCCTGAAAGGAAGAAAACTAAACAACAGGGTATTTCTGTTGAGTCATGTAGTTAGCTAGGAAATATTTCTCAAAAAAGGGAGTTTTCCAGTATATATATAGATATATATAATATAGATATATTTGCCAAATATAAAGATATGGAATTAGAAATTACTAACTACGTTTTTAAACAAAGTACTTGACAAATCCTGGACCTGGATTTTCACTACAAGTGTTGATGTGACATCACTTACAATATTAAAGCAGGGCAAAAACATGAGATGAACTTCCTTGTGATATTTTCACAAGGAAGTTGGAGCATGGGGCAAATGTTGTGCAACATTAAGTCCAGTCAGCCACAGTCCTAAAAGGTGCAACATGAAATGTCTGAGTACTAGTTCTCTGTGCAGGATTGCATGGTAGCATTCATTAGGAGCCACAGCACACAAGCTATCTCGTGTTCTGGGCAGATGGGGTTCCTTTGTTGTGTAAGCTAGCACACTGTCTGTGTATCTCTCAATGACCTCTAGATGCTGTAGAAACAACCTAATTATGTGTGGAGCAGAGGAAGAGTGGCTCCCTGCATCCCTTTTTACCTCCTTGTGGACCAGTGGGTATCACAATAATTAGGGATTTAAGAGTTTTATCTTACATTTAATTTACCAGGTTTCCTGTAGTTTAAAGAGGGCTGTCTAACTGTTGGCCTACAGGCCACAGCAGGCAAGGACCTGGGCCTGGCAATCCACATACCACCTGTGTATCCCACATGGCAGAGGACCACATACCATCCTTGTCGCCTATGCAGCAGGGAGTGGGCTGCTGTAAGCAGCCAGTTCTGCTTGTGCAGTGGGGAGGGGCAGAGCTGTTCCTAGAGGGGTGCGGGGCCTGGGGCAAATCAGCTTGTGCGGTGCTCCTTTAACACTGTGCGGGGCCATGGGACCCCCACAAAGGCAGGGCACTGTAGTGCCATAGCAATGAAATTTGGTGGACAAGCTGCTCTGAGCAGACACAAAGCTGACAGCGTAGGGTGAGAGGGGGTGAGGAGGGGGTAGCAAGTGGATAGACGTTTCTTCTGTGGCATGGGGCTAAGCCACCACCTCCAGGTGGGCCCTGTGAGAGGGGCTGCAGCTGCTCTGCCTGGCTCCATGGCCCCCCCCCCCCC
>NW_017728995.1:43474942-43479965 GCF_001723915.1 Gavialis gangeticus
GGGCGGCCCCTGGCGGCCCCTGGCCCCCCCCCCCCCCCCCAAAGCACGAGGCCTGGGGAGGTCGCCCCAATTTGCCCAACCCAAGGGACAGCTCTGGGGAGGGGGCTGCTCCTACAGCATGCAGCCTGTATATTATGTGGCCCTGTCACAAAGTTGGACACCCCTGGTTTAAAGAACAAAAAAGATCACAACTAATCTAACTTGATATTTGATTCTTTCTGCCAATAATCATGACATCAGTAACAGCCTCCTAGATTCTGGAGTAGCAGGAATCCATTTTTATGAACAGCTAATACTTAATTGTTGAGCTTCATGCATGTGTCAACTTTCTACAGCAGAGCAGTACATGAAAAAGTATAGTTATGGTACCTGCTATTTGGTTTGGGATATCAAGTGTGTGGAACATTATTTTATTTCTGTGATATCTTTGCAATATTATTGGATGGTGATGTCTGATCTGAGAGCAAAGGGTATGTAATATTTTGCAAGCAAGCTTGTCTTCCCAAGGCAATAATGTGAACTAGAATGTGATAGTATACAAGAAATAGGAGTTACATAAATAATTTCTTAAAAATAAAAATCAGGGTTTTTGTGAAGAGTAACTAATAACTATCTTCAGCAAATAGAATCTGTGGCCTTAAGTACAGTTCTACTCTGAGAAAATGGCACAATTAGGTTCTATGTCAGCTATTTCTCAATTATTTCATATTCATTCAGTTTACTCATACAAATTTAGTTTTCTAACTGCCATTTCTGCAAATATATCATAGGTGTGGAAAGACATGTCAGGACAAATCTCCTGGATCTGGATTCCTGATGATCATATACAAGAACAAAAACCCAGTTTAATTTTCAAATCCGAGGATGAATTGGCATTACTGAGAATTGAGGGGGAGGTGGGGAAGGGGAAGTCTTGTAAATTGAACATGAAAGTGTTGGGCTCACAAACAGACAATTAAAAATGGAACCCCGTGGTGCTGTATTTATGGTCACTTTTCAGAATAGCTGAACCACTAATGTGGTTTTACAATAAGCAGGGTTAAAAATTCCTTAGTAAAAGAGGAACTTCAATTATCAGAAAATGGGATTTTCCTTTATCTGAACCTCTCAACCAAGAAGTGCCAGAAGACCCCAAATACATGTGTATGCTAATTCACTTGTGGTTTTAACAATCAGCTATACAATGGGTCTGATTTGGGTTCTGCAAGTTCACAGCCACGACAAGGGGAGGACTGCTGTTAGGAGTCACTGCCTTCCCCACTGCTTGTGTGTCTTAAATAAGGACCAGATAGAATTCCTGCTTTGGAAATCAGGAGATTACAAACCCTAAAAGGTAGTTTTGCTTCCTAGTTCTCCATTCGTGCACCTTCAAACACCACTTTGCTGTGAACTGTGTCCTCTCACACTTGAGAAGAAGACCTTTTTCAAACTTGAGAGCTATTCTCTAGCTTAACTTAAATTGTACAGAGAGCAGGGGAGGAGCAGGGGAGGGGAGGGTGTTATCATGCAGGTCAGAAAGGTCCTTTGGCCTTCAAACTTAGGAGAGGAAGAACAAACCATGGGTTACACATTCCTTAAGCAATTACTAGAAGATACTCAGAAAATGCAACAATGAATGTAGTATAAGAACCCATCTATAACTGAACCAGACAAAACAGCTATACCTTTTCTTTTTTTTTCCTTCCCAATAATACTTTCTGTTGTATTAGACCTTCTTGTTTTGGAGGTAATGTTCATGCCAGAAGCTGCTGAATGCACATTTAAACCTTTGCCTACTGTTTGAAAACAAGAACATCCATTCAAACAGTTGTCAAATCATGGAATTGTATAGTTTTTTGACAGTGCAGTATGAACTATTTCATATAAGCTCTCCCATATTTGCTTTGCCCCAAAGACTAAGGAACATTAGCCACAGAAGTATCTAGATAGTTATTTAATTTTTTTCAATCAGAGTAGTTTATGGGCAGAAAAAAATCCAGAAATAATACCCAATTTCCCTTCATTTTACCTCATTCCAGCACAAAGCTCTCAAGTTGTTTTTGCTTATTTGTGATGACTTAATTCTTAAGTATAGACTACTAAACTGTTATTATAGTGTGCGAAAATCAGAGCATTTTAGGGGTCACGATGCATCCATTAATATATAGTTGCTTGAGCAATGCTTCTCGATAGAGCAGACTCCCAGATTCATCCATTTAATAGAGTTTGCATCCTCTTGTGGTACCCATACCAGTAATTCCCTGTGGAAATGCTAGCTTTAAACTGTAGACATTGAAGACCTGAAAGTAGAAAATGCCTGAGAGACATTGAGTTTGGGCATCCTAGCCAGACTGTGCTGCTACAGATGGTTAAATAATGGAACAAATCTTTCATTAACAATGTTTCTTTAAAATGTCAAATGCTGAAATCTGGAAAAACATGGACCACATTTAGCTGGTTGCAAGACAGCAATATTTTTAATTAAAAATTTATAAAATGTTTGTAGAAAATGTTCCATAGCAATTTAGAAAATGACCTGAGCAGCTCCAGCTCCCTAGCACTTCCAGGTTGGCTATGCCAAGTTCATGCCAGCCTCATTCAAGGAGGAGAAACACAGACAGCACAGGTGGCTGTATATCTGTGGCAGGCAAAAATCACCCGTCTCTGGAAACTCACGGAGCAAATCAGCCACAAATGCCCTAGTCTGACTTACTTTCTAAATCTAAATAGACCCCACAACAAGATTTAAACAGGTAACTGTTTAATGTCGATTTCCTTGCACCAAATCATGAGGCGAGCTATGTACTTCTTACATATACATCTGTTTTTAGTGGTCATGCTTTTTAGGAATAAACACTCAGGCTGTTGACAGATGTGGAGGGAAAAAAACAAAACAAAACAATGTGCTTTACTGTATAGATAGGGCCCTTCAGCAGGGCTTTTGGGTGCTTTTACATAAAGCTTATTCAATCAGGTATTAGATAAAAGTACCAAAAAAACCCTGCAGAAGAACCCAGTCTATACAGACATTGGGTGAGGTGGGTCTAACTTATGTGATGCCTCTTCTGGGCATGTGCTGCACTTGGCGCAAGGGAATGCGCCTAGTTTAAAGTAAAGCGCCTTTTGGGGTGGGGGGGTTTACATCTATAAACAGCCTCAGTTACTTAACTGCTTAATGTGAAATCCTGAGACTCCTCTCAGTCAAGGAGATAAATATGTAAATGTTAATGTGTTATACCAGCACATGTAAACAATAAAGTGTATGTCTGGTAAAACATACTGGTTTTATAGACCAAAATTAACCTTATTTATTTTTTGTATTTAGATTTGAATTTCAGATAAAGTTTTAACATTAGCACTTACATATTTATTCTGTCAGATTAAACACATTTTTTGATATCTTCCCAGGCATTTGGAAAAAAGAGAAAACACCATAATTTCTGAAGCTAAACGATATAAAGCACATTGTAGAGACAGTGTCAGGTAACTATACAGATTGTTTAAGAAAATAATAGTACATTTCAGTACCATTTTGTGTAGAGTAAATGCTTGCTCTGGACATAACTAGTTTGCGTAAATATATAAGCAGAAAAATATAAGATAATCATAATCAAATAGTCCCACCTTCATGCATCTGATGACCAGTAGCATTGCTGAATTTCATGGTATTTATTTCCTTATCTCTTGCAAGATTGTTTGCATAAACAGCTATTGGCTTGATGAGTTCAAGGGCACCCAAGCATTGCAAGTTGTTACCATTCAGATACAGATTGCTGTGACAAAAACACAATTTATTTGATTTATGTTTCAGATTGAAACTTGTATTGCAACTTTCTTTCCTGCAGTGAGGTTATATTAAAACTCAAATTACAGTGTTACAAAAAAAATTCTGCTACATTTTATCTTTGTTATCTTATCTTTATCAAGCAGACTTAAGGCTTGATAAGCTTGAATTGGATTTCACTTGTTGACTTCACATGTTCCAAGGTGATGGGGTAAAATAAAAGGGATGTGTCAAAACTAAGTATGACTGAACAGAAATGTTGACAAAAGGAGGCAGATGTGGCTCTGAAGACTAACTCAGACTCAAAAGAGTGAGTCCATGTCCTGAAGACATGCAAATATAGACTTAACCTTAGCTGTCATAGTATCCCCCTGACACCAGTGGAATGACTCATGCTTAAAGCTAAAGGTTTAAAGCAGGTGCATAAAATGCTCTGCAGGACCAGGAGTTTAATTTGACTTTTAGGTTGCCACTTTCATTGGGTTTGTTGTAGAAATGTTTAAAATCCTATATTGTGCCTAAAGGAGAAGGAAAGTAAAATGGCATGAAAACAACTTGCACAGAGTGAAGCTTGTTGCATAATAAAATTCACTTTCTTTCATTAAGATTAAATGAAAAGGTGTGGTGGGCTATAAGGCTTTATCAGTTCTCCTAAATAACTTCAGTACAGTATGCAGGGAAATGAGCTCTAGCCAGAGCTAACTAATCAACAAGCATAGGTCATACAAAGGTTACAGAAGGCTTATCAGGGATAATGAAAGCTTGATCAGCAAAAATGTCTAAGGCAGAAATAAGGCACTTAAGGATTTCTGAAGTCACTAACAAAATGGAGTGAAATGCCCTGCCACACATCATTAATCAGTGGATTCTAGATATGCTGCTCTTGAATTATCCATAATTTTTTTTCTTATAATTCCTTCAATTAGACTTTTCTGAAAGAAAAAAAGATCTGATCATTTCAGTACCACCCCTTTAGGCGTATACATTTTGATAGTGTTGATTGCATGTCTCGTATTCTGTCCCTCATATTTATTATACCACCACGCCATTTTTCCCAACAAACTCAGATTTATATGTAGCATCTTCTATCCTGTGCATGCCAGAGTACAGTAAAGACAATTCTGAAAGTATGAAGTAAAGCATTCTTAAACCATATAGCACAGATTATGTGTAAAAAGGGAATAGGGAAAAATGATGGGACTATCTTAAAGCAATGGAAATAGTGTAAATATACCAGTTGTAAGGGAGGAGAGCTGGAAC
>NW_017728995.1:43484965-43485453 GCF_001723915.1 Gavialis gangeticus
GAGCCCAGCCGGGCACGAGCCGACGCCACTGGCACGTGGTGGTCAGTGGCGAGCGGCAGGAATTTGAACCCTGCAGGAACCCGGAAGCGGAAGGTGCTGGGGCCACCTGGGCCCATTCAAAAGGAGCACCGGCATGGGCAGAAGGGGCCGGTGTTGACAGAGCCGGGAGAGCCGGGTCCAACGGCGGCAGCGGCAGAGCTGGGAGAGCCGGGTCCGGCAGTGGCAGCGGCAGAGCCGGCAGAGCTGGGTCCGATGGCGGCAGCGGCAGAGCCAGGAGAGCCGGGTCCGACGGCGGCAGCGGCAGAGCCAGGAGAGCTGGGTCTGACGGCGGTAGCGGCAGCGGAGACAGGGCCAGGAGAGCCGAGCCAAAAGCGGTGGGTCCGGAGACATAGGAGACGAGCAAGCCAGGCCTGGACGCAGTGGAGCTGCCAGAAATAGGCCTAAGGCAAGGCGACTGGGAGCAGTGGAGCCTGGGACGGCGGACACTG
>NW_017728995.1:43485464-43498705 GCF_001723915.1 Gavialis gangeticus
GGAAACCTCAGTGCCCCAGCGGACCAGGGCCCGCGGACGGAGCGGTTGGACATTTTTGGGGTAAGCGGGACCCCGGGGCAGGGGTCCACACACCAGACCGGAGGCCAGGGCGAGGGTGTAGGGGTGGAGGAGCCTCTGGACACCAGCATCTGGGGCCAAGCCGGACAGCGACGAAGGTCTCATCACCGGACGGTACGCGCTGTACCAACTGAACAGCATATCAGATAACATCAAGTTGTGGCAGGCGAGGCAGGAGCGTACGCCCATCCGGGTGGGGTGAGCCTTCACTGTGAGTGGGGGGGTGGCCGTAGTCCCTTCCCCAAGGACCTGGGAAGGAAGGGACACAGCCTAAGAGAATCCACTTACACCAGTACTCAACATTTTTCTATAACATGCACTTCTAGAATTACAAAACAGAAGAGTATGATATTTTCTTGCAGTATTTGTGAAATTGTATATTCAGGACTATATCATGCTGTCTATGCTCCAGCTGTTTCAAAATTACAATTTTCCTCTAGCAAGACATGTCAACATTCAAAATCATGTTCCGCTTTTAAGTCTCAACCAAAAAAAGTCAAAATATCAATAATTTTAAAACAAAATTTAAAAAAAAGTTGTAAATCAGCTATGTTATAATGCTGAAAGATTTTGGGTTTTTTTTAAATGAAATTATCCAATATTTTTCATTTTGATTTCAGTCCAGAAAAAAAAAAGAAATAAGAAAACATTTAGCAGATATGTTAACAATTATACTTTTTGAGAAGGCTTTTCCAGTCAAAATAGGACTTTCATCTGCTGATAACTCTCCCAACAGGGAAAGCCAATACAGTAGACCCCATCAATATCTACTCCTCTTCTGCTACTGGTTTGGTAAGAAGGTCCAAAATACAGAGTGTAATTCCATTTCTGAGGGCTTGGTGTGGCAGCTATTATATTCTCTTTTAACTACAATGCTTTTGAAGGAATAGGGGGATATAAAGCTAATCGTTGATTTAATTAAATCTGTGCTTTTTGGGTAAGTACATGTGACGGGAATAGAGCAGGGCAAGAGGAAAGCCCCAAGAAAGCCAAATGAGGGACATTTACCCCAGGTGCAGCAGGAAGATTGGCCAGAGCAGGAAACACACTGTCATGTTTCCACAGTGTGTGTTCCCTGTGGATTGGCAGAAGGAGCACATGGAAAGGTATTTCTGCCAGAGAGTGGCAGTCAAGAGAGGACTGTGACTGGTGGACTGAAGTGATGCTGGAAGTCTCCCTTGATGACAGTGGCCAGTTGCCAGCAGTGGAAAAAGAAAGCGGATCCTCTAGGCACAGTGGTTGGAGGACCACTGACAAGCTTCTGGACATGCTGTGCCAAGAATCACTCAAAGATGGCCAGATGAGGATTAAAGCGGTGGAGCCACTGAGAATCCATCTGTGAGTTTTCAGGGGTAAAGCCCTGTTGCTTCTTTTATGTTCTTTTCTTTTCTGTTGTTTTTGGGGATCATCCTCCCCTCCTCTGGTGCCAGGTAAAGCAGCTTGAGGGAGAGGTCCCCTCATGGAAGGTGCTCAGAGGTTCTGACCCTGAGGAACTAAGTCAGGGGAAAAACCCAGCAGAAAGGTTTTTCATTTTTGTTTGATGGGCCAAGTCATCCTTAACAGGGCTGACCTGAAATGATTGACCCAGGAACCTGTGATGCATTGACTTCAAGTGTCTTGGATTATCTATTTAATTATTTGATTAGAATTCTGAAAGGACTAAGCTGAGCTAGTTAACCCAGGAACTGGAGATGCCTTAGTTTATTTTTATTACACACTTGATTATTTGATTGGGTCTTTCAGGGACTGACCTGGATTGATTAACCCAGGAATCCAGGAGGAATTTATTTAAGGTCATTGGTCTGGTGGACTATAGATGGACTGATCTCAGTTGATGGACCTACAAACCAAGGATTGGTTTGATTTAAAATGGCCTCAGGGGGCCTGAGTGAATGGATTTAAGTGTCTTGGTATTTATTGGGTCCACCAGCACTTAGCTGCCAGTGGCATCAGGGTGATACAAAGTTTGGACCCTGATGTGTGGCATCCAGAAAGTGGTAAGGGTCACGTGTGAGGGGAGGTGGAGCCCCACAAAGAAACCCCTCCAAGAGGACCCACCAGTATCCCCGCCAACCCACACATCCAGCTGCCAATAGTTAAAGAACATCAAGATGTGGCAGGTGAGAAAAGAACATCAGAGATTGGTGGTGGCAGTACTGTCTGGTGCCCCAACAGTGTAGTCTGGTAAGACATCAAGTAGGCATGGGCCACAGCCATACAGCACCTATTTCCGACAGTATAGACAGTCAAAAAGCCCAAAGCTGAATCAATTCAGTTTTCGCAGGTGAATCTAAGCTGTGTAGACTGAACCAATAAGCAAGTGAACAGCCATTCACTTTTGATTCCAGAAATGCAGCCACATGCCTGCAGTGGCCCAGGGCAGAAGCTGGGGGAAGGAGAGGCTAGAGCACCCCACCCTGCTTGTCTGGGGCAGACAACTTGGGCCAAGGCTAGCCTGCCTACTCTGCAAGGGCAGTTTGCAGGGGAGGTGCAAAGCATGCTGGGATGCTGGGGGACTGTGAGTTAACTTGAATCTGGAGGGGATCTGGGACAGAAATTCAGTTACCTGATTTAACCTAAATCAGTTAAGCCTGATACAACCATCCGGGTTTATCTTAAACCAGTTTTGGCCATTTTGAAAGTGGTTTATGTGCACTGAACTTGTTGTGTTACAAATTTGAACTGGTTTTCAATCATTTATTCTGGTTTATGTCATTTCTGTCCCTAACCTTTAAAGTACAAATTGAAAATTCAGTAAAGCTCAAGTTACAAAACAATGTGTGAACTAGCAATAACATTATCTTCTGGTAAAAAAAAAAAAAATTATAGGTCAAGTCAGAAAAAAAATGAGCAACTTCTTTAGAAAAGAGGGAAGATGCAATTAACAAGCAAAATTAAATAAATTCAGAGTGTTAGTCTTACCAAATGGCAGCTTGAGCCACGATGGGGCCTAACTCTGTCCCACTTTCAGGTCCCAAATTGCAGTAGCATAGGCTGAGAGTTATAAGTTTTCTGTTGCCCTTTAAGCCAGAAACAAGTCCATTGATTCCTTTATCTCCAAACCTATAAAAGAGGTCCTTATATGTATGTGTTGACCACTGCCCCCTCCAGAGCACTTTTTCAAATCCTCAAGCATGTATTCAGAGATTATTTATAAGAAATCATCATTCGGACAGAAGACCTCAGCAACCATCACCCTCCCTCCTGTTGCATAAGGGGTCGTCTGTTTATTTGTTTAATCTGAGGAGCTGGCTAAACAGTACCTCACCTCTGTCAGTAAATACCTTTTTCATCTTCATCTGACCAGGAGGCTGTGCTTTTTACTCTCAAATACAGAACAAGCAGTGGTGCTTATTTTCATTACCTGAAGATTAGGTTACTACGGTGAACCATATCTGTGGCTGACTGCAAGGTCTTATAAAAGGCTCGCTTAATTAATATATCAGGGTAGCTATTAGAGCAAATCAGAAAATGAGTCTGTATTACACTTAGGACTTGGCTGAGAGACTGTACCTCTCTTCATCATACTGTAACAGTTGCGTTAGAAAAAAAAGCTGCAGATAGTCCTCAAGTTAAAACTGGAGGCTCATTATAAAAGCTTTGATTGTGGGATCTCCTACCAGCATAGATTAAGTTGAGGCTCAATACACTGAAGTATTGAAGCAGGAGCTGTCTCTGTGCCAGTTTTCTTTCAGCAACAGTGTCTGCCTACTAACTCAAGAGCATTCTTCCTGCAGAAATCATCCCATATAAGAGAATGCTATAAATAAAGACTTCTAGGAGACAGTTTCTGCTTTTCTTAATATTTTTGCCTCCTCAATATTCCAGAGAGACACATTCAACATGCTTCACTAGAAAGAGAGACCACTTGCATTCCAATTATTTTGTTACAAAACCAAAAACATTTTTTTGTGTAATTCAGTTTTTAGTAACATTAGTGAATTAGTAATGGCGAACTCTATCTGGGATTCAGGTGAGAAGCAGAAATGTTAGAAAATCAGAAAGTGGGAGTGTCTACATGTGCATTAATGCGCAGTTGCTACTGTGCATTAAGGTTAGTACTTTTAATATGAGGTAGTAAATACGCTAGTGTGCGGTAACACTGTCTTGTGGTCTTTTCGTGACACTTAATGTACAGTAGACTAATTCTACTGTTCATTAGCACATTAGCATGGCTTTTACCATGATGCACCAATACATAGTAGAATTAGCCTACTGCACATTAAGTGTCTCCTGTAGATGTGCCCACTGAGGATGGAAATTTACCCATGAATGAATTTTCATTATGACGAATGAGGAATGTATAAATCATGGGATTGGAAGGCACCTCAAGGGTCATCTCATCCAACTTCCTGCATGGATGTTGCTCCTAAATCATCCCTATGCCAATCCAAACTCTTTAAAACCTCCAATGAAGGAAATTGCACAACTTTCCTGGGCAGTTTATTCCACTGCCTCACTGCTCTAGGCAGTGAGGAAGATCTTCCTGATAGCAACTGGTAGTCTTAATCTGCTTTGCTGCAGTTTGAAACCATTGCTTTGCATCCTGCCCTCTGCAGCAAGAGAGAAGGCAGCCTTTCAGATATTTGAAGACCGTTTTTGTGTCTGCCCTTAATTACCTGTTTTCCAAGCTAAGCATGCCTGGTTCTCTCAACTGTTCCTTGTATGACTTGCCTTCCAACCCCTTTATCATTTTTTGTCACCCACCTGAATGGGAACCAGTGTTTGTGGGTGAGGCTACATTTATATCAGAATTGCTTTACCTTTCAGGGAACTCTGAACATAACAAGCACTGTTCAAACTCACACTTGCTTGCTTACTGGTATGAATGCAAAGCTCCTTTTTACTTACTTAGTATAATCCAGTACAAGAGAGCTCAAGTTGCTGACAGGCAAAGCTGCTCCAAGTCGTTCCACAGACCATGCATCTATTACAGTATGTATGATTTCTAGGCTACAGAAAGGGTAGGTGGTACGTCCATCCAGCTCCAAAAGCAGTGCCTGGTAATACAAAGTATGAATAAAAAGCAAGGCTTATTACATAAAATCACACACTTTAACAGGTGCAGTGTGTCCGGCTTCTTTGTTGGATGTTTTTTAACATTTTTAAACCTAATGTTTGTGTGCTACTAGTTTGTGTTGTGAAAGGTTCCAGACTGACAATCCTGGAGACAGAAATATATCAAACACGGACATTGTGAACAGTAACAGAACAGGTTTCTCATCATGAGTCACTGTTTAGCCTAGTGGGACTGCCCCACTGAGTTAATTCATCCATGCACTTGAATCTGTTAGCTTTTCTGCAAAGATGAACCCTGAGTTTATGGTGATGGTTTTCATGTTGTGGATGCTTGTCCACTGAAAACTGTGTTTAGATCTCAAAACAATAAATAGCTGAATCATTTTGAGTATATTCAGTCTAAATGTCTTTGTTAGATATTTGAATGTATTAGCTGAATGTGCATATGAGAATCTAAACTTCTGTTTGTTAAATATGGGCATATATAAGGATGCTCTAAAGTTGCTTAGTCTGTCAATGTTGCTTTAAATTTCTACTCCTTATATTATTGTTCATATTTTCATTTTACTTACAAGGTTTGCAATATCTTGATTGCTTAGCTGTATTCCCCAGATACAAAGTTCCTTTCCCAACATATAACGTTCATCTCTAATTGTCCTTAGTAAGGGAGTGAGGGAGACCAGCTGCACATCTCCTCTTGAGTTCTCAGAGCTTGTAAGCACAAACTAGAAAACAAAATAATTATATTTTGGTGTCAGAGTAAGCAAATATGCTGAAACATGCTATATATTGAAGGTGATCTATTAATGCTGAAGTCAAAGGCCCTTAATGTAGTTCTATATGAGAACTGTGCAGAAAATGTTAAATCAGGGGCATCAGACATAGTTTGCATGCCAGGAGTTGCATCCAGGCCATGGAACTGCTGCATCCACCTGCTGGACTACTAGGGGGTCACCAGAACTTGAGGGTGTAGCTGGGAGGGGCCAGGGAGTGGTCTGTTAGCAACTCCAGGGCCCTTTGGCCCTAGCAGACTTGGTGATCAATGGCAGGAAGGTAAGCGAGGTCTGACACAGCCCTAACTACCCTTTGGCCATTTTGCACATTGCCACCATGGCAGTCTCCAGCTCTTCAGCCGCCACCACTGTGTGCTCCATGCTGGGCAACATGAGTCAGCAACAGCAGTTCCAGTTCTCACATGGGGCACACAGCAGGAGATGGAGCTGCCAGTGCCACATGCACCAGGCAGAAGCTGTGGTCTTCATCTAACCTGGGGCAGCATGTGAGTTTGACACCCCTGTCTTAAATAACTATGGTAAAAGGGACACACTGCACATTGTACACTTTGAAAGTGGATTTTTTCCACCTTCTGGTTTTGTGTTTTGCATATCCAGACCTGCTCTTACTCATTGGTCTTGTTCACTGTACAAAAACAGGTGTTTTTTATATGGCTGCAGCTCAAGCCTTGGCACCAGAAATAGAAGCTATAGAATAACTGTAGGAAGTGTAGGCATTTCTACTACTGCATCTTCTAACGTTGCAGCCTGGAAGGAATTATTTTACTGCCTAGAGTATTCTATGTCCCATGGAAATACAAAGAAAAAATCTGAAATTTTTTGAGCTTTAATGTTCCTTTGGCTCCAATGAACTTCTGTTGTGGGAGATCACCAAGGTAATTCATATTAGAAAATAGCACAGCATATAGCAGTGCCCGCAGTGGAACACTGGAATCATCCTTCTTGTGTTTATATAGATCAGACAGGCATCTAACAGCTTTTATTGTAGCATTTGCAAGTCTCCTTCACATTGTAGTTAAAATGTTTAGAACTTGAATGCCTAAGTTGGATGCTTGAATTAAATTTGTGTTTAAGTAACCATAAATTAGGATTCAAATTGGGAGCAGTAAGTCCTCAGGCAGTTATATGTACTATTATGGGAAACTATGAATTAAATACTCTTGGCAATTGAAAAAAAAATAGGCCACTTTTGTCGAGATACCCAGAGACAATCCCAGCAGGGTGCAGTGCCCAGGGCAAAGTAGCCTGCGTGGGCTCCCCCCCAGCACACATATGTCATGGAGTGAAAGCCCTGGTACACTGGATGAGGTGGGATGGGTGCTGGCCAGAAGAGGCTAAGAGCCGTCCAACCTGCCTGGCAGGTGGATGGGCTAAACTGCAGCCACGGCCTCTCCACCTGGCTTTGCAGGGCTCCCCGAAAGCGTGGGGCCTGGGGCAGTTGCCCTGATTCACCCCCCGCAGGGATGGCCCTGGAGATACCCGATATTAGGTTCCCAATTTTGGAGTCCTGATTTACGTTTAACAGGTGATTCAAAACCTATGTAAAAATACACACAACCCTTTCACTATAAAATACAGTGCAAGTCAGTTGAATTTAGTTATTTTTGGGTTTAAAATTCCCTACCCACGAACATCCATAGCTCTGAGCATTCTTGATACAGAACTTTAAAAGCACAAAAGAAAGTAGTTATACAGTGAAAGCTGTAGTAGTTCCTGCTCAGCTTATCTCAGATCGATATGCAGAATATGTATTCACCTTAGTAAGAACTATTTCATTCCCTAGGCATCTTTTTAAACTCTGTTTGATTGTGACACTGACAGAGCTTTGGGAAAGGGCACAATGCCTTTCATAGGTTTTCATAAACGTTTTAAGAATGGAGATGTCTGGAAGTGAACTGGCTTTTGTTTTCATTTTCTTTTTCTTCTTTTCTTGCATGACTTGAAGTTTTTTGTTGCCTTTTGTTGCTTACCCTGAAACACAAAATCCAAGCTTATTTTTATTAAAAACAAAACTGCTATTGAAATGTTAGTGTTATGATAATGCAAAGAACAGTTATGTAAGAGCATATGTATCTTGGCTCATCCTGAGTTATTGCTGCACTTATATACTGGTGTATCGACAAAACAAACACTATTGGAACATTTAAGTACAGCATAACGTCAATTTTTCTGCCAAAAGAAATAGTTTAGAAATCATATAAAAATGCAAGCAATGCTTGTTAGCATAGGTCTATGCCAATACCACTCCTAAAGTACTGCATTACCAGTGCTGTTTCACCAGTAGGACATACTCCTACATAACAGCCAGTACTAATAATACAGTTGTGGTTACAGCAGGGACAACAATAGGGGGCAGAGAATGGGGCAGCAACACTGGAAGACAGTCAGGATTATGGGGCCTGCGCTGGACAGCTGTGACAATACTAACACTAGGAGCTGTCAGGGCAGTGCTGAGCTGCAGGATGCAGATGCTGAGAGGGCTTTGTTTATAATAATTTCTGAAATGAATGTGCAGCTTTCTAGCAGCAAAGCCTAACACAGAGGCCCATAGACTAACAATCATGAACACTGGAAAACATTTTTACTGTAGTCTCAAAGTCTTGTTCTCACAGTGAACGGTGTGAGGGTCTTAATGCCTCAGAAGTATGGAAACCTGGAGTGAAGAAATCAGAGCTGTGCACCCCCCCCCACACACCGGTAGATAATGATAAAGCAAAATCCTCATTATTTTCACTATAATGCAAAGTTCATACTGGATTTGGCATAATGTTACTAAAGCCAAGTGGAATTTAGAAGGGAAGGACATTATATAATTTAGACATTAACTGTATGAGCATCACAGGTTTTACAATGTATTACCCATGTTTATAGCAACCAAGACAATCCAAGATTTAATTTAGGATGGAGAAGGAATTTTGTAAAGGTTTTTCATTCCTAGACAGAATCTTTTAAATATCTAAGGCAGTGATTCTTAACCTTTCTAGACTCAAGGTCCCCCTCAGAAAATGCCAACTCTTAGCTTTCACTCATTTCTTAAGTGCAGAAAAATAACAGAGTAAGGCTTCTGTTGCAAAGAACTGAGAAAGACCATGACAGTCAGCATGGCTTTGACTCTGAAGATTCCTATTTGAAATCTCTGGGATTACCTTGTGAATTGTGTGCAGGTGTCACCACACCTAACAGTGTTAATGGTGCATGGCTCCCTGCACCACTCTTAAAAGGATATGATAATACTGAGTGAGAATCGCCAATCTACGGCAAAGCACTGTAGCAAGCCAACTGTTGCTGTTGGTGATTCAATCCCACAAAGGCCTGAGTGTATTCTGCATGTTGCCAAATCTTAACACCCCTTGTAGTCCACCCGTGATGCGTCTGCTTTCTCCTCTTCTTCCTGTACACACAGAGGTGTAACAACAGAGCCAGGTGCCCAGGAAAGTGGCAACACACAGGAGTAGCAGTAACTTCTGGCTGCTGCTATGCTGCCAGGGTGACTGTGTGGCTGTGGTGGCAGCAGTTTTTTCCACTTTTTCCCTCTCCCAAGTTGGTGCCTGGGCAGCTGCCATGGTCATCCCCCTTTCCCTCCCTCCCAGTTATGATACTGTGTACACACCTGTCCTTTTGAAGCAGAGTCCAATCCTAAACCCCAGATTGATTTGCCAGTTCAGAATATACACCTGAAGTTTAATTTCACACCTGGATCCTTGACTACTATGAGGCTGCTATAAGAAAAAACATTTTCCGTAGTTGGTGACATTAAACTAACTTGATATTCCTTACCATCTACCTCAAAAAACCCAGTAGAATAGACTTGATGTTAGAAATCTCTTCTATTCAGTTAAATCAGCTTATCATAAAGCACATTTATCATAAATGGTTCTAAGACTGGTGGCCTATGAAGTGGAACTGGTAGTCTGTTTATGGTAGAGTTTCCTTTGTGCTTGCTATTGTGTTACCGTGTGACACTAATCAGCACCTGTGCTAGGAGCATGAAGGAATATCTCCCCTGAAAAAAAGCTAACCTGAGTTTACTATTTTATGAGTCATCTATAAAGAAAAGACAGTCTGGGTTTTAATTAATGCCAGCAGCTTGAATTTGAAACTGGGGATGCTAGAGACTAAAGTCAAGCTGCTGAACCCAAGCTACTGTCTTCTCTGCTATTTTAACTCCTTGGTTAACCAACCTAAGAAACATGTTTTCTCTCTTGCACTGGAGACACATGCTTTGCTGTTTTCTTACTGTTTAATGTCCCATACAGGTTCTTGAGAGCTGCAGCCGCAGAACTAGTGTAGAGGTATGAGGGTCTCTGTCTTGATGCTTTTGGCCTCACACAGGTCTCTGGGATTTTCCTGGTTCCAGGGTAGTTGTACAGGCTGTAAACTGGGAAGTGAAGCCTGCTGGTTAGAGTGAGAAATTCTATGGTGGTATCTTTATAAAGTGGCCTTTTCCTGAGCCCTCCCTTTGGTCACTGGATTTAACCACAGAAAGGAGTTGTCTGGGCCTAAAATATTTTTCTCTCTGACTACAGCTACGGATGGAGTGCCCTGCACAGCTTCCGTAGTGCAGTTGCTGCCCTGGACCACGGGGTTCTTAATTCAAGTTTCAGGTCGATGGGGCTGCGTGGCCTGGTGAGTTGAGCAGGCGCCATTCCTTGTGTGCTGTGGCTTTACTAATCACACCAGAGGATATTATTTTTCACGGAGGTTTTAAAAATGTTCTTGGGTAGAGAAGTAACAATGTGGCTGGACACCCAGGGCAGTAGACTTCTGGTCACCACTGTTGTTGGTACGATTGCGCAGCTGTGTTTTCCCTTCCCCCCACCCTGCCCCTTCCCCCGCCCCCCCCCAAAAAAATCAGCATCCGAGAAAGCTGCCCCAGTTCCTCCACTCTAGTTAATGCCACTGCTTTTCAGATTATATGCTATATTCTTCTCTTCAGGTTGCTTAGTAATTGATATAAAGAGCTTATCTGGATTTATATTTCCTTTTATTTCTACTCTAAAATACTTCTAAAGCTATTTAGGATAATCCACAAAACCAGCAAAGTCTTCATTCTCACTTACAGTAGTGTAAATCAACACGTTCTGTTTCAGTTAGCAGAAAGGGTACGTGCACAATACAAACCTGTCACACCACTTCAGAGCTCAGCTCATCCCCACATGCATGGCATGGCATACGCACAATGCCCCCAAAACTTTTATTAAACACATTAGAGGCAGGCAAGTCAGTGGTTAATTCAATAGCTTTTAAAGTACCATTTCTTATCCCTGGCTTGGTGTGAGAAAGTAAAGGTAATACCAATAGAAACGACAGAAACTAGCTAAAGGAGAGGATCAAATACATGTTTCCTTGGCCTGAACATTTAGAGGCAGGAACAGAAGATTTAAGAGAGCTCACCTTGATTGATTTCCCCCCACGAGGCTGGTAGAACATGGATTTCCCCTACCCTCTTTCATCTCCCTTGCAGTATGTGTTATGGCAGCAATGGTGCTGACACAGCAGCTGCTGTCTACAATTGTAGAAGGAAAGAGCGGAGTTATGCTAATACTTACCTCCTTTGTAAATCACTTGGCAGATCTTTGGAGAAAAGGTGCCATATCAGTGCCTTGCTTGGATGTTGTTGTAGTTCATGGCTGATTCTTACCAGTGTAGATTCATTCCACTTTGCTGAGAGCCTCTGCAGGCTCCTTGGCAGCTGCAGTCAGCATTTCTCTGTCTCCTAGCAACCAAGTCACAGGATTCGGAAGAAGAACGCTGACCCTTTGGTGTTTAAATGGCTGGACTCCCACCCCTCAGCCTCCCATTTAGATCGTAACCTCTCAGTGCAGTAGTTGCATATTGGTTGAGAGAAAACACCAAGTTAACTCTCTGGCTTGATTTGAGCCCCTCACTAACATGCATGTGCCCCTGCAATATCCTTTCCTCACCGTCTGCTCCTGTCCATTGCCGAAATTCTCCTCAAAATGCCAAACTGGAGTGAACTTGAAGATTTCAAGACCAATCAGAACTAAAACCTTCTGCAGAGTTTTTTTAAATTGACTTGGGTAAGTAGTTTTTTTCATTTTTATTTTTTTAAAAAACCTTTAAAGTGTCTTGAGTTCAAGTCTGTCTATAAATTTGGGGATGGTTAGTTTGTCTCTTCTCACTTCCTAACATCAGAAAAGTGGCCAGACTGAGGTGGTCCATTGAAAGAAGAGGGGAGGGGAGTGGGGGAGGGACAGCTTTGAATAATACTCAGTTGTGTGGCTTTAATAGCAGAAAAGTTTTTACCTAGACTGCAGTACCTGTTAATCAGGTACTGCTCGCATTTCATATACAGCTAAAATAATCCGTGGTAAGAGAATACAGATCAAAGGTCTGCATTTCAATTAATACAAGTTTTTTTCTCCAGTTTACACTGTTCTACCTGGTCATATTAATCAGATGTTTTACAAAAATGTATGAATTACAAGTGCTTATAGTTAGCAGTCTTCAGAGCTCATTTATCTGCTGTTATGAACTCAGTGCCATTTAAAAAAATCCAAAGTAAACATTTTTTACAAAAGGGAACCACAAGATTTCTATTAAAGAATGTTGTGTCCTTTTATTGTGAAAACATTAAACTAGACTTGACATTAAATCATCACTTGATCACTGTAAAATGACACTTTTGAAGCAGTAAGAATGTTGTTCAGACATAAACACTTGCAAGACTGAATTTAGACAGATTTTGAAATGACGATTTGGAAATATGGGTGCGTTTATTCTTTAGTAAATATGTTCATTAAATACATTGTTCCACACAGCTCAAATGTCTGGATTTGTAAAACGGCACTGAGAAAGATGATAATACACTGTTGGCATTTTGGGAAGAGGTATGTTTGTTATGTTATTCAGTTCCTTGGGACTAAGACCTCTGATAACATATGGCACAGAAAAGCTGTGGCTGTGATCAGCTAGTCTGACTTCCTTTATAAATGCAGATCACAGGATTTTCCAGTATTAGTTCTTTAAACTAGCACCATGGTCTTCAAGGAAACACCCAATCTTGACTTAGAAATTTCAGTGATTGAAGCGTCAATCATAACTTGGGGTAAATTGCACCAGTTAATTCCAGGCCCTGTTTCTGGCCTGCATATTTGTCTAGTGTTTTTGCCAGCCAGTGGACTGTGTTATATCAGAGGTCTATTCTCCACATAGTTACAACTGTTTAAGTCAACCCTTTAACCATTTTGCTAGTAAGCTAAACACCCAGGGTGTTGAGGGAGCTAGCTGGGGTTATTGCAGAGCCCTTGCCACAGCTTTCCGAGCGCTCGTGGTGCTCGGGCCAGGTGCCAGATGACTGGAAGATAGCTAATGTGGTCCCCATCTGCA